>NC_056558.1:18890877-19067115 GCF_013358625.1 Macadamia integrifolia
ATATTTTCTATTATCTAATTATTCAATCGGTTATGGTATAAATAGTAAAAGAAAACCAATATGAAAGGAAAAATACTCTGATTTGGAAAGTCAACTTAATTGGAAGCTAAATCCTAATAACTATCTCCTACTTAAGTTACCAAAATAAAAGATTGCATGGAAGCAGAAATAAAATCCTAAAAGATCATACAAGTTAAAGACCCAAGTTGATCCCGTTCAACTCTGTCTGGATACCTAGATGGGTTTGGATCAGTCCATGGGTGCGAATCTGCATCAAATAGTCTCTTGTATCATCTCAATCTTATCCAACTTCTTAAAAATCAGCCAGATCGCCATCATCACATCCTCCACAATGAATTAGTTGGAGCTTCCACCCTCCTTTATAGCTCTAATACCAGTTAATGTAAGACTAGTTCACATGGGACCTAATCCCATGCAGGATTTGAAATTCTAACTGAATTAAGGGGAAATAGAGGACACATAGTATATAAGTCCAAGCGACCTCAAACTTGGTTCAAGATAGGCTATTGAAAGAACTCTAAAATCACTCTCTCAAAGTAATGGTTGTAAACTTCAATCTTTCATTCATTTCAATGTGTCCTTGAAGACTTACAATTGATCCCTATACATAGGGTACTCAATTCCAACATAATCACAAACATTTACCTAACTTCACCAAGCAAGCACACCTAACAAAAACACATGATTTTTACCAAACTTGGACTTGGTCTTTTAGGGAAACTAAAAACAATTCTTCTTTCTTTGCCAACCAAGTCTATAAATAGGGTTGTTGGTTTTTCTTCCTCCTTCTACAATGCTATTTCTTGTCTCTCCATACCATATAATGCAATTCAGCATATAATGATATACAAATTTCACTATTTTCAGCAAGCAGTTCTTATAAGTGCAACTTCTCCCTTCTAATGTGTCATCTAACAAGAAAAATAAGCATTAATCCAAAGCCCTTTCAACAACCTAATTAAATTAATAAAAATGTATACAAAAGTATGGCTCATTCTTATGCAAGTAATTTAAATTTGATTAACATGGAAAGATCTCAAGTAATTGCAACTAACAAATAAATTACACTTTCACATCCCCGAAGTGCAAAAGTGCTAACGAAGGCAATCAACTTCTGGTAAGAGACTAAATTTTTGCAATAAACTTGCAAAATCTAATTCATTTCTTCACCAAACCTTTCGTTTAGTTTGAAGGCAAGCAGCTTGATTTTGATTGTATTATGAGTTCAAATATTTGCAAGAATGGAAGACTCGTCCATTGGAGTCTTTGGGATTAAAAAAATAATTGTTCAGGGTAAAGGAGAAAATATACAAACAAGGAAACAACTATACATATTGAAATAGTAATTTGAAGTGTAAATTTTCTCTACCAATTACCATGTCTGATGGAGGGCCAATAGGGGTAGGAAAGAAATCCCTGAGATGGGTCTCAAAGTTATAGGGGAAAGGGAGAAATCACACAAAGCAAGGGGGAGAAGAATCACAGACACACAACCCTCAGGCTCTAAAACATTCAGACTAAATTCATCATTCAAACTCTAATTACTCAATCAGTTACATGGCATAAATAGTAAAAGAAATCCAATATGAAAGGAAACCTACTCTAATTTTGGAAACTCAACTTAATTGGAAACTAAATCCTAATACCTATCTCCCACTTAAGCTACCAAAATAAAAGAATACATGGAAATAGAAATAAAATCCTAAAATACGTTGAGAAAAAATCATCCACGAGTTTGTAGCACGGGAGAATCAACACCAATCAATTAGCATCCATCCTTGCATGTATGAAGTCACTATTGAAACCATGATCGAATGCTATTAAATTCACGACGCGAAGTTCATAGGTGAAGTAGTGACTCAGAAAAATAAAATCAATCGGTTCATGGAAGAGATCAATCGATTTTAATTTTTTTACAAGTTGATCTTCGATTTCCAATGATCCCATCTCATCTTCCACAATTGGTGATTCATATTCTGGCTCGTCTACCTGTTGCCCAATGGCTAAGATCACGTAGTTGAAGGTAGAGTGTGCTTGGGCTTTGATGTCCTTGCAATGTCATTGAATCTCATCGAGCTTCTCTCGTATCAATTGCATTTGTTGATGAACATCCAATAAAAGGTTGAGATTCATTGGCTAGGTTTGTTATTCATAATCACTATGGACCCACTATGGCAAGAGAACAATTAAAGCAAAGGGTTAATGGCGAAGAAGTAATTAAATGAAACTTGAGATGAGGAGTGTAAATATTTGAAGTTCAATTTAAACCTAACAGGATATCACGTGTGGGGGTGGGGGTATAATTGAAAGTAAGGAAAAATATGGGACAAAGAAATTAAAAGATAAAGAGATGGGCAAGGTGGGAAAATCAAAATACTAAAGAAAGTAAAAGAGAAGAATAGCTTGGGGTGGGGTTTGGGTTACAACAAAAGGGGGAAGTGTCTCCTTCTTAGAGATTGAAACCAGCACCCGTAGAAGGGGTGCTTCTGTCAATGGAAAGCAGCGGCTTACGTGAAGGCATACCATGCAGCGATGGAAGAAGTCGATAGATGGGAAGAACTTCGGAATAGGTATGTCTCTCTCTCTCTCTCTCTCTTCTTCTTCTTCTTCTTCTTCTCGTCTCTCTTCTCTTCCTTTTTTTGTTTGTCTTCTCGTTCTGTCTTTTCTCTCTGCTCTATTCTTCTTCTTCTTCCATTTTTTTTTTTTTTTGCAGAACCTTGGAGAGGGAGGTTCTGGTTCGGCTTCTTTGTTTGCAATAGAGATTTTTTTTCTTTGGGTTACTCAACCCTAGCAGGTAGAGTTCCACTTCTCTATTTTGTTGTTCTGAGTCTGTGTAGTAACCAGAACAGTGGAAAAAGAAAGATGAAGGGGAATGAATGGAGATCCTTCAGCTCTGATACCAAGTTGATGGAGGGCCGGTAGGGGTAAAGAAGAAATTCCTAAGATGGGTCTCAGAGTTGTAAGGGAGAAAGAGAAATCACACAAAGGAGGGGGAGAGAAGACACACACACAACCCTCATGCTCTCAAACATTCAAACTCAATCCATCATTCAATCTCTAATTACTCAATCGGTTGCATGGCATAAATTGTAAAAGAAATCTAATATGAAAGGAAAACTACTCTAATTTGGAAACTCAACTTAATTGGAAACTAAATCCTAATAACTATCTCCTACTTAAGCTACCAAAATAAAAGATTGCATGGAAATAGAAATAAAATCCCAAAAATATCCTACTAGTCAGAGATTCAAATTGGATCCAGTTCAACTGTTTGGACACTCAAATGGGTTTAGGTTAGTCCATGGGTGGGAATCTGCATCATTGTCGATATAAATAATATTATACTATTACCTCTGTTTCTTCCTCATATCTTGTTCAGTTCCATCTTTGGAAACGAGTGAAACGAGACTCCGAATGCAAATCTCTACTTTGATCATACAGCAACAAATGCCGCCTTCTTTGGAATATGACTTCACCATTATTTATATAGCATATAGCGGTGACCCTTATGACTAAACATTTTTCGAAAACAAACAGTTTCACCCAAGAGTCCCTCACACCCTAATCCTTCATTACCTAAACCTCAATACCGGTTATGTGGAATTCACAGAGCTTGCAGAGTCCTCACCCCATGAACCCCGATATTCCTACGATCAAGGATTAAAGTATTGGTATCGATCGTTGTATCGATCAAGTAAATTTAAGATACATATCGAAAGGTATAGTATTGCATCGGAGATACGCTAGGATATGCTAAAGATCAAGGATTGAAGTATCAGTATCGATCACCGTATCAGTCAGTTAAATTTAAGATACGTCTCGGAGGTATATCATATCGTGTTGGAGATATTTTAAACCATGCATACGATACAATCTGTCAACAAATTTAGGCAGTAGCAACTTTCGATACTCTTCAATTTTAGTTGTCCCCCAAGAACCCCGCTATTCCCATTATACATTCTGTCCACAAGTTTAAGCAATGGCAACTTTCGATACTCTTCAATTTTAGTTGTCCCCCAAGAACCCCGCTATTCCCATTATACATTCTTTCCACAAGTTTAAGCAATGGCAACTTTCGATACTCTTCAATTTTGAGGTCGAAGGCAACTATTAAAGTGTTGTAGCCAAAAAACCTGTTCTGGGACTTTGCGACCCAATGAATTACAGAATTTGTAAAAACCCCATATTGGGATGGGCAGATTTCGAAAGGCATGTCCCCACACCTTCTCCATAAGTTGGTGCTAAGTGAGTAGACCATCACCTTCGAATTCCAAGGGCCTCCTCTATAATTCTTGCTTGCTCAATTCTTACCAACTTGTAATCGTCTGTGACAGGATCATAACCAAAGTGATGAGGAATCTCAAGAGAAAAATTGAAAAAGAAAGACTGATTCAAAGACAACGCCTCCATTTAGAGATGTGTTGTCAGCTTTTCTGTCTGTGTGGGGTGAGGTTGTGGCTCATGATACGATGGCAAAGGGGGCGATGGCCCATCATGCGGCAACTGAGGGTGAGGCTTATTATGTATCTGATGCATAACTGGAGGATTTTGGTTTTGGTTTTGGTTTGTAGGGTACTGGCTCTTTTAGTGGGGAGATGGATTACCAGTTCAATTCTTAGAAAAAGTCACAACCGTGTGCCATGCATTGATAGAGCTTGTATATCCACAACTATGAACACACTTCACACGTGTGTTTGTGCCACTCATTGATAGAGTTTGTATGTCTGCAACTAAGAACACACTTCCCACGTGTCTGAGCAACGAGAAAGAGTTGACAAATGGGTAGAAGATTTTACAATTGAAATGGAGAATAATCGGTTCTCTGCTGGAGCTCGGGTTGATGCTGAGGGTGAGGCTTTATGATGTATCTGATGCAGAACAGAAAGATTTTCGTACTGAGTTCATTATCTAAATTCTCAAAATCCAAATCTAAGAATCCACACAAGAGACGCAAGGGACTTGGAAAAAGTCACAGTCGTGTCCGCGCATTGATAGAGAGCTTGTATGTCCACAACTATGAACACACTTCACACGTGTTTGTGCCACGCATTGATAAAGCTTTGCATGTTCGGAACTATGAACACACTTCACACACGTGTTTGTGTCACATATTGACAGATCTTGTATGTCTGCAACTATGAACACATTTCACACGTGTTTGAGCAACGAGAAAAAGTTGACAACTGGGTAGGAGATTTTACTATTGAAATAGAGAATAAAACATTTTCTCTGATGAAGCACGAGTTGGTTGACACATAGTGAGAGAAAATCAGTGACAAAACCACAAAATGATATTTAAAGTTGGTAAAAATGAGTCATGGGATAGGCAACAAACACTAAAAAACCAAAACAAAAGGCTCTCTATGTTCTCACTTTTTACTCAATCCAACACTTGAAAACATGGTACGTTTACTAGATTAGGGGGCAGAGAGAGAGAGAAAGAGAGTGAAGAAGAAATTGGAAATTTTGGAAGCTGAATATTAATGTTTTTCTTTACAAGACATTGCCAAATTATATAAATAAAACTTGTCTTCATGCTCTTCTAAGTCTTGGGTTTTACGCATTCAAATTTTCAAAAATATAATATATCCACGTCTTTGTCTTATCTTCCCCTGTTTTTCCCATCTCAACCAGCCCAACCCACGAAACACATTAATGGGTTCACCATAAGAAGACCATATTCTGGTCCAAGCCAAGGTGGTCCTGGACATTAACCCTCCCTCATTCTTCGTCAATATCATATACAACCTTACACCAAATCCCAAAATCAGTTTTACGTGGTTTCAAGATTTTGAGAGGAGACAATATTGGCTTCAATTGTGACCATCACTTCCTGACCCTTTGCACCACATAACGCCAATGCAACATACACAAATTTCACAATTTTCAGCAAGTAGTTCTTACAAGTGCATCTTTTCCCCCCTCTAATAATCTAACAAGGAAAATAAGCATTATTGCAAAGCCCTTTCAACATCCTAATTAAATAGAAAAGAATGTATACAAAAATCATAGATCATTCTCATGCAGGTAATTTAAATTTGATTTAACATCGAAAGATCTCATATAATTGCAACTAACAGATAAATAACATACAACTTTCACATCTCCCAAGTACAAAAGTGCTAACGAAGGCAATCAATTTTTAGTAAGAGACTAGAATTTTGCAATAAACTTGCAAAAGCTAATTCATGTCTTCTCCCTACCTTTCATTCAGTTTGAAGGCAAGTAGCTTGATGTTGATTGTATTTTGAATTCAAACACATGCAAGAATGGAATACTCATTCATTGGAGTTTTGGGGATGAAAAAAATAATTGTTCAAGGCAAGGGCGAAAATAGACAAAATGATGGAGGACCGATGGGGGTAGGGAAGAATCCCTAAATGAACTCAGAGTGTAGGGGAGAAGAGAAGAATTCGCACAAGGGGGGAAGAAGAAGGTCACATGACCAATTGGAACCACCAAGGGTTCAATCAAAAATTCAATTCAATTCAACACACCTATACCCATCGGTTACATGCCTTTATATAATAAACTAAAATTAAACTTGCCTAATAAAAATCTAAGACTGAAATAACAACTTCTAATTTGTTTCATAAATTCTAATTAATGAAATTAGAAACAAAATAAAAATTAAATTGGTAACTCCCTATTGAATATTAACCACCCAAATTAAAAGATTGCAAATAATCCCCAAACAAAATAAAATCCTAAAGATCTTAATGAATCCAAATATCTAATCGGACCCTGTTTATCTCAGTTAAGATTGCCCGAAGGGTCAACCCAGTTCAACATCTTCAATTCTACATCAACTTCCTCGATGTTGAGAAAAACTCGTCCACGGGTTTTAAAAAATGTTAACAATAAAAGTTCACAAACGGAGGTGAATTGCTCGTCATCTGCATCGCAAACAAAATCCATGATGTGAAGCTTTGGAGGTGCATTCAAATCCAAAAAATCATGGGGAAGAACAAATTCATGATGGTGAACAAGTGGCATTGCATTGATGCCCATCATTGCTTGCTTGATCCACAATTTTCTCACTTTCTGTTGTCATCACCTATTGTGGTTCAACTTGTGGTTGTACTGAGGGTATCATTTTCTTTGACTTAATCAATCCATGAAGATCAAATTTTCGATGCATGTGGTAAGCCTGGAAGGTGCACACATTGTTGTCACGACTAAGAAAACCGTCTCGTTGTTTCAAAGGGCCTCGACCCAATTTAATGATGTGATGAGGAGAGTCAAACACTTCACAAAAAGCACCATTATAATGAGGAACAGAAAATTCAACAAATACATTATCCACTGACTCAAAAATAACCTTACTAGTCTCTAACAACATATCCACCACAGATCTGAAGGCAAAATTGTCATTTAGTCGCTTATCGATTAACAATTTAACAGACTTTCCATTGGGTTGACGAACTCTGAACTTGAACACAAAAGATTTCATGACCAGATTTGTACTCAGATTCGGGTTCCAAATCTCATAATCAAACTGCTTATGGGCCCACAAGAATGGTAGATAGCTGAAATTAATGGGCTGGTGTAAAAATCCGTAATATCCAAGGCAAATAGGTCCATAAAATTGAACAAAACAGTATAGGGACATAACCAAAATTAAAACTTTTAAAAGGATGCGCTAGTCTAGAAATTTAGAAAAATGGGGTAACTAAAATAAAAGTTCAGTCACAAGGGGGTTATGTGTAATTGTAGCAATCAGTCCTTACTTGTAATAATAGAAACTTGCTTTCTTCAACCTTCGAAAACCCACGATAGAAACACAGCCAGTGGAGACCAAGCCATGCAGCCGATCCAGCCACCCAATCAAAAAATTTCAAGAAAATCTGCGAGCAGGATCGCCTTCTCTAGACCTATTGTATTCAAGCTTCAATGACATCAAAAACAGCAAGTCTTGACCATGTATTCAAGTTCTGAAGCTTCTCTAGGTAGCAACTGCTGGTCACAACTGAGTTTTCAGAGAGACAACTACTCATGGAGGTGGTTCCAGCCACTAAGACACCACAACTAGAGTCGCCCAGGTAGGGAGATCCCACACTTATAACCTGAATGAGAAACAAGGGCAGACCAGGGTGTTCGTTGTTCCTAACTGTTAAATAAGTTAGACACAGCAAGAGAGAAAAGAGATAATGCTAGAGAAGAAGAAGAAGTAACAAAGGAAAGAAGAAGAGGGCGGTTTGGTTTGAGAGAGAAATCTATTTTTTTTTCTTTTCACTCGCTGAGTCCTGCAGGTGGGGGGAAGGTTCGATCAGTGAGGGGAAATCTATGGGTTGGGAACTAAAGGAAGGGGTTTTGTTTCTAAGTTGGATGGGGTTTCGGTTTAAGTATTTTTTTCTTTCTTGGATGATCAGAAACCATAACACAAAATAGGGAGAAAGATGGGGAAGAAAAGAGGTTGATGGGAAAGAGGGGTGAAGGAAGGATCCTTCGGCTCTAATACCACTTGATCCCCAAACAAAATAAAATCCTAAAGATCCTAATGAATCCAAATATCTAATCCGACCCGGTTCATCTCGGTTGAGATTGACCGAAGGATCAACCCGGTTTAACAACTTCAATTCTGCATCACAAAAAAGGAAACAATTGTACATATTGAAATAGTAATTTGAAGCGTAAATCTACTCTACCAATTACCATGTCAACATAAATAAATTATATTACTACCTTTGTTTCTTTTTCTTCCTTTCTTTCTTGTTCAACTTCATCTTTGGAATCGAGTGAAATGAGACTCTGAATGTAGATCTCTGTGCTCATCATATAAGGAATACGACGAACACTAAGATTCCTAGTCCTCGATTGTTTATGAGGATCATACAGAAACAACTTCTGCTGTGTTTCGAATATAATTTCACCATTCTTTAAATAGGATATAGGATTGGCCAAATTTGTTGATTATGCTGCAAACACAAACAGTTTCACCCAAGAGTCACTCACACCATAATCTTTCATCACCCAAACCTCAACACCACGCATGTTGATTCAACAAAGCACGCAGAGTTGTCCCCCGAGAACCCCAATATTTATACAGTACATTCTGTCTACAACTTTAGGCAATGGCAACTTTCGAAATTCTTCATTTTTAAGGTCAAAGGCAACAATTAAAATGTTGCAGCAAGATTTCCAGTCCTGGTCCAATCCAAGCCAATGAATTGCAGAATTTGAAAAAAAAAAAACATATTTAGGCCCATATTTGGATGGCCAGATTTTGAAAGGCAAGTCCCCCCACCTTCACCATGAGTTAGTGCCAAGTGAGTAGACCATCAGCTTCGTATTCCAAGAGTCCCCCATCATTCTTGACTGCTCAACCCTTACCAACTTGTAATCATCAGTGGTAGGATCATAACCAAATCCACAATCAAAGTGATGAGAAATGATTAAAGAGGGATAAGGAAAGGTACGGGGAAACTCCATAGGTGCAATGTCTTCATGTACAAGGATTCCAGAGGAATATTTCCTCATAATAGTCTTCTTTGGACAAATTCAAATCCCCAGAGATTTTAGATATACGGAGTAAGCCATTGTAAGAACCCAATAGTTGGGTTCCATATATTGGAGAATTGAGAGGATGATCGAATTCTACCACCATTTGTTTTTCGCAAGCATCTAAATTGATAGAGTAGATACTGGAGCCTGTGAAAATGAGGCTAAGGTTGCTATTGCTTGCAAGAGATCGCCTGAGGTGCATCTTGACAAAAGTAGGATCAGTTATATGAGCACACCAGGATTTGAATATGCACCTGAATCTTTGAAGAGACTTGACCGGAAGCCTTGAAAGTATGTCAAGGGTGATGTCCTCTGGGATGTTCATGGTGGTCATTCCCTTGTTTACGCTGATCCCCTCTTCTTTTTTTTTGGGTAAAGCGCTTATCTTCTTGTTGCCCTCCACCATAGCTAAGGAGCAGGTAAAAGATGGAATAATAAAAAATAAAAATAAAAACCAGAAAAATAAGAATTTAGAACAAATAGCTCAAGGAAAAAAGAAACCCAGAAAAAGAAATATATTTTACCAGTTGTACCTAGGAAGTTGAGTTTTTCTAGATTGACAAAGTCCCAAAGCTCATCAACAAAAATCTTCTTCGCCAGCAAAGGTTGTATGGATCTTTACTAGAATTTCTCTAGGGCAACTTCACTTGTATTTGTAAGGTGTTCACCTGCAGAAATTGAGAATGCTCATCAGAAAATTAGATTCCATAGTTGGCAATTTTCCTTCTCCATTCAAGGAAAGGAAATGAAACTAAAAAAACCATGCTTCTAGATCTATAAACAAACTGCAAAGCAGGTTGGTTTGTGGGAAGAAACTAGGAAGAGAACTTTAATTTGCTACAGCCCTTAGCACAGATTGACAATCTCAAGAGAAAAACCAAAAGAAATCCAAATAAAATCTTCGTGAGCTATCAATTATCTTTTGCCCCGTTCCCAATTCTTGGAATATAAGAACTGGAATTGAGTTTGAAGTGAAATAGCGAGAGAAAATTATTGCCACGATTTAGTGATCAGAGACTGACTCAAGGACTGCAAGACACCACCTCCATTTTCTTCTCCTTCCAAGGTCCAACCCTAACAACATTTTTTTTTCTTTCTTTGTTCAAGTCGAAACTCTAAGTCAATACATTCTACCAAAAAAAAAGAAACCCTAACTCACACAAGGAAAGCCAACAAAATATGTGTAACTTTGAAGGGATCGGACAGTTGCACCGAAAAACAAAAGGAATAGGACAGTCAAACGCTCACGTATAGTAAGCTAGCAAGACTCCGGCCCCTTTTTTTCTTTTTCTTTTTTGGATAAAAGGATTTTATTAACGAGAGAAAACACAACCAGACAATTGGCCAACAAATGCGCCAAGACCAAAGGGGGTGGGGTGAACATAACAGTAAGATCAGGCTGAGTGGCAACAGCACCAGTAGTAAGGCAATCCCCCATAGCATTCACCTCACATAGAAGTGTTGGAAGCTCCTTGCCAATTGTTGGCAGTCAGCGATGAGAGACCTGATGCACCAGGGGCATTTTTGGGAGGTACTCTTCAACAGATTTACAACTAGAAGGTTATCGCACTCGATGATGAGGGATTGAGCCGACATGTTAGTAGTAAGGACAAGGGCTTGCTGGACGGTCATAACCTCCGCCATGATGGCCAAATTTTGCCCAATACCCCCAAAAAAGCAACAGAAAACCAAGTTGTTAGAATCACGACAAATGCCACCAATAGCAGCAAGACCAGGATTCCCCTTACTCATGCCATCAACATTAAATTTTCAAACGTTGGGAGGAGGGGGACACCAAGCAATGGAGCAAGGAGGTGGAGAGGTGACATCCTTGGTGTGGGAGGAAACTTCCTTGGCTTCCTAGATTGCTTTCAAAAGAGTCGGTCGAGGAGAGAAGGTGCAATTTCTATAAACAGAGCCCCAATAGGCAACCCAAATGTTCCAGATAATGGAACAGAGGAGTGCAGTAGATAAAATATTGTTAGGAGAGGAAGGCCGAAAGGAGGAGATGGTGTTATGGATGGCTTGATGAATGGAGGTAAGAGGTGGCCCAGGCGCCAAACCTGTAAGTGCCTAGATTTGAGATGTGTTAGAACAATTGCAGAAGAGATGATTAGGATCTTGTAAATAACTGGAGCAGAGGACACATATAGGGTCATGATTAAAACCACAAAGATTAGGCAAATCTGGTAGTGGTAGTCTGTTAGAGCATAATTTTCCTTAGGGAGAGTTGGTAAATGCCACACTTTAAGCCAAAAGCTTGGGGGCCTTAGAGAAAATCCACAAGTGTCGATGTTGTAGGCCGAAGAGACTGAGAAACAACCAGAGGACATGGCTGCCCACACCAGCCTATTTGGACATGAAGCATCAGAATGGGGTTAGAGAGTATAGCGTGTGCCATTTCCGATGGCCACCATTGAAGAATGAGATCTCTGTTCCGGCTATGGGATGTATGGTTGATGAGACTGGCAATAGAGGTTGGGGCAATTGTAGGTAGAGGAAAAGGTGCTGCTTGAGGGGGAAAATTGGGAATCCAGTAGTCCGACTAGGGGTTTATGGACTCCCCATTGCCCAGTTGGAAGAAAAAGACCAGCTTTAATCAAATCTCTCGCCAAGTAGACCGACTTCCACCCCCAAGATGTCGTTGAAGGGCACGCAGCCTTCAGGAAAGAAGTATTAGGAAAATATTTCTCCTTCATGAGGCAAGCCCAAAGAGGAGTGGGAGGCACCAAGAGCTCCCAAGCCTTCTTAGCCAGTAGTGCCTTGTCCATAGGACCCAGGCTTTTAACATTAAGTCCCCCGAACCTTTTAGGTCAACAGATCTGAGTCCAAGAAATGGTATGAACTTGAGAAATGGTTCAATTGGACCAATAGAAGTCCATGCAAATGGCGTCCAAGGAATGAATAACCGAGCTGGGTCAGGTGAAGCATAACATTGTGTACACTGGCATAGCCAAAAGAGTTGATTGTATAAGTACAAGTTTTCCTGCAGGACTCAAGTATTGGGCCTTCCAATGTTGTAGCCATTGAAAAACCATTCGGATGAGCTTGTAGCAATGAGCCCTAGTGAGTTTACCAGAGATCAATGGGACTCCCAAGTATTTGTCTAGGGCATTGGTCGGGGAGATATGGAAGAATTCCCAAAATGATCTTTTGATACCTACAAGTACGTTGGGGCTAAACTATACCCAAGACTTGATGAGTTGATATTCTGGCTAAAGTAGTGACAGTAGGTAGTGAGAATGTCATTTAAGGTCCGTGCTTCAGCCATCGTTGCTTGACCAAAGAATATGAGATCATCCGCAAACGCCATGCGGCTAATTCGTTCTCCACACCTGCAATGCTAGATCCCATGAAGTCTTTTAGCTTCAACCGCTAAGGTTAGGTGAGATGATAAGAGCTCGGCGCAAAGGACAAACAAATATGGAGATAGGGGGTCACCTTGCTGCAACCCCCGAGAAGGTGCAAAAGGTGGGAGCTGAGTGCCGTTGAGCAGAATACTGAGCTTGGTATTTTCCACACAGAACTTCACCCTGTTGACCCACTCCGGTTGAAAGCCATAGCTCAATTAAGTTTGGTGAAGAAATGGCCATTCCACTCTATCATAAACTTTGCTCATGTCCACTTTGAGCGAAAAAATCCCCTGCCAACCCCTGCGAGTGCATTTCAGCTTTTGCAAAATTTCATTAGTAATCAAGATATTGTCCTATATGCTTTGACCCATTATGAAACCATTTTGGTAGATTGAAATTATCCGATGCAAAATTGGCCAAAGTCTACTGAGAATAATCATGGATATAACCTTATAAATGAAGTTGCATAAGCTTATTGGGCGGAACTCCCCTAAGGATGACGGTTGCTGGTCTCATCATCGTTCGAGTCGGATGGTTTTGGGTTTGAGTCAACATGCCCCACTATCATTTTATGGTCCTGCAGAAGCATTGCTTGCCTTGTGGAGACTTTGGCTTGGGGCTATGATCACTATCATGGAGCACCCTAAAAAAGAAGAAAAATTATCTTGTATCACCTTAAATTTAAAATTTATGTCTTATAACGCCCTAGTTTGCTAATAATATCGAGTACATCCCTCATTTTATAAATGAAATTACAATCAAATCAATTCCTTTAGAGGAAAAATGTTAAGTGATGGTGTGGTGTGGTTGCTATTTTCTAAATGGTAAATTTACTTTTAAGGAAGGGTAAACTTACTATTTAACCCGTCCATGTAAAACCCCCAAATTGAACCAATTAGAACGTGAGTTGTAACTTTAGGGCTTCTCTGTTCTACATGCAATTGCTGCGGATGATATTCCGATTATTCTCTGACAACAATGGTGACGATCACTTGTGGATTCCGATTAACCTCACCATTGGTGAGGATCTGTTATGGACTTCTACCATCTATGGTGGCTTTGCCGCACCACCACCACCACAACCGCCATCAACTAGTGATGAGTATATTTATGTGTGAAATCTTAGGTTGTAAAGCATGCATTTTTACATACTTAGAATGGAGCTACCTTGGGGTTTTCTTTCTTTTTGCAGGTTTTGTATTTAAAAGGCCTTAGGCACTATCGGCACCATATCTCCAATTTTACACATAAAGAGGTCCAGTTTCTTTTCATGGTTACGACAAAGACAAAATTTTGAGCAAGATGGACATGTCATATTAAAAGAACACATTCTTTTTTGCACCCATACACGTGATTATTCTTTTCGGGCCAGAAAAAGAATAATGGATCATAACAGAACCGAGATGTAGGCCCAGCCCTTCTGCAGTTGTTCCAGGGGTATAAGAGACATTCTAGATGCCAACAAAGATGGAGGGACCCACCTTGGGTGTTACATTCTTTCTCCTCCCCTAGTGCATTGAAGATTTTCTCTCTCCTACTTTTTAGAGATTTGTTGAAGATCTCCTTCTCTTTCTTACTTTCCACTTGCTTAAAGGTCAAGGGCATAGACAGAATTTTCACATAAAATAAAAGATTGTCCAAATCATTCAAGCAAGAATAAAAATCGTCCAAGAGGGGCTGCGCAAGCTTGGAGAAGAGAGAGAAAGAAAAATAGGAAAAGGAAAGATTCAACCAAAACGTTATCCCCTACTTTCTCTCCTACCCTCTCCACCTCATCACCATCGATCTCAAAAATCCCAATAACCAATTTAGTTTCCACCTCAATTAGGAAACTAAATTTTTTACACTCTCTCTCCTATTCCCTATAAAAGAAAATTGACACAAAGGGGAGGGAGAGATCTCTTCTTCTTCTTCTCTCTCTGTCTCTCTCCCTCTAGTTCTTCTTCTTTGTTTTTTATTCAGGCACTTTTGTAATGTATTTTTTTTAATTGTCTTTCTCTTTGTTAATGCAAATCTTTCATCTTTATTGTTTATGCCATCAAGTTGTAATTTTAATTTTCTAGTTCTAGGCTTAGATCTAGGTGACAAGAACCAAGCCTTGGAGCATCTCTTTTCAAGCGTAGTTTCTCTTCAAGATTTGTCTTCTCCAGGCCTAGCAACTTCAGATTTGGTCTATTCCAGATCTGGTTTTAAAGGCTGGTAGTATTTCAAATCAACCAAGTTTTTAATTCAAGAATTGAAGTTCAGGTTGGTAGGCTTCTACAGTAGTCTTCTCATCCCCTCTTCTTGCTACCCATCATAGTTAATTTAGCATTTTAATTTTCAGTTTTACTTTATTGCTTTCCCTTTCCTCCATAGGTTCTTGGCTAGATGATGTTTTGGCTTTGCCTCTCTCTAGCCATAGAACCATCCTTTTACTTTAATTATTTATATTGCCTCCCTTTCCCTAAAACTAAGTAGAGAATCCCTTGTAAGAGTTACTCTCTGGTTAAGTAGGGATGATCGTACTATTTGCGGTACATCCCTCAGTGTATGTAGAGAAACCTATTTGTGTGCCTCTCTTTAGCTCTATTTTATTTCAGCCCTTTTTTTTTACTTTTTTTATTGCTTTTTATTTATTTTCTTTGAGTATTTAAATTCCTAGCTGATGAATGGTTAGGGTTAGATGTGAATGGTTAGATTTTTATTTTTAATTTCAATTTCAATTCCAATTTCCCTAGTTGTGTTGGTTAGGACGTTTTTTTAGATGCATTTGTTTTAGGGCGGTAGTTAAAAGTAGATCACAATCATCAATCTGTATGCTTTCAAGTTACTAGAAGAAGCCAAAAATAAAGTGGTTGCCACCTTGTGTTTGATCCATAGCTACGATGATCCGTACGCTTGCGGTTATTTTTAAATCATAAACAACTAGTTCTCCTCAACATTTCCTATGTCATTGCCGCCTAACCCTAAAAAAATCCCACTATCTCCTCCAATTCACGTCCTAGTCATACTACATCTCCCCATCTAGTTCTCATCAAGCTCCTCCATGAAACTCACCACCAAAAGCGCCATCCCTAAATGCTTTGATACCCTTCTAACAAATCCACCACCACTATGCTTAAAACCCTTAAAAACCCTATCCTATAGCAAGCAACCATGACATGAGAGTTGGAAGCTCTCGACAGTAAAGCGAATCTTGATTGAAGAAAATGGTTTCTTTAATAGGATTTTACAAGAGAATTTAACGAAAACATGGTTTAGATTGAGTGAAAATGGGAGGGTTGAATAGATTGTTTGTAATGTAGAACAACTGAGACCAGTGATCGAATCCCAATAGTGAGTTGATGACTTTCTTGATTTAGGCTTCAACTTGAAAATTTTCTAAGATTACACATCATAAATCTGATCAGCTTCAATCCTTCAATTGAACAGCAGGTTGGATGTGAGGATTTGATTCCCAGAGGTGCAGAACAAACAGATCCAAGGATGGTGAGATCAATGTGGACGACGATTTGGCAATTGACCCAAACTCAATCAGAGAAGAAGAAAAAGAAGAAGAAGAAGAGTCAAAGTCACGGACAGGCCGATACCCTAACTCACACAAGGAAAGCGAACAATCTGTAACTTTAAAGGGATAGGATAGTTGCACCGAAAAACAAAAGGAATAGTAGTTGCACCGAAAAACAAAAGGAATAGTAGTTGCACCGAAAAACAAAAGGAATAGAACAGTTAAACGCTCGTGTATAGTAAACTAGAAAATCGGAGTTTAGGTCTTAACGACAAGGAGTAAATACCTAGATTAGTAGTAGCCCACTAATAAAATTACTGATCCCACTCTAAATTGGTTCAACTGAAGGTTGATTTCGTATTAAGGTGTAGTTCAAACAAAGAACTGGTCTAAGTCTGAAATTGAAGTATCTGCATCCACATTTAATTAGTTTTTCAAAGGAACTCAGATAAATTATTAAAAATTGATTTTTCAAATTAAGATTTTTCTAAGCATATATGAACAGAATCAAATACTATATATTGACTATTCATTTAAGCTCAACATAGTGGTAATGCGAGAGACCAACTTTACCCTTGGCACATTGCACGACAATTTGAGTTCTCCAGTTCATCTTGATTTTGACAAAAGCACCTATTATACCATTTCTTTGGTGAGGAATTCATGAATCCATGTCTCCTAATCTCAACTTGTTCTCGTCTATTTATAGTTGGAGACAATTATACAAGAACCTAAAGAAAAAAAAGAGCAGGTGGAGGATTTCAGATTCGAAAGACAATGATATAGAAATTTTGAAGAGACAAAAAAGATATATGTGACAAGATGACCTGTCACACCCCGCTCCCCATTATGGTATACCAACGGTGTGAGTAAGACGTTTACCCATCTTACACCTCTACCAGGATCTCTGATAGCAGTACCTTAATAATATTTACAACCACACAATGCCAAACCACAAGAACAATTGCAACGGAATCACAATAGATAATATAGCGGAATATCATTGGAGTGGGGAATGTCTAATGTTAACATATATCCAACAGAGTTATTCAATTACATATCCATGATTTACATAAAATAAGCCTAATAATAATTCCATTAAACAATTCGGTATCAAAATCACAAAAAGAAGACACCAAGCCTAACAAGTTGCCGAGTAGGCACCAGTATCATAGGCACAGTCCAAGTCAAGCTCTTGAGCCTGGCATCCACCAGTCATTGACTCCATACTCAGATACAGAGGACGCAGAGTCACAGCCCAGTGGTACTATAGTACCTACATCATCATCTAAAAAGGGAACATATACGTGGGGTGAGCTTCCAACTGGCTCAGTGAGGGGTGGGGGTTCATGCACACACATATACATGTATATAATCCATAATGACATGAGTACGGAAATTAAACACATAGTCCATTATGCGAATGATGCAATCCATTTGATTATTAATCCACCTAGCATACAACTAAGTCTGGTAAAAGCTATTACGACACATTAGGCTGTATCATTGGTCCCGAAACTCGTACATCGGTCATCCAGCAAATTCCTAATAACCCCCTCTTGGCAGTGACGGCACCGGAATCACCATCGGCCACACCGAACTATTTTTGGCATTCGGCAACAATCACATTGTACTGTAGAAGTGACATTCCGGAAAGGTTCATCGAACATACCACTATTAGGTTATCCAACACCTTATCCACCTAACCACAAATATTCTATGGCATAATGATACAGTTAATATAGAATACGATATCAAGATCAATCATCGGACACATCATTTCCATTTCCAAGCATATCTAGCATACAAGCAGTTTGAGTATGACCATGCAATACGGAATTACCATCGGCCATAAAGTGTATCCATTTCCAAGTATAGTCCTGGAGTGCACAATACCGGAGTCATCCATCGACCACAAAGTGCAATCCACGACTATATCTAGATCTAATGCACATACACAATGCACGAATGAAACATCCACATGGCAATCACGCTACCGGAACCACCTCGGCCACACCGGATCCCATCACACATCTCAACATACATCAAATATTAAGATTTCTAAATCCATAAGCATAACAATTCAATTTATAGACATGTTATCACATTCACATATACAATTAACAATTAAGGAGCATTCATGAATTCTAACACATTTGAGCAATTTCTAAGATGTTAAACACTTCACAAAATAAAAGTCAACCATCCCACACCTTGGTTGTACTTGATCGGTTCGGGTTCCAAGTGTATCAACCATTGTTCACTCACTTTTGATCTCGTTGTACGTGTTTATCTTTGTCCTATGTACAAGGGTAAATGGGCGTTAACGGGTGTCAAAAATATCGGAGGAGACCTCCAAGAGATAACCCCAAATAACACAAGCTCTGTCAAATTTGGGTTATGACAGCAAGGTCATCGAAAATATGCCACCAAAAATATGGAAAATCCACTGAAAAATATTAGTGGTGTTTTCGGTGGCGTTGGCAGAGAGCTCCAAAGAGCCTAGGCTTCACCGGAAATATGCCACCAGATCCAGCCTAGGTTATTTCCAGTGGATGTTTTCAGTGGATTCCCATAAATGAGCCATGGAATTTGGGGATTTTTGGCTTGGGCCCAATTATCGGGAAGTGGTTCGTGGAGTTTGTAGAGGGTCTTCCTACCTTCATTTTAAGCTAAAGAAATCTCGATTTCATTGAGCCCTTTGGAAGATACGATGATTGAAAGATCAAAACCCTAACTCCACTTTTGGGCAAGGGTGTTACCAAAGCTCACCGGCTTGGTTTGAGCTCGACAATCACATGGGAGAGTGAAATATACACTCACCCGACCTCCAGGGGTACCGGGCTCGAGGCTTACCCCTCCAACCCGATGATTCACTTCCTAGCTTAACTACCTAAGTACAAAATGAAGGAAGAGGGTGGTAAGGGAAGTAGCACCTACCTCTGGCAAGATTCCGACAACGGGATGCGAAGTCAGGAGCTAGGTCAAGCTCCACCCTTCTTCTCCTTTCTTTTTCTCCTCTCTTCTCTCCCTTCCATGTTTTTGGACAAGTGAGAAGTGAGAAATGAGCTCACTTCTCATATTTATAGTAAGTGAAATGCTTCGAGCCTATTTGGTTGGTCCTTATCCGGTCCAAATAGGTTAATACGTCATTCAGGACACATGGGCTCCACTCCTTAGACTCATAGGGTGTATAAGTCATGAGGAATGTGTGGGAGAGTGAGTGGGGTCATCCAGGACTAGCCATGACACGGGTGGTGGAGTTTATGGGCATTAGAACCCATTTGACAACACAATGGGCCACCGGATTCAGCCCAAGTTGTTTCGAGTGGCCTTGCTTCTGATGGTCAAGGTAGTGTTCTGCCTTGAATGCCTACTGTCCTCACTTGAGCCTTTCCTAAGTGTGTTGCCTAACGTTATGGGCATGGTCCTCCGGCAGTTTTAGTATGTGCTGGGACTTGTATGGAGCAATGAGAATTCATGTATCATTGGGGATCGAAAGGTTTGAATCCTCTCTAGTTGGACTGGCATGAGATACATAGATAAGTGGGATCATCCCTTCCCCTTTTGCAATGAATTGTCGTGAGCTAAAATCTATTGGTACTCTTTATCTTCGGTTCGAGATCTATCACAAAAGTTCAAATTAGACTAGATTAGGGCATGGGTGTAACATGAACTATTGGTCACTTCATTGTTTATGTCAGGTCTTATGACACTCCTCTCTGCTTAGTGTGTGCTCTCTTCTCCGCGAAATGCGTGATTTCTCAGCCCTATTTATCCACTAACCCTGGCTAAACCTTTCTCCTCCCGGCTGCCCTTACTACTTTCCTGCTGTTTTTGGCTATGAGCCTCACCGTCCTTCAACTTCCTCCTCCAATGGGAACCAAGACCGGCACAAAACCTCTGGGTTCTGATTACAAGGGCTTAGATTTTACGGTTGATGATGAAACAGAGGAGTGAGCTTCTGAATCCTGGCACCTTACCCTCATTGCACAAATACTTGAGGGCAAACCCTTCAGAAAATAGGCAGTAACAGACGATCTTTTAGCAGCATGGAACCCCCGCCAGGAAGTCACAATTACCTCAATCATGGATAAAAGATATTTGTTCCATTTTTCACATCCTCTGGACATGGAGGACGTCATGAAGTACGGCCCCTGGTCCGTCTCAAGCAATCTTCTGGTTTTAGAACGTTGGAAACCTTCTCAAGATTGGCTATTCGATAGAGTTTATTTATGGATCCAAATTCACTCTATTCCGGATGAAATCAAAAGCTTGGAATTAGCGTCTAAATTGGTGCTGAAAATTGGACGGGCAAGCAAAACCATGCTCATTTCAGGAACTCAATTTGGTTCAAAGGTTCACTACTATCGATCCAAAGTAAATTCAACATTACCAAACCTCTGAAGGCTTTCATATCGATGAAGAGAAAGAATGGTGACTCTACCAATGCTCTCATCAAATATGAGAGGATCCCATTAAAATCGGTCATGAAGAGAACAAGAAGCGCATCCAGATGCTAGAAGACTCCCAAAGTACAAATTCAGTCCCTCCCAAACGGACATGTAATCCTGGGAATCGAGGTATACCTCCAGACACCTGCCTCATCAAGAAAGCTCCCTTTATTGTGGCATAGACAGAAGACAATGAAGAAACCTCTCATCCTAACAGAAATGGAACCCCTCCCGGCGTCGAAGAAGATGCAGGCAGAGAAACTTTGTCCCGTCACAAAACCACAATGGCCCTAACAAACTTTACACGTGGATCCAATCAAGAGGACTCCCACGTAACATGCTCTGCCTTACTGAGATCCTGTCACAGCACTCCCCATGGCCACACAGGTATAGCTACATCCTCTCCATCGTCTATCCGTTACTTCGTCGGATGTGCTTACCAAGCCATCTCTCGAAAAGGCCTTCCCAATCTTTTGTCCCAGTCCCAACAAATCAGTACCATTCCTTCCACTCACAACCAAATTACTTCACCAAATATTCAATCCATTCCATCCTTGGACACGTGCTTGACCGTTCCAACCCCTATTCAAACATATCTCAGGTCTCGGCTAGAACAAACACTAACCATTTTTTCCCTGTTAAACCATCTCTTATCCATCACATTAACAAACAAAGCCCAGGCCCATCTCCCCATACCTTACTACTATCTGACACCCCACCACCCACATAACTCAATTAATAGTCCAGCCCACTATTCCAAACAACATGGATCATTTAACAATTACATTAGTGGATCACTCCAATTCCCCTGTTCAATAACCACAACCCTGAATATCCTAATCATTGGTCAACAACACACATGTCCATAGATAACCAAATCATCAACTCCCAAAACCAACAACTCAAAGCCAACCCATACCATGTCCAGAATCCTACGCCCCCCATGAACAGTGAAAGCAAAACACCCCTACCTCATCTCAGAACTCTCAAAAACTAATACAAAACCTAAGAGGGCTCAACAGATGCATTTTTTTAATGCAGGAACCCGTGGTGTCTGGGGAGAATCAGTCCCACGGGTTACAATGAAAATATGTAGTTGGAACTATCAGGTCTTAGGGAGCACCCTGACAGTTCACTCCCTCTTGAATCTCTCCTGCTCTGCTAAGCCTGATTTGATTTTCCTCATTGAGACGAAATGCAATCTGGATAAAATTGAAGGCCTATGTGAGAAGTTGAAGATGGATCACTATTTTTCTATTAACTCTAATGGAGTTTTGGGTGGTTTGGCACTATTATGGCATCAAGGAGTTCATCTCAAAGTCCATTCGTAGGATGACACAATTATTAATACAAAGGTGGTCTCTCCTTAGAATCAAGAATTTGTTCTCACCTGCGCCTACAACGATCCAATTAGAAGCAATCAGCAAATGGTGTGGAATAAGATAACATCATTGGGAGCTAATGCGGTAAAAAACTTTTGTTTTTGTTTTTGTTTTTTTTTTTTTTTTGGCTAAATGATCCATTTGGGGACAAATACCTAAGAAAAGATTGCTTCGATTTAAGAAAGGGTCACTTGGGCAGTTTATTCCATATCTCTCCCCAATTGTTGCTCCCTCTATTGATAGGTCATGGCCCTCTTGCCATTGTTTTAATGATTCATAAGGCATCTATTAGTTCAGATACGTGTCGCCAACTCTCCCTTGACCGAGATCTTCTATATTTGGAATAGGTCACATCTTTAAGATAAAAAAAAAAATACCTAATGTGAGGAATATGATTCAGATTGATACATGAGACACTAACCCTATGGTAAAAAGTTTCTTCCACATCCTAAATATTGCTAATTAAAACTCAAACATCCATTTGAAGGATAAAGAATTAAAAAAAAAAAAAAAAAAAAAAAAAAAAAGATGAAATGTCTAATGAGATGCATTATGTTTGTATGGATGGAGGGGTGCATATACTTCTATTATAATGAAAATTTTTAGATATCACCATGCCTAGTAAAGTGTAACACTTACTTATTTGTCATATAGCCATACATAGGTAAATCCTTGTAAGGGCAAGGTCAACTTCTCTTTGATATGATTACCATTTAAAATGTCTAGTGGAAAAGATATAATTTTGTATTTCTTCCAACCCCCTCCCCCTTTCCCTATTTTTTAATGTATCATCTTTTTTATGGTTGTTTTGTATCTTTTAGTTCAAGAGTTTTCCTTTAACTAGCCTCTGTGGCTGCTGCTGTATTGTATTTGTCTTCTTCTTTCCTTTAATATTATTTTTCACTCAAACAAATAAAATTATTATGAATTTGAATAAGAGTTTGAACAACTTTAGCCATGTACTGACAAGTGGCAAATAGTAAAAAATTACGCTTTATTAAGATCAATGACACCTAGAAGGACCAACCATTTAGATTTTTATAATTAATAACAATGTACCATCATCAAAGAATAATAATAATTAGAATAAAATTCAAAATACTTTTAGTTATAAGAAGTAACTTGTAAAAATATTGATAATATTTTGAAAGGGAAGGGGTAGTTGTAAGTAATTTGGTGACTATTTGGAGAACAAGAAAATAGAAAATGCTGTTAGAGTTTAAAAGAAAAAGAAATAAATATTTCAAAAAGGCATACATTCAATGCCAATATGTTTTAAAGAGTGGAGGGATGAAAATCCCATGCTTCATGCAGTTTAAGAGCTTGAAACAAACCAAGAAAATGGCAGTGGTAAGTACAGCCACTAGTAGTCTAAAGTATGCATGATGGGGACAAGTAGTATTTTTTGAAAGAGCTGATTGAGTAAATGCTGATTGTTAGACTTTAATGGAATGGGAAAAGTTTTAAGGTTAAGAATGAATTAATTCTGTGATGGTGTCATAGGCCTCCTTCCCTTGTTCCCTTGTTCCCTTTGTTTATTTATTTTTGATTAATTTATAAGTATTCATTACAATTCTTTTCATAAGTCAAAATACACACAACTATTTTTATATTTAATTTTTTCATTTATTTTATGGGGATAGGGTTTGGGATCGAGCAATATAAAGTAAGTGAGCACATAAAAAAGTATAGTAAAAGAGTTCTGCAAGGCTTTTCCTCATCATTATTAATGCATCCCGCCTTCGGTTTAGAGAACCTTTTTTTCTGTTTCCCTTGTATTTGAAAATTTTTAATATTTTTTTATTATTCATTTGCACTTTAAATTTAAAAAATTGTCTACTCCAAGTGTACTCCACCCAGCTTCCCACCATGCCTTAAAACTGAAGAATACATTATTGTTGGGAAAATTATTCCAATGTCAAAATTGGTGAGCTGGTTGTTGTTAGTGATGTGGCAATTTTTATTGTTGGATAATTAGGAAATAATATAATTATACCATTATTTACCTTTAGTTCAATCATTGTGCTCTCATGGACTTAGGATGTCAAAATATGAAACAGAACTAGTGAAAATGGATCGAAGCTCATTGAATTGACTTCAAATTTGGGATATTATGTAAATAACTGAAAACCAAACCTGACCGATTGAAAATTACTCCGACTACATAAGAGACTGGAGTGAAAAAAATAATAAAAACTGATACCATCCTGAAAAATCATTAAAAAAAATAGTTTTTATTATTATTATTATTTTTTTTATATAATTATGTATATACACATGGGTAAACCGTACCCAAAATGGATCCAAACCAGTAACAAACCAATAAGAAAAAAACTACTAAAAATTTGAATCCAACTAGATCAAAACCAAGTCTTCTCTTACTGGTTTGGTTTCACATTCATCCATTCTTACATAAAATTTGAGTCAACAAGATCAAAACTGAATTGAACCAAACGATTGACACCCCTACCTCTACTTGTACATGTCCATCCACCAATTTGTAAAGTCCCATCTCCCATTTATTTTTGGGTATTCTTTTAAGATATTTTCATGCTTTGTTTTGCCATATTATTCTGATTGAGCCAATACTTGCATGTGATTCACATGAGGATTATATATGATCTATCAATTTTCCACACGCCCATCTGTATCAGCAAGGCTCGCTTCTTTTTCTTTTTTTTATTGGAGAGTAAGGTTTCAAATGTCATCCCTTTTGGTTGGACCATACTGTTTCAATCTAGATTCAATCGAATTAAACTCTTACCGGGCCAGATTGGTCTCAATTTTTACAAATTGATAGGATTTGAAATAGATTGGGCACTGAAATGGATCGACCAAAACTTAACCTGATAAAAACAGATCATGTGGTGATGATATTCACTGTATGGTGAAGAAAAACTTCTCCCTTTTCTTTATATATATGGACCAATATCGTTAGTTTGGAGTTATGATTTTATGGAACTAATAGAAATTGAAACTGAATGGACTAACCAAATGCCATGATCGTAAATTACAAACAAGCCCAAAACCAATAAGAAACCAAAATCAAACCAGTAATAACCCACTAAGAAATTGAAAACAACAAACGATTTTCCTAGGAATTTCCTTACATATATATACACACATAAGTTTGAAACCAAACTGGTTCAAACCCTATAGTAGTTGAATTACAAATTGATAGCTAAAATTTTAAAAGAAACCAGACGAAACAAAAATTTTCTTTATCGATTTGGTTTCAAAATCGGACTAAACCAATTGATTGATACACCATTGGTCCTAGTGGTGAAAGGTTAGCCCTAACACGCCCTGAACCCGAACAGGACTTGGGCCAAGTTTTCTAACCCTGAGGGCGGATTAGGGTTGAAAAACCCCAACCTTGGGTCAAGATTGGGTTGTAGAAGGGTTGAGACCTCAACCCAGCCCAATCCCACCCAACTCGGCCCAAAATTTAACACTGATTTTTTATATTAGAATTTAGGCTACTATTGATATTTCATTTTTCTATAATAATGCATAAAATATGAATAATAAAAATAGGTCAATCAAGGTTAATTCAATTATTGTAGAAACCAAGTTCAACTCAATCCAATCCAACCCAATTCAACCTAATCTAACCCGACCCGACCCGACCCGGCCCTAATAGGATCAATTAGACTGGTTGAGTTGGCATAAACCCGATAAGATTGGGTCGGACATGGGTTAAAAGACCTAAGATTGAATTTGGATTTTAAGAAACCCAACCCGACCCGAGCCAACCCAACGTACTGCACCTCTACTTGGTCCTAACTCCTAACACCCCAGCCGCACGTGAGTAAGGTAAGGATACGCCAACGTGGTCCGTGGAATCTTTAACATAAACCGAGAGAGTGGAATCCTCGGGAATCGGTCTTACCGGGTTGTGAGTTAAAAATTTTACTCGAAAAAAAGAAAGAAGAAAAGGTTAATAATAAAAGATTACCACGTGTTGGGGTTAGAATCTCTAATGCCAAATTGGCAAAAATCCTTACATATGTTGGAAAACCTGTCATCTGATTCTTTATTTCGGACTCAAAATAGTTGTGAATTTGAGAGACTAGGATTGGGATGTGGGCGTCGGTTTCTCTATCTGGACGACAGCCATCCACTTCTCAGCTGTCCCAGATACCCACCTGACCTCATCTTCATATTCGTCTTCATCTTCATCTTCATCTTCATCTTCATCTTTGTAAATTGTAAATCTTAAATCTTTGGGTCTGTCCCTTTCCTAATTTTGTTTCGTCTCTGAAAAAACCCTCTTTTTTCCCCTGATCTATAGACTTCTATCTCCTCTCCTCCTCCTCCTCAGGCTCCAATTCCAACTCTATTGGAGATACAACGTCAATATCGCCATTGTCATCGTCATCGTCATCGTCAATCTACTTTTTGAGCTCCTTTTACAACTTTAGAATCTAGAACCCAACTCATCACCTTCAATTCTCTCTCAATATCACTTTCCATTTTGTTTCCTTCATTTTCGGATAATTATCAATCAATCTGTGAATGTCTGAAACTCTTTTTCTGTATCTCTCTCTCTCTCTCTCTCTCTCTCTCTCTCTCTCTCTTTCTGATTGGAGCTTCTGATCAAAGATATTTTCACAATTTTCAAGCTATTTAGGGTTTGGTTTGGTTTGGTTTTCTGCTTTGTTAGAAGGAAGAAGAATAAAATTTGGGGCGTTTGAGAGATTTTCCCAGTGTTGTTGTATTCTAATTTGATTCTTATTAATGGGGAAGAAGGAGGTTGGAGTCGCGGTCATATGCGCTGCGACTGTTTGTGCTGCGGCGGCTCTCATCGTTCGCCATCGCATGAAGAGCTCTAGTCGCTGGGCTCGGGTGATGGCCATACTCAAAGAAGTAGAGGAGAAGTCTGAAACGCCGATTGCCAAGCTCAAACAAGTCGCCGATGCCATGGCCGTTGAGATGCATGCGGGTCTTGCCTCTGAGGGAGGAAGCAAGCTCAAGATGCTCCTCAGCTTCGTCGACAAACTCCCCTCTGGGTTGGTATTCATACAATAAATTGTTCTTATCCGTCGATTCCTGTTGCTGCAATTACCAATACCACTTCTTCTTTTTCTTTTAATTTTATGGTCTCCCACTATTTTCATTTATGGATTTAGTAGTATCGCTATCGGTTTCTGTTTTGAATTTGTTGATTGCCAATTTCTTCATCTTTATCCAATTATTATAAATCTTGATTTGTTGGTGGCCAAGAATTTTCAATTTAAGTTTTCAATAACTTTTCTGAAGTTTTTGATTTATACTTTCCTTTATATTGGAGGATCATGAATTTCTGAAAGTTTTGGATAAATTGTAAATAATTACTTAGATTAGTTAAACTACAATAATAATAAAAATTTTATTTTTATTGTAGTGATTTATGTTTGATGTTCGTATTCTGCAAGAAGTGATACGGATGAGCGTTCTATATACAATAGTTTCTTGTTTTTACCCCTTTCCTCTGCGCCTTTTATTCCTCACTTTAGGCAACCAAGGAATGAGATGATTCTAAACCCAGGGAAGCGCACACGGGAGTGCATATTCTAGCATGCGCCCTCTCCTATAATGATATGTGCCCCACATTGACACTCTCCACTGTTCTGACCTATGTGGGACTCACGTGGATGATACCATTGGTATGGGGTGCAGATTCCTCACCACACAAGCATTGTGGGGAACCCTTTTCCATATCAAATATACCATATTATGTAGATATACTTTTCATATGTAATCTTTATTTTTCTTTTCAAATCTAGGGGATTTGATTGCAAACTAAATTAAAACTTAATAACCGTATTTAGAATGATTTGGAGTTAGTTAAGTAAAAATGTAAGTTTCCATTTTAGTTTTAATTAATTTCACTTCCCTTCCCTTTATTTCCTTTTGCAACCTCATGGAACCTTAGTGGGTTATTTGCTACCCGTTGGACATGAATCCATGTCCATGAAAAACACTTCATCATTTAGAATTAGTTACGCAATCATGTTAGGTAATGGCAACAAACAATTGTGTTTTTAATTTTACTTCCCTTTCCTTTATTTCCTTTGCAACCGGACGGAGCCTTGGGGGATTATTGGCTACCTGTTGGACATGAATCAGGTCAACTATCGACCCTGGCTTCATAAGTTAATAGGCTCATATTCAAAAGTAGTGATTAGTAAAGAAAGATCACTGCACATTTTTATTTTTTTTTAAATGATAACTAGAAACTGGTCTGTTTTTGCATTTGACTGGTTGGAAGAACTAAGAATGGTTAACTTTATGGTTGGTTTTTGCTTTGAAGGCCGGGGAGTTTGGAGGATATACTCCGTCTCGGATCATTCAAGTTTGGTGGTTTGATAATATTGTAAAAGGGTCTTCTTCGCAAAGTCTTAAAGCTATTTTATCACCATATTTCTTCTCTAGCCTGCCTTCCTATCTCTCTCTTGTTTCATCCTTAAATTAATTTAAAAAATAAATAAAGAAATAAACTTTGATTTAGTCCGGACTCAATTTTTAAAGTTTAATCACCTCAGTCTTGTATTTATCTCCTGCCAATATTCTGATTTTATCGGTTTGGGGTTTTTTGGATGCTGGCTGGAAAATGAACTGGTGTTGGTGCCCCTTGTTGGGTTGATGAACTGGGTTACAAATTCGAATTTTTGTAGAGTTACACTTTTTAGCTTTAATTATTGGAGTTATGAGATTTAGTTGGCGAGTAGCGTTTTCAATTAATTTTCTAGGAATTAATGAGCAGGGACAGGGAGTACTGTTTATGGAGTGTTGTAAATTGAAGAAGGTGGCAACTCATGGCTTATGCTCAAGGCGTGGATAGATTCAGGTACTAGCTTATTAAGGGCATAGTTGAACCTCATGAGCTGCCTATAGACTGTAATCTTGTAGGTATGGCATTTCTTAGTGTCACACTTCATTGGTATGTTCATTAGTTCAGGTCCCTTGTGAACCAATCAAAGTATTGTTTTCTTTTCCATTCTTAATGCTACATAAATAGCATCTTCATTCTTAATGCTACATAAATAGCATCTTCCATGTTATGCCATGCTAATATAACTTTGTGGTTATTGGGCCAGCCTGTCTCTGACTACTAGGAAGGAAGCTACAGAGAAATGCAATAATAACATCCAATAGCTATTTTCTGTTAAGGAGTATTTTTTTCATAATAATCAGTATCTTTCTTCTTCTTCTTTTTTGTCATAGATAAATGATTAGTGTTGAATGTGTCAATTAATTTTGTTTTCCTGCTTTAGGGATGAGAAAGGTGTATTTTATGCTTTGGATCTTGGTGGAACTAACTTCCGTGTGTTGCGAGTACAATTGGGAGGGAAGGAAGGTCGTGTTGCTAAACAAGAATTTGCTGAGGTGTCAATTCCTCCACATTTGATGATTGGGAGTTCGCATGTAAGTTACTACATCTACGGCTTCACTCAGGTCACACCAGATGTCTCTTAATTTTTCATACTGATTGTGATTTCAGGACCTATTTGACTTCATTGCAAAAGAACTTGCAAAATTTGTTGCTTCTGAAGGTGAAGACTTTCAACTTTCTCCTGGTAGGAAGAGGGAATTGGGTTTTACCTTCTCATTCCCTGTGAGGCAATTATCAATTGCCTCGGGGACCCTTATTAAGTGGACGAAAGGATTTTCTATTGAGGATGCGGTAAATCCAGATTTCCCAGACTTTTTATGTTCTTTCATTTTGATCCAATTCTTTATATGAATGAAGCAGTATCTATTGTTTAAATTTTAAAGAAGTTGATTATCGTTATTTCTGTTTTCTTTAATTTGACTCTTTCCTGATTGCCATGGCTTCTCTATACATTATTTAAGATTTTCCATGTCTAGGATATTAATGAAGTAGATATCTATTTCTAGGTCTAGAAAAGTTTATTGGTTTCTTTAATCCATATCTGAAACAGGAAATGTTACAATCTGCTTATAGCAATGTTACAGTTGTACTTCTCATTACCTTTCATGCTGTCCAGAATCTAGAAACCAGTGACAGTATGGGGTTGTGGCAAACTCATTATCTACTATGTTCCTTTCAGCTGAGATTAGGATTATTAAGTCGGCATTTTTGTTCAAAGGATTTGTAATAGATGATGTAGCATCTTGGTATACACAATAGTTGTCTGTTTCCAATTTTACTCCCATGAACTTTAGATACAAAATGTCACTTGAGACTCCAAATTGAAATAGAAGTTTTTTCACATAGCTAAAGATCCTAATTGACTTTTTAAAAGAGAAAGGGTGAAGGTGTGGGGATGGAAACTAACTGGCCTCCTGGAATTTTTGGTTTTCCTTGACCATGTAGAGACTTTACCACCTGAACCTTGTTCTGATATTGTAATTTATCTATAAGACCTCCATTCAAATATGGACAGTTAACTTATCCATGACTTATGCAAAAGATGGCCCTCAGGGTCAACCAGTGGTATTTTTTTTTTTCCCGGTGGAACCAGTGGTATAGTTGATGCTTAAGTTGTTGATTAAGTATTTCTACTGGAAAGCATATTATCAAAATATATTGTATCAAAAAGGCATTGGAATTTCTCTGTTGATTCAGCGTAATTGCCTAGTAAGTTCGTCCTTCTTTTTTTTCTTGATTTTGTTCTCGATTGGTAATTACTAGGTTGGCCAAGATATAGTTGCTGAATTGACAAAAGCCATGGAAAGACAAGGCCTTGATATGTGTGTGACAGCTCTGGTTAGTTTCAGTGCCTTTCTGGCTTTTAGCCTTATTTTAGATATCAATTTGATTGCAGACCCTTATTATATTTCTTATAGTACTTAACTAGCTCTGTCTACACAGGTCAATGATACAATAGGAACATTAGCTGGTGGAAGATACTATGACAATGATGTCGTTGCTGCTGTCATCTTGGGTACTGGAACAAATGCAGCTTATGTTGAGCGTGTACCTGCAATTCCCAAGTGGCATGGTGATGTACCCAAGTCAGAAGAGATGGTCCGTGGTTATCTTTTGACTAAGATATACTACTATTTATTCATATTTAATATATTATGTTCCTTTTCTGTCTTCCTTCTTTCTTTCTTCCTCTTCCCCCTCTATCTTGGTTTCAAAGAAATTCAATAAAGATAACTGTTTGCTTGAGAATTGAAACCAATTGCACATGATCAATGATGTCTATAGATGTAAATAAGTCACCTTGACTCAAAGAGCAACCTCATTGTTGAAATGCAACATGATAGCTAGACTCTGTGCTTGAACCCCAGATTGTAAAAGTGTGTTAAAGCAATTGTCCTTTCAATACTGTAGGTTATCAATATGGAATGGGGTAACTTCCGGTCATCACATCTTCCTTTAACAGAATTGGATCACACATTGGATGCTGATAGTTTAAACCCTGGTGAACAGGTAGTTTTGTCTACACAGTTGTTTCGTGTCATGTCTTGTCTTTTACAGAATAATGTTTATTACTGTGCATTTGATGAAATTTTTCATTCATCTTCTGCAGATTTTTGAGAAGATAATTTCTGGTATGTATTTAGGAGAAATTGTACGCAGAGCCTTGTTTAAGATGGCTGAAGAAGCTGCCTTTTTTGGTGATACTGTTCCAGAAAAACTTAAAATTCCATTCATACTGAGGTATGCAGCATGCTATGGGAAGTCGATGAAAACCTTCTCTATTATGGCTCTTCCTTGCGTTGCATACATTATTTATTACTTTTTTTATCTACAAGTATGTATTAATTGTAGTTCCAGTGTTATTCCTGACTATGACTTGGGTCTTGCATATATGAGAATGTAATTGCTATGTCTGAGTTGCAAGAGGACTGACTCATCAAATGCTGGCAAAGGCATTTGAAATTATGTTACTATTAGAAGTAAGAGTCGTAGACATCTTAACAGGGGACATTTTCGTTATATTCTATCAAAGGGCCAGTGAAGAGGCACGCAAGAAAAGTAAACCCATGTATCCCATAGGTTTCACGGTGTCTAGACAACCTAGGGCATTGGGTGGGGTCCAGACGGAAGGCGACCAAGGCCCCTGCCAAGGTGTCCAAGGCACCTGGACGCCTAGGCAATGCCTAGGCAACTATGCGTATGAGAGTATGAGATGCTTATTACCATTTTGTTGATAAGGTCGATTTTCCACCATTCGGCTGCCTATGAGCATGGAGCTTGTGGACTTACAATCTGAACAGAGACTGTAGTTTCCTTAGCATCAATGGTTAGCAATGCTACTTGTTTCTCTCTCTCTCTCTCTCTCCCCCCCCCCCCCACTTCTTTTTTTTTGCTTATGCGCATGGATGGGATTTCTCGGTGCACTGTTTGGTACTCTTTCAAGAAACCCAAAAGTGCAATGCCGTGGATGCTATACTGTTTAGTAAAAATGCCTGGGGTGTTAAATTTTAATCAGTGCATCTGTATATAGTTAATGGCATGCACTTGTAATCCTGCTCAATGCAGGACGTCTGGCCTTTGATATCTTGCAACAGAAGTTTTGTAGCTTTTAGCGACAAGCCAATACCAATGGTAAACCAGAGAGAACAGGCACTGACAATTATAAACCAACCGTTGGTGTGAATATAACACTTGTGATCCAGCATGATGAGTTGGCTATCTTTTGTCAACTTAATTGCCATCTATTTTACAGTTTCACTTCACTTGTCCCATGTCTAATTCGTCACTGTTCTTCAGGCACTGTCTTCCTTAAAATATCATACTTATTTTTTTCTTGTATCCATGTAAAATTTTCATTGTGCTTCAGTTTTTCTATTGCTGTTCTACATCAGGTGCTTGTCAGTTGTTTTATGAGAGTGCAAATGCAAACAGTTTCATTCTGGATTATGGAATGTGCAGGACACCTGAAATGTCTGCCATGCATCACGACCAATCCTCTGATCTGAGAGTCGTGGGGAACAAACTGAAGGATATCTTAGGGGTATAGCGTTCTCCTTGTATCTTATTCTTTCCTTCATTCTTGCCCCCACCCCAAAAAAAAAAAAAAAAAAGAGGAGATGCCTTCCATAATTTGAACATTTTAGAATGCAACCATGATGAACTTTGTACACTGCAGGAATCAACTTTGAGAATTGAAAAGAAAGCTGTCAATTTTGAAAATTATGATGAGAGTGGGATTGAAACCGTAATTTATCCACTTGAATGACTGCACGAGTTTCTTAATCTTGGTCTCCCTTTTTCCCATTTCAGATTTCTAACACCTCACTGAAAACAAGAAAAGTTGTTGTCAAGCTATGTAATATTGTTTCGACACGTGGGGCTCGTCTTGCTGCTGCAGGAGTCATGGGTATCCTGAAGAAACTGGGAAGAGATACAGTCAGGGAGGGAGAGAAGCAGAGAACAGTGATAGCAATGGATGGTGGGCTGTTTGAGCATTACAAAGAATTCAGACAGTGTCTTGGGACCACTCTCAAAGAGTTGGTGGGAGAGGAGGTCTCGGACTCTATTTTCATCGAGCATGCCAATGATGGCTCTGGCATTGGGGCTGCACTTCTTGCAGCTTCTCATTCTCAGTACCTGGAGGTCAAGGAGACATGAGAATAGTCAATTCAGTCCACTGAGATATACTTACAAGGAAAGATCACCTTTTTATTTCTTCTCACTTTCCATTCAATTGTTTCGAGCCTCTTATGATTTAAAGAAACGAAAAGTTCCAGAATCCTCTATTTATGGCCTTGCGGATTTATGACAAATGAGAGAGGTAGACTAAATGTATGATTACATGAACTGGAACTTTTTCACTTTGGCTTGCCATCTTGCCTCTTGTCTTCCAGCCCTGAGAGGTTGGGGTTGGGTTACATGCTGTGTATTTTTAATTTTCTAATTTTGGAGAATAAACTGTTCTTTGACAACCTCTTGGCTCATTATTTTCACTGGTTCAATGAAGCAAAGCAGGATTCCTAGAGGGGACTTTGGCTGGTTTTTTTTTTATTGCTTTCTGATCCTTTCTAGAGTTGTTGAATAAACTTTTACTTGCCTTGCCTTGCCTTGCCTTGCTTGTTTTGTGTGCACATTTTGTGCTTGGCTTCATCAGATAAATGTGGTCAGAAGGAAAGCATTTTTTATCTTAATTACCATGCGAAGGGGTTTTGCCACAATTAACTTAAAAGGGTTTTTGGCACATGGCAGTTTATTTGGTTCTCAAAACTTGATATTCTTCCGACCATGGTTGATTAAATTTCAGAGTAGTCTGTTTTCTGTGTCAATAAAAATAAATGTGTATTTTTAATTTAGAGGAAATTGCACTCCTCTCCCCTATACGTTACTTAAATATCAATCATCTACCTTCTACTTCAAAAACCATCAACACCCCCCCCCCCCCCCCTTGAAGTTCCAAGATGCATACTTTCGTCCCATTGTTCGTGGTTATCACTGTTAAGTGACGACATTCAGACTAACACAAACATTCTACTATCCATGTAGCCTTTATCTTTTAAGAAAGATCCGAAATACCCTCCCCTTATGTTTTTGGGTTTGTGAAGCAAGTGGGATTGAAGATCAGAACAAGGGTTTCTTAATCGTTTCAGATCAGATTAGGAATTTTGAGCTGAACTTCGAGAGAGATTGAGAAAGAACTCTCCTGAATGAGAGGTTCAAATTAGATCAGCAACTTCGAGCTGAACTTCAATCTGAACGAGAGAGAGAGAGAGAGAGAGAGAGAGAGAGATCTGAACGAGGGTTTCTGAATCGTTTTCTTCACACAATAAAACCATTGAACGAGAGACATACCCATTGTCTTATTCCTTTGCCTCAAAGTGTAACCTATTAAACCATCATAGTGGCGCCGAAATGGCTTTACAAGTGGAGAATTTCCAGTTTCATCTTGGAATGGCCCTTCCAAGTCATTAGTGATGCATTCTGGTATCATTATTTTCCAACTTCCGGTGAAAAGTATCCTTGTAAACATAACTAAAGAAGGGTTTGCTGATATCCCCATCTTCATCACCCACTGCTGATCCATCGAGTCCAACAAGACTGTCATCCCCATTGAACACAAGCAATTTCTAACAATTAAGGGAACTTGAAGGCTATAAAAAACCAAGTACAATGCCGCCATACCGAGCAAAAAATGGGACAATTTGAGCCTTCTCCCACCAGAAGGGTCGGTTTTGGGCCTTCTCATCCTTGTACACAACTTAGAAAACTGCAACCAGTCACATCTCTCCAGAAAACCTATTGGTAATTAATGCGGGCCATGGGCAAGTGATTTAAACTAAGTATGGCTGAGGGCCCACTTAAATAAATAAAAGTCAAATACTATAAGCAGTGGCAATTTGATAATTAAATGGTTCAATCTCAATGGTTTTTTTAGTAAAGCAATCCCAATGGTAAGTATTCAAGTAATAAGAGGTAATGACAAATTTATAATTAAATGGAATGGCACAACTGTAATTAAAGTAGAACCTTTAATGGAGTGGCAGGGTAGTAAATAAAGGGACTCTTAAAAGGGTAACGGATGATACATGAAGGGAAATAAAATTTATTGAGAACTGAAAAATTAGGAAACAAAGATAAAATAGGGGACAAAGTATATTAAAAAGGAAAGAGTGGGGGTAATTTGGAAAAATGCAAAGAATCAACATAAGGATCAAGAATCGTGGGTTAGGGAGGGTTGTCTTCAACTTTGTAGGTTTTAGCCATAGCAAGAGGCGGAAACCAACAGGAGAATGATAGGAAAAACTCCCTCACCTTTGGCCTGTTGGATTTGAGATTTCAGGTGTAGGCTTCTATTCCAAAGCCCTACCGTATGCATGCTTTAATAGGTCCAATAATTAGCAACCCAGAGAGATTTAATCCTCTAGAATTAGACCTAGGCAGTATGTCACACCCCGTTCTCACTGAACCGGGCCAGTGACCGGGTTAACACCGGTTAACCCAAACCTGTCAGGATCATCAGATACTGTATTCCACCACAGCATACACACAACTAACATAAGCTCATCAGATCAGCGGAAGACTAAGGTTTACCTGTGAATAATCCCATAATACTTGATACCCGAATTGTGATATAATAATTATATACAAGTGGGCCCGAAGGCATGATATTTACACAATAAAAGTACAATTCATATATCAAGTATGTAAAGGAAATCATCAAAATAATCAAAGTACACAGCTCGGCTTGGCAACAAAGCCTAGAGCTCAGCTCGGCATCAAGGTTTGAGCCCAGCTCGGCATCACATAGTAGAGCTTAGTTCCGAAGTGGAGCTAAGCACGGCCTCAGAACTGCGGTTCCACAGCACAACTCTCACACGAGCAATCAGTGCCGTGCTCTAACTCCTCAGGGGTCCACCAGTCCTCTTCAGGAAACTCGACTGTGGGACCCACCCCGTGCTCCTCAGATGTATGACCTGCAAAATCATCTAAAAAGGGGGTACCCGTGGGATGAGCTCACTAGCTCAGTAAGTGACAAGATGGACCACACAGCAGTCCACACATCAAAACACAATCATATGCACTACATGCCATGCAATACATTTTAAATCACATCCACCTAAGCAACATTACTAAGTCTTTGGTTTAGTGCTACTACAGCCACAGTGCGCATATACTCCGGGTACGAGCCGCGAACTCCATCCCGCGATACGCCCTTAGAGCTGTGGGAGAAGGCCCACCGTGAGTACTCGGAAAAGTAAAGACAATGCTGTCCACCGGCTCTCAACAGAAAAGTAAATGACTGAAATTAAAGGTGCTGACTCCAGCAATTTAAAAGCAGTACGATCGGCCCTCTTGAATGTACCATCGGGGTTGCCGACTGTCCTATTGACCCGCCGGGCGTTATGTCTAACCGCCACAGTGACCCGACAACCGCGACCACTGCTTCCCCCCAAATGGTAACCCAACACCTCAACCCCTATTGGGAAGGGTCGTAGCACGGGATGGTGAAAATCCTAATACCGCATGCTCCTATATGATAATAGTACAATTGCATAGTGCCACCGCGTCCCATACAACGGGCTACCAATGCACTCGTTTCCAAGCCGACTACGGCATCTAGTCTATCAATGCATTATGCACCATGATGTCCACATTCAACATATAATCATCTCATTCAATTGGCATTTAGAAAGTAAACATAGCACACATGCATAACAATGTGCGGAATGACTAATCTACATAGCATATTCATGATGGCATGACTAGACTAGATATAATTAAATGAATGTCAAACAAGGCCAAATGTCCTCTCCCCACTTACCTGTAGAGTACAAGGATTCCCGTTCGGTACGGGTGAGATCCGGTGCGAAACGGGTAAGATTTGGTGAACCTAACATAATTGAGCAGGGTTAGTACTTCACCATTTGGAATCAAAACTAACGAGATTCAATGACAAAATCATGTTTAGAACGTTAAAATAAGGTCACACGTCCGATTTGGGTCCAATCAGACATAAGGATCACCTTCGGAGCCACACAGGTGGGTCAAACAGGTGGGCTGTCTGGCCCACCGGTCCTACCCACCGGTTTGGACCGACGGGTAGGGGCCCGCCGGTCTGGCCCACCGGTTGGGCCCGAAGGCCCCTGCCCTCTCAGGTGGGTGCCCACAGGCGGGTAGGGGCCCACCAGTTTCACCCACCGGTCTTGGCGGGAAAGATACTGTTTCTTCCCAACTTCCTCCATTCTTTGGGGATTCAAATGGGGCTTCTCCCAACCCATTCTTCACACCTTCAAGGTCTTAGAGGATGGTTCTAACCTAGATCTAGGTTAGATTCAAGGGATCAAAACCATCTTACCTTCTTTGCTCAAGAACAACTTCAAACCCTCCAAATCACTTCAAACCCACAATGCTTCTTCCACCTTGTCAATACCTCTTCAAATCCTTCAAGATCAACACATAAATTATCCATTAAACCTTAGATTCATCATTTCAAAGGGGATTTACAAGATCTCAAGAAACCCTACTCGAATCAAGGGTTTAAGCTTGGGTATGGTGAATGTTTAAGGAACCCGACTTTGCTTACCTCCAAATGTAGATCTAGAGTTGAAGATCACTCTTCCGACGCCAGAATGGGAAGATCAAGTTTCGGCGCCACTGAAACCCCTCTTTTCTTCCTCTTCCTTCTCTTCCTTTCTTCTTCCCTTTCTTTTCTCTCTCCTCTTTACTATCCTCACCAACGTTCGAGTGTCAAAAATGAAAAGAAAAGAAAACCATAAATGCTATATATATAATTCCTAAATAAGTGAATAGTGCACATGGATGGGTCACTTAGGTGGGTGGGTGCACCCACCTGTCCGCCCACCTGAGGCCAAAACTTGAGATTTTTGACAGAGTTCGGGCCTCGGCGTGAACCCCACGCCTGGCATACGATGTAGTATACGTATATACCTTAATATACGGCTACAATACCTGCTTTATCCGTACATGGCCTTATGGTAGGTGCATGTACACGGCTTGGGTACTCCTGTCTCTTCTGGCACTGGCTCGGACTTGTCGGGCCAGCCGGTGTTTAAGGTCACCCTTGCCATCATAGTCCATAAGGAGCCCGCTCTAACTCCCTCTGGTTCGGTTCCTGCATGGTTTAACCGGGTCAACCGCGTAATCAGACCGGGTTTAAGAAGTAGGGTATTACACAGTACCTTTAGTTATCCTTAGTTGTCGTTTTTACTTCTCTCAATAGGGATGGTATTATGGCAAGAATCTCTAAGGGTTTAGTTGCCCGAGGAATTTTTTCTTTCCCCTGACATACTACATGATTGACCACAAAGCACGACCACGATTGATTGGACGACCAGGGAAGCGCGATCGATTGGACGACCAAGAAAGACCACATGATTGGACGACCAGGAAAGCAGACAGAGTTTTGACTCAAAGCTCGGAACCAATTGGCAAAGTTCACAGGTTTAGAAAGCTTTCCTTTTGAGATTGATGTTACTGAGGATGGGAGAATAAACCAGAAATGAAGAAAGAGAAGGAAAGAGAAGATAAAGAGAGAGAAAATCGCACAAAGGGGGAAGGAGGTCTTGCATGGAGGAAGGAGAGAAAGAGAGGAAGGGGAAAAAGAATAACAGGGAAGAAGGGGGGGTGGAGGAGAAGACAACCATGCAAAGATGATTTCCCAAATCAATTCATCTTTCATTCATCAACAGATTCATTCCTTGTGTTACTTGCCTTACTTATATTAATTCACAATAAAAACTTTAAGATTAAAATAGAGAAACTCCTAATTGCTTCCTAAATTAAAGTCTAATAAAATAGAAATACAATAAAACTTAATTGGAAATTTCTACTTGCCTAATAGCTACCCCAAATAACCTAAAACAAAAGATAACAAATATTCTCAAATAAAATAAAATCCTAAAATATTCTAATAATATTGAACCCAAATCAATAACTTTGATCCAAAATTGGATTTGGTTTTGGGTCTGGGTTTTGGACCGGGTTTGGGTCAATCCATCGTAACGCGGCTACTTCAATTCTCTTGATATTTAAAAAAACTTGTGGACGAGTTTTATAGAAGGAGAGAATCAGTAACACTCGATCAACATCCTCGATCAGCAGCTTTGATGGGGTAAAGATCCAGCATAGCTCACGATCAACGATCATGATCTGCTGATGGTCATCATCAACTGATGTGATTTTGATTGGAATCAGATGGCAGGGCTTCACAAATGAGATCGGGTCATCGATAAGTTTTCCAGATGCAACTTTCATCGGATTATGTAGTCCATCTTTAACATCAGCAACCATGCTTGCTGTAATGGCCTCTAGATGGGAAGCTTTAAGCACTTCTTGATTAGCTTGGAGAGCTTTCAAGGCTTCTTCATTCTGTTGATGGGAGCATGGTTCCCGAGGTGTCGTCACAATGTCATAAATAACGTGATCTTGTTGTCCACTGGAGTTCAGAATACGTGTCTCTAAAACATCAAATCTTGTGATAATAACCTAAAGGGTAACAGCTTGTGCTTCCATTTTTATCCTACTAGCAACCAACTCTACTTGGAAAGCTCTAAGCATCTTTAATGTTTCTTCATTCTGTTATTGTAACTGAGTCCACAGTTCAAATGAGAGGGGTGGTGTAAGTAACCATTGGAGTAAAGGAGTTGACAGAAAATTTGCTCTGATACCAAATAAAGCGGGGCTAGGGGGGCCAAGTGATTTAAACTAGTATGGTTGAGGGCCCACTTAAGTAAATAGAAGCCAAATATTAGAAGCAATAGCAATTTGGTGAAATAACCTAGAGGGGGGGTGAATAGGTTATACTAGTGGAAATTTTAATACTTTTCGATGTACAAGTCCCAAGTGTGATTGCAAATTATAAACGATGCGGAATAAGTAAAATAGGCATAATCACACAATACAAGATTTATAGTGGTTCGACTCAATCTGCGTCTAATCCACTCCCTACAAGAATCATCTTGTAAGGTATTTCACTAGTTTTTCCTTTCAGTATAATAAGTAGGGAAGAAAACCTTTACAATTTTTTTCACGGATTAGAGTATCCTTACAAATCCCCTCTACAGGCAGAGAGACACCTTTACAATCTCCTTTATAGGTAGAGAGACACCTTACAATCTCCTTTAAGGTAGAGAGGCACCTTACACTCTTGTATGGATAAGAGGATCCTTACAATCTCTTAAGGATGAGAAAGTCCTTACACAAGCCTAAGTACAATCTAGACTTAATGTAAAATAGAAAATGGAGAAGTGGAATAAAAGATAATTACCTCCAGTGTAGTGAAATGAAATATGCAATGATGATAGAATGAATGTACTTTTTGAAGTCTTCTTGATGCTTGTAATGTAAATGCCAAGATGTAGATGAAGGCTTTGTAGATGGTCTTGAATTTCTCTTGAATGTAAAATAAAGAACTTGAATTCAAGAGATGGTGTAGACCAATTCTCACTTCTAATGCTCAAAATAATGTTTCTCCAAAGTTGAGATTAATTGTTAATTAATGAGTAGCATTAGAAGTATTTATAGGTGAGCTTATGATACCATTTTAGGTAGTAAATCTCACTTAAACGGTCATATTCTGGGTCCACCGGTCGACCACCATCAGTAGCCGATCGACCGCCAAGAGCCGTTGAGGCAAAATATAGCCGTTGGGGCATTTCCAGCAATCACCGATCGATCAAAACTTTTTACTGGTCGACCATCTATGGTCTCGGATAGTTCCGATCAACCGGCGCTTCCATCCGGTCGACCGCCAACATAACAGATTGTTTTCATAAAATGCTGTCATACTGACCAGTTGTCAGTGTTTTGATCATAACTTTTTGGTCCAACCTCGGATTGACCTGAAATCAATTGTGTTGGAATCGTGACTCGATTTTCTACAACTTCTATGAGGGCTTCATTTTTTGATACTAAATCTAAGATTATCCAAAATACCCTTAAGTCAAGTTAATGTGGTTTTCATAGAATTTCACTAGAACACATTTTTCCTAATATGTTCCTCACCACTTAGAGACTCTCCATACTTGGTCAAGGTATGCTCTATGGTCATTCTAGTATGATGCAATGCACATGCATGTGGTGAATGCACATATATATGTGGAAATTTCAAATTACATTAAGAAGGACCAATCTATCTTAGTGGTCTTCTTCTTCACTTGAACCTTCCACTCTTTAGCACTTTATCTTCTTTTTTTCTTGTTTACAATTCCATGTCTTTGAGCTTCATGTCTTGACATCTTGAAGCTTAAATTCTTATGATATTTTCTTCAAGCATTAATGCCAACTTGTTGATACTCTTCATTTGATGACTTCAATCTTCATTTCTTCCTTTCATTCACCAAATTCGATCTTTGATATGAAGTCTCTACAAAACAATACTTGAAGAAAAATTGTGAAATATCTCTTCATATATTTGTTATCATCAAAACCAACTATAGGAGTGTGGGCATATCCCTAACATTTGGTAATTAAATGGCCCCATTCAAATGGTAAGTACTCAAGTAACAAGAGGTAATGGAAAACTTATAATTAAATGGAATGACACAATTGTAATTAAAATGGAATTTTTAATGGAGTGGCAGACTAGTAAATAAAGGAACTATTAAAAGGGTAACTGATGGGACATGAAGGGAAATAAGATTTATTGAGAATTGACAAACTAGGAAACAAAGTTAAAGTATTAAAAAGGAAAGAGTGGGGGTAATTTGGAAAATGCAAGGAATAAACATAAGGACCAAGAATCGTGGGTTAGGGAGTGTTGTCTTCAACCTTGTAGGTTTCAGCCATGGCAAGAGGGGGAAACCAACAGAAGAATGATAAGAAGAAATCCCTCACCTTTGGCCTACTGGACTTGAGATTTCATGTGTAGGCTCCTACTCCAAAGCCCTACTATATGCATGCTTTAATAGGTCCAATAATTAGCAATCCAGGGAGATTTAATCTTCTGGAACCAGACCTGGGTGGTACCTTTAGTTATCCTTAGTTGCAGCTTTTACTTTTCTCAACAGGGATAGTATTATGGCAAGAATCTCTAAGGGTTTGATTGCTCGGGGAAGGGCTACCTTCGACTCAAAGCTAGGAACCAATCGGTAACGTTCACAGGTTCAGCAAGCTTTCCTTTTGAAACTGATGTTACTGTTAGAACTCCCTATGGGTTTGAGTTTGAAACCTTATTAAGGAAACCACACAGAGAAACAAGATTACGAATCTCATAAAATTATAGAGGATCTAATTGTACCTTTCACCAAGTATGTTGAAGAAGATTGGTATTAGTCACTCCCACTTTCTCTCTCTTGGCTTGGCTATGGATCTTCTACAGCCCCTTAAACCTCCTTGGTTCTCTCACTTTAGTGGTAAAGTGGGGAAGAGTGAATAATGGCTGTAGGGACCCAAAACCTAGTATTTATAATATTGTCCCGCACCCAAAACCCTAAACCACAATGGGTTGAGCCAGCATATCCCTAAACTTGAGAGTGGACCGAACCGATTCATGCAATTTGACTCTCACCAATTTAATCAACCCGAATAATTAATTTAGCCCAGAAATCCAACAATCTCCCACTTGGGCTACATTAATTATAAGGATGTCTTTTAAATTGGTGTGGCCATAGAATCTTATTACATTAACCACTCTTAGTATGATTCAGTTGAAAAACCACTCACATCGAATAACAGCAGAAGATACACCTCAATATACGGCATATAACTTTCTGTTATTACAAACATAAGTAAGTTTCTTAACACGAATCTATGTGGGATACCATCATAGAAACATTGACATATCCTCAAATTACACTGTTGTCATTCTATGTAGGTCCTAAACTGTGATATTAACCTTCACTGTGGTAAATCGCCTTTGATCTGTGATTAATATCTAACTGTGACTTTCCGCCTATAAACTGTGGTAAATATTACCTATGAACTGTGAAAATACTGTCTTAAAATGTGGCAAACATTACATTTTGAACTGTGGTAAAATATTGCCTGTAACTAAGACAATTACTGCCTATAAAAACATTCTCAAATGAAATCATAAACTAAATATTTCAAGAAATAATTGTGCATAATGTAAATGCTAAAACTTAACTATAATTCATCAAACTGTGCCCCAAAACATACGGGCTAAGGTTCAAAACATAAACAAATACTAAACAAAACCAGAGCTCCCACTAATCAAGAATTTCAAATAACTGTATGTAAAGAAATCCTAACTACTTGATGGGACCAATTTTTACTTGCTCTCAATTGCTGGCAATCAGTCTACCTCACCCTTTCTTGGTGTCATCCTGCTCATCAGCCCCAAAATTCTTCCTCTTCTCTAACCATTTCTTGAAAATAAAGCAGTCCTTCTTCATATGTCCTTTCTTATGGCACCAGAAACACTCTACGTTGTTGGTCTTCTCTTCATCCTGAGCCTTTTGAGATGTGTCAAGTTCTTGAGAGCTATGAGTCCTATCATATGGCTTGATACTTCCTCTGTTGAAAAAATTTGTATTCCTGCTGCTTGGTCCACCAGAAGATCTCTTGTGGAAAGTTGCATGTGCACTCTCAAACCTAGTTTGTTTCAATTTTTCTTCCTCTTGATTGCAAATGGAAATGAGCTCATTTAGGCTCCAATCGTCCTTCAGTGCAATGTAGGTAGATTGGATAACCTTATACTGACTAGGGAGGGTATTCAGTGCAATATGTCCAATATATTCTTCATTGATCTGTAGTCCAAGATCCTTAAGTTTACCAGCATCAGTAGCTACACCCAAAATATATTCTCTAACACTCCCACATCCATCATACCTTGTATTCATTAGCCTGGTCATCAATGTGGTTTTCTCAGCTTTCTTATTGTGTTGAAATCTAGCTTTAATAGCATCCAGGAATTCTTTTGCAGTGTCTTTGATCTCTATGTTCCCACGTATAATTTCAAGAGCTGCCTTTTTTAAAACCAATATGCACTTTCTGTTTGCTTTAGTCCATTTCTTAAACTTGATCCTTTCAGCACTTCTGCTCGAGTCTGTGAGAGGCTCAGGTTTAGGCTCCCTAAGTGCCAAGTCTAAGTCAAGAGGACCTAAATGCAATTCTAATTCCTCCACCCACTTTTGATAATTGTTACCAGTGAGCATTGGGATGGAAGATATATAACTTGAGGGAATGGCCATCCTACTACAGCAGTAACAACAACACAATACATGCCAAATATCAAAATATAAATCATAATATAAAAGCATGTAATACCATCAATATATTTTAAATAAGAGTTACAACTAAAAAGGTATCCCTATCATTTGAGACAGGAATTAGCTGATGCTCTTATATTCTTCTTTTAAATGTGAAAACAACACTAACTTCAGAATTCAATCACCTTTGGACAAAAGAACTCCAAATTCAATGTCCCTTTCTGAAATGTGGATAATTATCCTCAAACCTTGATGACATAACCTTTGGGAAAGTATCACCTTTACTGTTGGGGAAGATACAATTGAACTGAATGTACAACTTTGGTGGGTTTCACTCAGTTCTATCATATCTTTCCAATTGGAGATGTATATCTTTATGTTCAAAACATACATATAAATATGTCACTAGGACAATAATAACCATACAAGAGTCACAACCGCAACTACATTCCTATCCTTTGGACTAAGAATGCACTGGTCCTCTTGTAAATTCATATTTACTGTGAAAAGAACAATAACTTTTGAAATCTCCTCACCTTTGGGCTTAGGAACCTCTAGGTTACTGTCATTTTCTTAACTTTGGTGACATCACCTTTGGGCAAATGTCACCTACATTGCTACCTTGTGGAAAATCATGGAATAATAAGATGTACCATTTTGGTGGATTCCACCTCATCCTTTCATGGTTTCTTAAAAAATTACTTTGCAACTAAGAATAAGCGGAAGCTTACACCCTTTTCCATATTAACATATCTCAATTTAAAATTTTTTCTCAATTTCATGGTAACCAATAACATATATATTTTTCAAAGCATTAATTTATGCCATTTTGTTTCAATGATTGAAACTAAATATAACATAAAATTTCAAATAAATATGTCATATTAAAAATTAGATCATTAAATGTGGCCAAAAACAAGGAATCCAACACAAAAAACATATTTCAATTTGGCCTTAAAACGAACCTTTAAATGAAATTTAAAGTAGTTTAAATAAAAACCCAAAAGGAACAAAAACCAAACAAGCCATTTTTTTTTTTTTTTTGTCAAAACAAATCAGCCGCCGCCTTGCAACTGTTCTGCATTTTTTTTTTGTTTTTTTTTCAAAAGAAGTCAGCTACCGCCGACTTGCAACTTTTTTTTTTCTCTCCTTCGGCAACCTTTTTCCGGTGGCACGTGCCGACGCGTCCAGAGGTTTCTGGCAACTTGCGGCATATTGCCGCGATCGTCTTCTCGTGATCTACAACTTTCATGAAGAAAATTTTCCTATACAGGATCTTTAAGTGATGGTAAAATTACGATTTTTATGATTTTTTTTTTTTATTAAATCAGGTTTTAAGTAATAATCAAAATCTTCATGTATAAGAAAAATTCAATCAATTCTTGTCCCATGTGGTCTGCTCTGATACCACTTGTTAGAACTCCCTATGGGTTTGAGTTTGAAACCCTATTGAGGAAACCACAAAGAGAAACAAGAACACGAATCTAATAAAATTATAGAGGATCTAATTGTACCTTTCACCAAGTATGTTGAAGAAGATTGATATTGGTCACTCCTACTTTCGCTCTCTTGGCTTGGCTATGGATTTTCTACAGCCCCTTAAACCTCCTTGGTTCTCTCACTTTAGTGGTAAAGTGGAGAAGAGTGAATAATAGCTGTAGGGACCCAAAACCTAGTATTTATAATACTGTCCTGCACCCAAAACCTTAAACCACAATGGGTTGAGCCAGCATATCCCTAAACTTGAGAGTGGACCAAACCGGTTCATGCAATTTGACTCTCACCAATTTAATCAACCCGAATAATTAATTTAGTCCATAAATCCAACAGTTACTGTCCATAAACAAAGGATGGGAGAATAAACCAGAAACGAAGAAAGAGGAGAAGGAAAGAGAAGATAACGAGAGATAAAATTACACCGGGGGGGGGGGAAGGAGGTCTTGCATGGAGGAAGGAGAGAAAGAGAGGAAGGGGAAGAAGAATCGCAGGTAAGAAGGGGGGAGGAGGAAGAAGACAGCCACGTGGGGGGGAGGGTTCCCAAATCAATTCATCTTTCATTCATCAACTGATTCATTCATTGGGTTCCATGCCTTAATTATTAATTCAAAATAAAAACTTTAAGATTAAAATAGAGAAACTCTTAATTGCTTTCTAAATTAAAGTCTAATAAAATAGAAACACAATAAAACTTAATTGGAAATTTCTACTTGCCTAATAGCTGCCCCAAAATAATCTAAAATAAAAGATAACAAATATTATCAAATAAAATAAAATCCTAAAATATTTTAATAATCTTGAACCCAAATCAGTAACTTTGATCCCAAATTGAATTTGGTTTTGGGTTTGGGTTCTGGACCAGGTTTGGGTCGATCCATCATAGCACTGCTACATCAGTAATCCTTCCAAACTAAAATTTGCAAATCGGTTTCTCACCCTCTTAATAATTCTGTTCAAGGGAGATTCTGGGCAACAAAAACAGAAACTGAATCGAACAGAACCCTAGTGAACAAGGCTCACAGAAGAAATGAAAGTACAGAAATGGGTAATAAACACGAAACTTCCAAATTTGAGAGTGAATATTACATAATTTGGATGAACCACATAAAACTTGTAAAGGATTCCTTTATACTGATTTTCTAATCTTCTACCCAAAAAAAATATATCTTCATTCTAATCTTTACCATTAAAACCATCTCCTAGCCGAGATGGTTTTAACATGAGGGACAATAAAAAGGCCAAACAGAAACCCCTTCCCCCAACCCCAATGAAGTGGTAGTTAGAGAATTAAGTTGGACATCTGAAGTACACAGTAATGTTTGATGTTTGAACTGCTTAGTCAAAATTTGATGTGGCAAACTTGAAGTGGTAATTGTCATTGTTTCAACTAAACCTAACGTTGTTCTACAGATTGCAGCCAAGGAGGAGAGCAAGCAACCTATGTTGATTAATTGGAGCACTATAAACTGATTATATATCTTCTGATCTTCTTTTGGGCAATGTACATACAGGGAAATAAATTGTCATAGGCACCCAGTCCACGATAACTCTGAGGAATGCAAGTATGTCATTGAAGAAGGGTATCACCATCGCTGATACAGTAGCGAGCGAACATCACAAAAGCAGTTATCCAGGTCAAACTGAAGATGTTGAAACTTGAAACTGTAGTTGAATTTCAAATATTTGCTAGTAATGCTAATTGGGCACTGTCCTTTTATGAACTTTGACTTGGGAAAGCTTATAGCAATCCCTGATTCAAGTCGAGCATAAAGTAGTTGGCTCAATATCTACAAGAACCCAGTCAACTCCAACTTTTATTTACATAAACCATTTCATTTCATTATGTTTGATTGACAACTTAGTGAATTTTGTACGCCACGACTGGTTGAAAGGAAGCACCTGATGTGAACCCACGATCTGCAACAGGATGCAGAGATTGACATTGACGATGTCAGGAATTCTAATAGAGTTCAATGAGAGATCCATCTCATTAAGGAAGAAAAGCAAGGTAGAAAGAGTAAGAATGGAGACAGATTAAGGTAAAAACTGACTTAAGAGAGTTCTAATTGAGAGTTCAATGAGAGGTCCATCTCATTGAGTAAGAAAAGTAAGGAATAAAGAAAAAGAATGGAGATAGATGAAGGAAAAGGATGACTTAAGAGTCAGTGAAAGACATAATGAGACATCCATCTCATTGAAGAGTGGGATGAAGGAAAGGAAAAGTGAAGAATATAGTCCATCTCAGAAAACAATGTTGCCTCAAAATTGGTTCCCAAATGCAGCATAGCCAATGCAACCACAAAGCACATAAACAGTAAACAGAGCGGTCGTTGACACGCCTATCCAAGTAGCCTTCTTCATCACCTTGTTTCCCCTGGAGATCTTATAGTGTTCTGAGGAAGAGAAATTAAAAACAAATGAAGGTTGGGCTTTTGTTTCTCATTTGGTATTGAGGATTTCGTTGGTGACCAGTGTCATGTAGTCTCTCACCTGGATTTCAACCAGAATGCAAGACGAGTAAGCAAATGCAATTTCTTGAGAATGCAGACTTTCTGTGCTTGAGAGAGATTCATCTCATCTCCCACACCCTTCAGATAGGTCTTCCCTGATTTTCCTGTTCAAATCCTGAACTATCAATGTCATACAAATCTTTGTAGTGTCAAGGTCACTTGATTTTGGGTTTGGTTGATGGACTCGATCACCCATGTATACATCCTATTGAGGATAATTTTTCATTTATTGTAAACCACAAAATCATGATGATAATCTGTCTCATACTTTGACACAAATCCAAAAAAACCTGAACTCATCTGTCTCCACAAATATGGTGAAGAAATAGGATCCAGCATTTCTAGACAAAATCATATCTGATCCATTGACACCCCTTGGTTAAGGTGGGTAATCAATTATGATACAGATAGAGAGAAAGGGTGAAAAGGAAAAAAAAAAAAAGAAGAAGATGGAGATATAGAATTAACCTGAGACAATCTTTGCCAAGCTAAGCACCACTTGAGCTACTGTTTAGACAAAAGGTGTTACTGCTGCAATACGTGACAGCCATGACGGCTTGTGGAAATTGGGAATCTGAGGAAGGCGATCTGAATGATCTCGAAATGATAGTGAAGAAACTATCATAGATGTCCCTGATGAGTAAATTCAATAACATCCCCCACAGGGCATAAAACAAACCTTTAGTAATCTCTTGAAACATATCTACTCTTCCTTAAATCAGAAGTATTGAAGGTGTAGAACAGGTAGTTCTGACAGGATTCACAGGTTGGAGATTGGTTCATTAAAGCCTACCCCATGCTTTTTGATGCTGTAACTGTAAAGCCAATTGCAACCCCAGAAAAGACGACATATTTAGTGCATACACAAACCAGGAACAATGTTCTATTGGAGACAAAATAGATTCAGCTATAAATTGAAGTATGTGCCTAAGTGGTCTGTTGGATGTTTGGCTCCTTCAGCTGTGTATGGGAATGTCTCAGCCTCTCAGGTCTGCAGCTGCAAGAGTGGATCCTCAGTGACATGTGATATGTCTCACATTCAAAGGATCAATATATCAATACATCAACAGGTCCACTGAGAGAGTATATGCATAAAAAATCAACATGATTAGAAGTTTATTGACCATTTGAGTAGATGATGGTAGTATGGTACTCTCCCAAACTTTTTAAGAATTCGATAAAAGGGTACCTAACCTAACAAGAATGATCTGAATATTCAAGATGAAAATGCAAGTAGATAAAATGAGAAATAGAACTGAGGAGTAGAGAGAAGGTTCACAGAGAAAAGGGAAAACATTATAATAAATAATGTAATTTGGGAACTGGGTTCTGCTACCCAAAAGCATGCAGACACTCTCAGGTCTTCCCGATCAGACAACACTTGCTAGGAGAGAGTGAGGGAGAGGAGGATGGTGGAGTGCTGCAACCATTGATGTAAAATTGTAAATGCTCGAGTTGAATGCTCAGGGTTATGTCCAAGATGATCTGAATGGATTCATTAGTGACATACAGGTAAACAATATATTAGAGGAAGTACTTGTCTTCTCCCTATTTAGTCTAGAATCCAATGTCTAACTCCAAGGCTTAGTGCTTTCTGACTCCTACTATTGCATTTACTGTTTTCGCTTCGTTCTTATTAAGAGGTTGAAAGTTGAAAGTTGAAAGACACTGATGGTGGAAGCACAGAAAACCCAGGCACCCTCGCTGCTCTACTAGTTTCCTTTTCTGTTCATCTTCTCAAGCTGTTTAAAACTTCTTAAATAATTATGAGAGTGTACACCATACCGTGTGGACAAAAGTCCTCTGAATCTGATAGAAGAGGGTGCACGGCACTGCCTTAGCTTTTGCCCACCCCGAGAGAGTTAGGACTAGAATTCCCTCAGTTGAACTTGTCCGCCCTCTTTACTAGATCAAGCGGCCAGTGGGGTTATATACCAATCCATAACCTAGTCTACGTCTTCCCTGCCCTTGAGTTGCAATTTGATGAGTTCTTCAATTATCAATTACTTTAATAAAATTTAGTACTTGAGGAATCTTTTTCAAGTTTAACTTTCATAATCTTCTTTAATTCACAGAAACACCATGGACAATTATCTCACAGATACAGACGGTTGTTGTTAAGGGCTCCCAAGGGAAAATGTCTGGATTCAAAGGTTTCAGTCTTTTTATCAGAGAACAGATAAATGATCTTCACCGTGTCTACAAGCATGCCATAGCTTAGTTCCCAAACAAGATTGATAGACCAAGCAAAGCATTAACTCTCCTACTAGGCACAGAGAGGAGTTACCTTTCTTTCCTATCAGAAGCTCAACAGGCTAGAGGAATGACTGTGGGTTGTGGGAGGATGAGAGTTTCACATTGAGAAAAAATCACAGTAGACTGTTAATGAATTTGAGTTCTTCCCCTGTAGAAATATAGATGATCTGCCTTCTTAATCAATGTACAGATTGACATGCTCATGTTATAAATTTTCATTTCCCCATTTTCTTTGGGGTCGAGGAAAAAAGGAAATCAATTCTTCCTGTTTGAGGGAAGAGAAACAACTGCACACATATTCCAAATTCAATTTCTGTGTAGTGTAAATGCCTGCATTTGTGCTAACAGTGTGGGACTGTGGGTAGTTGCAGTGCATTAGGACTTTAAGGTCGGTTTCTGCTTTCCCACACACCTCTCCTGAACCTCTCATGATTGTTCACAACATCAGGAGTTCAGGACTCCCATTTGCTACTTTGCAATGATCCAAAGCACCTAGGTTGCAACCCTTACTGTGAAAATCTTCCAGCTTCCAAGGTTCATTTCTTCAATGACAATCACAATTCACAACACTGATCATGTATTAAATATGTACAGAACTGCAAAGAAATGTTTCAGAATTTAAACTTTTAATTTTTTTTTCCTTTAAAGGTGTGTTTTGATTCCAGGTAAAATTTATTGAGTAAAATCATCAAAAAAAAAAGGTAAGATTTTACTCTGAAACATAGGAAGTTTTTGGGAGGGACAATGAAAGCTGGTTTACAATATTGAAGTTCTAAAAATCATGCAGGTGACCATCAGACATACTGTGAGAATGAGCCCCGGGAAAAAGCAACTTTACAAATGGAAAATTATCATCTAATCTGGAAATTTCCAAAGTGGCCCATCTGCTCTGCTCTAGACTCTAGAGGTAGCAATTCTCACTTCTTAACCATTAGTAGTTGGTTGAGTTCTGCATGGACATATACAATCCAAGTGCTTGGATCTCAAATGGTGTTCATCCCCTCAGTCCATCTGAAAGTTAACCCAAGTTTCTACATCCAATGTGACATAGGAATGTAGAAAGAATTATAGATGAATAATAGTGCAACAATGTTCAATGATCAAGAGCAAGATCCTTGTTCATATAGTTCTTAATCCATAAATTTGGATACCTGCACAGTCAGACTCTGCATAATCCACTCTTCATGGCCGAAGTTGTTTGGAATTAGACGCTGTTCAATCTCTACAAGCCACACAAAAACTAAACTAAGCATATCCCCACACATCCTATGTTTATCACAGACTAAATTTGTGTCAAATGCATCAATCACTTCATCAGTAGGCAACCACAGAAACACAAATTCAGAGATAATAGGGGGAAAAAAACAGAAATCAAACAGAGACTGCAATTAAGACTCATCTTATTAGATTATTGTTCACGATAGAGATATACAATCCATGTATTCATCTCCCATACCCCTCTACACAGTGCGCAGAAGAAAAAGCAGTGTTGACAATTTCACATACAAGACTTTACTTTTTTCGGTAGAATTCACATAGAAGCCTGGAGTGAAATGTTATTGAGGCGTTCAAGAGCCAAAATGAGACCTTGGGTGCCCAAACTCCCCTCGCCATGAGCCTGAAGAGAGAGATAAAGCTGCTGAGCGAGAGCCAAGCCAGGGAGAGCAAGACCCATGTTCTGGCATTCCCTCAGACAGATACCTAAATCCTTCACAAAGTGATTAACGAAGAATCCAGCCTCGAAATCTCTCTTGAGTATCCTACTCCCATACAAATCCAAAGACTTGGAGCCAGCAGCCCCTGTAGAAATGGCATCCAAGTAGAGCCCAACATCCAGCCCTGCCTTGTGGGCATACATCATTCCTTCCACCAAACCCACCATCGTCGACGCAATCGTGATCTGGTTCGCGAGCTTCGCGAACTGCCCTTTCCCAGGCCCGCCCATGTAATTCACCTTTCCCATGCAAGCGAACAAAGGCGAGAGATGACGAACCAACGATTCATCTCCTCCGGCGAAGATAGCCAGAGTTCCAGCCTTAGCGCCACGGTCACCGCCGGAGACGGGGGCATCGACGGAGAGACAGCCCTTCTCAGAAGCAGCGGCGCAGATCTCGACGGCAAGAGAGGGGTCGCTGGTGGTCATGTCGACGAGGATGCCACCAGGGCGAAGACCCTGGAGGGCTCCAGAGGAGCCGATCATGACGGAACGAACGTCAGAAGGGTAACCGACGATGGAGAAGACGACATCGGATTGGGAAGCGACTTCGACAGGAGTGGGAGCGTAGCGAGCGCCCATGTCGAGGAGGGGTTGGGCCTTGGCCTGGGTACGGTTGTAGACAGTAAGAGAATAACCAGCCTTGATGAGGTGAGAGCACATAGATCGCCCCATCACTCCCGTTCCAATCCATCCAACCCGTGTGGTGGCTGGGCTGATAGGCTCCAAGGAGGTGGTGGAGGTGGGGGAAGCCATGAAATTGAAACGGCAAAATTGGAGACAGAATGGAGAGACAAGGAAGGTGGAGGTGGACAAGGAGCGACGGAAATGGAGAAGGGTTCCAAGGGTTCGCATGAATATAGAGACAGTGGGGTACTATCCGGAAAAGTACTAGAAAACAAGGTCCTTATCAGTGGAAGAAGAACGAGAACCTTGCCTTGCTAACATCATTATCTGGATTCTGGATCAAAGCTTTTACCTCAAAATTCTTCGCCGTTTAAATTGAAGATTTGGAGTATGAGGAGCTCCTTTAACACTCTTGAGCATGTTTCATGCCGGAGAATTGATTTTAATTCGGGCGAGAAAGGTGTATATGTTGCCGGCATCAACATGCGCCAATTTCACGCTCTCTACTTGTGGCCCACCTTATATGAACCATGTGGCCAAATCCCATTGGAGTGCTGTGTGGCCTGTGGTTGATTTTATTACACGAGATTATCCCTGCCCTTTTGTGTTAATCCCCCACCTTTCATGCTTTTTTACTTTCTGACTACCCAAAATCCAAATTGGGTTTCTCTTTAGAAAAAACAAAATCCAAATTCTCTCTCTCCAGGAACAAATTGGAGGACCCAATCCATGAGGGGATCCCTACGTAAGCCCAATAGATTTTTTGTCTGGTGGGAAGGGAAGCCAAACAAATTGGAGGATCATCCAATGGTATGTTTAGTGGCTCTGGCTAACAGTGTTATAGGCGCTAACCCTGCTTTCTCTTCTGATGATCACCATGTACTCTCTGCTTATTAACTAATATATTGCTGTGTTTCATAAAAAAATAAATCAATAGGTCATGTTTTGGGAGATAGATGGGAAGTCTCTGCTGTTTGACATTACATGCAAGCTAGAGGCATAGTTTGAGGTAGGGGTGAAAGTTGAGCCCCACAATCCGGAATCACCATGGCCCGCCCTGAATTTGAATAGAGCTTGGGCCAAGTTTCCTGACCCTAAGGGCGAGTTAGAGTTGAAAAACCCAGGGTTGGGTCGGGCTCAGGTTGAGGCTTCAACCCAACCCAACCAGGCCCAAAATTTAACCTTGAATTTTATATTAGAATTTAGCTCCTATTAATATATATTTTTCTATAATTTTTTAATGTATATGATATGAATGGTGAAAATAGGTCAATCAAGGTTAATCCAACCATTGCAGAAGCCAAGGTCAATCCAACCCAACCCGGCCCTAACAAGGTCAATTAGGGTCGGTTGTTAGGGCCGGGTTGGGTTGGTATGAACCTGGCAGGATTGAGCCTAAACATGAACCCAACAACATTGGGTTGGGTCTGAGTTGAGTTTTGAGGATCAAGGGTTAGGCTAGGGTTTTAAGAAACTTGGCCCAACCCCACCCTGTTTCAGCACTAGTTTGAGGTATTGGTATAAGCCAATCATAAAATGGTAAAAAAAATCGTTTTTTAAATGAAATTACGAGTAAATCCATCTGATATAGGTCGATTAAAATCGGTTTGAGATCAATACTATATCTGATATCGATTACTAAATCCCTAGTTAGGGGTGTCAACTAGTCTGTCTTAATTGGTTTCAATCAGGGCTAATTGGTCATCATCAATTTAATGTCGCACACTGTTATCGTATCATTTAATTAATTATGTCTCATAGGCTAGGCATGGACACTTATATATTTGTTTGTCGGTTATTAGATAGCAAAATAAACGAGGGCGGGGTTAAGTTTGGTCTGTCTTTAAAGATACGAATTGGGCTATAAGTGGACTATAAACATGTTATAACCAAGTTGATCAAGCTATAAACAGGATAATCGAGAGGGAAGGGTTAAGTTAGTCGGTCTTTAAAGGGATAATTGGGCTACAGATAGGCTATAAACATGCCATAAAGAGTGATCAAACTATAAACAGGGTAATTTTTTTTTTTTTTTAACAGAGAAAGAAATTTTATTAAAGAAAATTAGAGAAAGAAAAATTCTTTCTTAAAGTACAGAATTTACAAGACAATTTGGTGGATTTAACCACCAGATCCGAGAGATCCCTAACCGAGAAGCTCCTTGGGCAAGAACATGCACCTCCCAATTATCTACTCTAGGAAAAAAATGAAAGTTCACAAAACTAAAACTAGTAAGCAGAGACAGAATATCAGCAACTATAGACCTAGTAGCCAAGTCTAAAGAGACAGTTACAAAGTAAACCCCTAATGATTGATTGACAATCACAACAAATAACTACACCCCGCAGGCCAAGACCTTGTGCTAACAAAATTCCATCTTGGAGGAGCTCAGCCTCCATAGCTGCAATAGAGAGACAAAGTCCAGGTCTGTACCTTGCCGCAACAAAAGAACCTAAGTGCGATCTAATAATGACACCACAACCACCCTTACAATTTGAAGCTCACCAAGCTCCATCAGAAGAGATCACAAAGTAAGAATTAGAACATTAATTAGGAATAGAAACAACAACAAAATCAACAGAAGGATCCATAGATTTCCTAGCACTCGATGTCACATTTCACTTCCAGTAGACCCAACTTACCGTATAGGAATACCGATGGTGTGAGTAAGACACTTATCCATCTTACAAACCTACCAAGGTTAACACAAACCAACTAATAGTAACCGAATCAGAGTATAATCACGGAATCATAAGTAAAATGGGGAACATCTAGTGATAATATAAATATCCATAACCAAGTTTACCCGTTTATAATTAATCATGACTTATACATACATAAGCCCAAAGGAATATCAATAGTATCATTCAGTATCAAAAATCACCAAAAGTGTACCGTGCTCCTCAGGGTGCGGCGTAAACACAGTGGTCACAAGCATAGTTCTAGTCGTGTTCCTCCACTTCTGGTATCCACCAGTCACTCACTCCATACTCTGGCCCAGAGGGTAACAGGCCACACGCCATAGGTACAATGATACGTGCATCATCATCTAAAAGGGGGCATATACGTGGGGTGAGCTTTCCAACTCGCTCAGTGAGGGGTGGGGTTCATGCACAACTAAGCAAAGGTTGTTGCATAAATAATTCATGATCATGGTTATAGAAATTAAACATATAGTCCATGATACTCGTGATGTAATTCATTTATTTTATTATCCACCTAACAATACAACTAAGTCTGGTAAATGCTACTACAGCATAAGGTTGTATCCATGGTCTCGAAACCGCCATCGACTACACAGCAATATAAATCCTAGCCGTGATTAAGAGCTATTGGTCCCTGTATGCGTCCATCGGTCACCCAGTAAACTCTTGATAACCCCCTCCTAGAAGTCAAGGCACTGGTATGTCCATCGGCCATGTTGGACAAGTTTCCGCCTCTGGCAACAATCACATCGTACCGCGGGTGTGGCATTTCGGGAAGGTTCATCAAACATACTACCATTGAGTTATCCAACACCTTACCCCCTGTTGGCAAAGGGATGTAGCATGGGGAATGTCAACTAATCACAATATCCTATATGCCTTCATAATGATACAGTTAGTATGGACCATGTGACACCAGTATCACCATCGGCCATGAAGCGGATCCATTTCCAAGTATAGTCCGGAGGTACATGATATCGAGAGCACATCGGCCACAAGGTGTACCCCACAACTATATACCTATCTAGCATGCAAAGCAGTTGAGTATGGACTACGCAACATTAAGATTCCCATTGGCCACAAAGCATATCCATTTTTAAATGCAGTCCCAGAGTACACGATAACAATAACACATTGGTCACAAAGTGTAATCCACGGCTACAACTAACTCTAATGCACATAATCAATGCATGAATGCAACAAACATATGACAATCATAGTACCGGTATCACCTCGGCTACACTGGATTCCATCTCATGCATACAATAATCATGCGACGATCACGGTACTAATACCACCTCGGCCACACTGGATCCCGCCACACATATCAATATACATCTCATATTATTTCCATTAAAATATAACATGTAATGGAACATCATCATCAATTACACAATTTAAATAATCATGCGAAAATCTATATATGTGAGCAATTCTAAAATGATTAAACATTCCCAAAAATAAAAGTCAACCATCCCTCACCTTGATTATGCTTGTGTAGATTGGGGTTCAAGTATGGCCACCGGTTGTTCAATTCGTTATCGGCCTAGGGGCATGTACGAGTCTCTATCTTAGACACATGCATAGGCGAGTGTTATTACGTGTTGAAAACATTGAAAGGGTCCCACAAGGGTCACCCCCAAAGGGCACAGACAAAGTCCCACAGTAACAGTACTGTCACCGGAAACAGTCACTTTTCACCAGAAGCATCAGAGGTGTTTCTGGTGGATGTAACAGAGAGCTCCTAAGGCTGCTCATGTCACCAGAAACTAACCCAGTGTTTTTGGTGGCTTGTTTCTACTGGCAGTACACAAGTTGCCCGTGAGAATTGAAGCTTTTCTACTCGGGCCCGATTGTCGGGAATTACTCCGTGGAGTATGTGGGGGATGTTCCTAGCATCATTTTAAGCCATTAAAATTCCGATTCCACCAAGCCATTTGGGATATTTTTCGATTGAACGATTGAAACCCTAGATGGTCATTTGGTCAATATTGTTGCTGGAGCTCACCTGTCACACCCCGTTCACACTGAACCGGAGCGGTGACCGAGTTAACACCGGTTAACCCAAACCTGCCAGGATCATCAGATACTGTATTCCACCACAGCATACGCACACTAACATAAGTTCATCAGATCAGCGGAAGACTAAGTTTTACCTGTGAATAAATCCCATATACTTGATACCCAAATTGTGATACAATAATTATATACATGTGGGCCCGAAGGCATGATAATTACATAATAAAAGTACAATTCATATATCAAGTATATACAGGAAATCATCAAAACAATCAGAGTGCACAGCTCGACTCGGTTTCAAGGCTGGAGCTCAGCTCGGTGTCAAGGGTTGAGCCCAGCTCGGCATCACATAGAAGAGCTCAGCTCGGCCTCAGAAGTGGAGCTCAGCACGGCCTCAAAGGTGGAGCTCAGCTCGGCCTCAGAACTGCTGTCCCGCAGCACAGCTCTCGCACGAGTAGTCAGCGTCGTGCTCTAACTCCTCAGGGGTCCACCAGTCCTCTTCAAGAAACTCGACTGTGGGACCCACCCCATGCTCCTCAGATGTATGACCTGTAAAATCATCTAAAAATGGGGTGTACACGTGGGATGAGCTCACTAGCTCAGTAAGTAGAAAGATGGACCACACACAACAGTCCACACATCACAACACGTCATATGCACTACATGCCATGCTATACATTTTAAATCACATCCACCTAAGCAACATTACTAAGTCTTTGGTTTTAGTGCTACTACAACCACAGTGCACGTATACTCCGGGTACGAGCTGCGAACTCCCTCCCGCGATACTCCCATAGGGCTGTCAGAGAAGGCCCACCGTGAGTACTCGGAAAAGTAAAGACAGTGCCATCCACCGGCTCTCAACAGAAATGTAAATGACTGAAAATAAAGGTGCTGACTCCAGCAATTTAAAAGCAGTACGATTGGCCCTCTTGAATGTACCACCAGGGTTGCCGACTGTCCTACATGACTCGTCGGGCGTAATGCCTAACCGCCACAGTGTCCGACAACTGCGACCCCTGCTTCCCCCCAAATGGTAACCCAACACCTTAACCCCTGTTGGGAAGGGTCGTAGCACGGGATGGTGAGAATCCTAATACCGCATGCTCCTATATGACAATAGTACGATTGCATAGTGCCACCGTGTCCCATTCCACGGGCCACCAATGCATTCGTTTCCAAGCCGACTACGGCATCTAGTCTATCAATGCATTATGCACCATGATGTCCACATTCAACATATAAACATCTCATTCAATTGGCATTTGAAAATTAAACATAGCACATATGCGCATCAATGTGTGGAATGACTAATCTACATAGCATATTCATGATGACATGACTAGATTAGATATATTTAAATGAATGCCAAACAATGCCTTGAAACAAGGCCAAATTTCCTCTCTCCACTTACTTGTAGTGTACAAAGATTCCCGTTCGGTACGGGTGAGATCCGGAGCGAATCGGGTAGGATTTGGTAACCTAACATAATTGAGCGGGGTTAGTACTTCACCATTTTAGGATCAAAATTAATGAAATCCGATGTCAAAATCGTGTTTAGAACGTCAAAAAAAGGTCACACATACGATTTGGGTTCAATCGGACATAAGGATCACCTTCGGGGCCACACGGGTGGGTCAGACAGGTGGGTAGTCTGGCCCACCGGTATACCCACCGGTTGGGACCGGCGGGTAGGGGCCCGCCGGTATGGCCCGCCGGTTGTACCCGCCGGTTGGGCCAGGGAGCCCTGCTAGGACCGGCGGGTAGGGGCCTGCCGGTTGGGCCCGAAGGCCCCCCTGCCTTCTCAGGTGGGTACCCACAGGCGGGTAGGGGCCCACCGGTTGTACCCACTGGTCTTGGCGGGAAACACCCTGTTCCTTCCTAACTTTATCCATTCTTTGGGGATTCAAATGGGGCTTTTCCCCACCCATTCTTCACACCTTCAAGGTCCTATAGGATGGTTCTAACCTAGATCTAGGTTAGATTCAAGTGAGGGAAAACCATCTTACCTTCTTTGCTCAAGAACGACTTCAAACCCTCCAAATCACTTCAAACCCACAACGTTCTTTCCACCTTGTCAATATCTCTTCAAATCCTTCAAGATCAACACATAAATCATCTATTAAACCTTAGATTCATCATTTCAAAGGGGATTTACAAGATCTCAAGAAACCATACTCGAATCAAGGGTTTAAAGCTTGGATATGGTGAATGTTCACAAAACCCAATTTTTCTTACCTCCAACTGTAGATCTAGAGTTGAAGATCACTCTCCCGGCACCGGAATGGGAAGATCGAGCTTCGACGCCGCTGAAATCCCTCTTTTCTTCCTCTTCCTTCTCTTCCTTTCTTCTTCCCTTTCTTTTCTCTCTCCTCTTTACTTTTCTCACCAACGTACGGGGGTAATAAATGGAAAGAAGAGAAAATCATAAAGCTTTATATATAATTCCTAATAAGTGAATAGTGCACTTGGATGGGTCACTTAGGTGGGTGGGTGTACCCACCTGTCCTACCCACCTGAGGGCCAAACTTGGGATTTTGATCGGGTTCGGGCCTCGGCGCGAACCCCACCCCCGGCATACGATGTAGCATACGTATATACCTTAAAATACGGATATAATACCTGCTTTATCCGTACATAGCCTTATGGTAGGTGCATGTACACGGCTTGGGTACTCCCGTCTCTTCTGGCGCTGGCTCGGACTTGTCAAGCCAACCGGTGTTTAAGGTCACCTGAGCCATCATAGCCCATAAGGAACCCGCTCTAATTTCCTCTGGCTTGGTTCCTGCATGGTTAAACCGGTTCAACCGCGAAATCAGACCGGGTTTAAGAAGCAGGGTATTACATTACCCCCCCTTCTAAAAAATTTCGTCCTTGAAATTGCGTACCTGGTTGATCAAAAAGATGAGGGTACTTGGCTCGCATTTCTTCTTCTACCTCCCAAGATGCTTCTTCAAGTGAATGATCAGCCCATCGCACCTTTACATAGGAAATGGAGCGGTTGCGAAGGGTTTTCACCTTCCGGTCCAAAATTTCAGCTGGCTGTTCTGTGTAGGTCATATCAGCTTCTAGGTACTCTGGTTCCACGGGTAGTACATGAGATGGATCATGCACGTATCTCTTCAGCATGGATACATAGAATACATTATGAACATCCCCAAGCGAAGGTGGCAGAGCAAGCATGTAGGCTACTGAGCCAACCCGGGATAAGATCTCAAATGGTCCGATGTATCTTGGGCTCAACTTCCCCTTTCTGTGAAACCTTTGCAAACCTTTAGTAGGAGAGATCTTGAGAAATACCTTTTCTCCTGGCTGAAATTCAATATCCTTCCTGCGGGTGTCCGCATAGCTCTTTTGACGGGACTGAGCTGCTTTAATCCGCTCTCTAATAACGTCGACTTTGTCACAAGTCATTTGGATCATCTCAGGTCCTAACATTCGACGTTCACCTACCTCATCCCAATACAAAGGAGTCCTGCATTTTCTACCATATAATGCCTCATACGGAGCCATCCCAATTGTAGCTTGGTAACTGTTATTATATGCAAACTCCATAAGAGGTATATATTCTTCCCAACTGCCACTCATCTCCATTGCACATGCCCTGAGCATGTCTTCTAATATCTGTATGGTTCACTCCGACCGACCATCTGTCTGTGGGTGAAAAGCAGTACTGAAGTTCAATTGTGACCCCAAGGCACGTTATAAGCTTTTCCAAAATCTGGAAGTGAACCTTGGGTCCCTATCTGAAACAATGCTCACTGGCACTCCATGTAAGCGCACTATATTGTCCATGTAAAGTTGTGCTAGTTTGGTCATGGAGAACTTGGTCTTGATAGGAATAAAATGAGCAGTCTTAGTAAGCCGATCCACGATCACCCATATCGCGTCCATTCCCTTAGGTGTACTTAGTAGCCTGGTGTCGAAGTCCATTGTAATCCTTTCCCACTTCCATTCTGGTACTGGGAGTGGCTGAAGGGTACCATAAGGTCGATGCCTCTCAGCTTTTACTTTCTGGCAGGTAAGACAAGTCGCCACATATAAAGCTATGGTGACTTTCATGCTTGGCCACCAGTAACTTTGTTTGAGGTCTTTGTACATTTTGGTACTTCCTGGGTGAAGTGAGTACTCGGAGCTATGTGCTTCTCTCACTATTTTATCTTGTATATCCAAATCATCGGGTACACACAATCTGTCTCGAAACATCAATGCCCCATCACTGGCTAAAGTAAAATCTGGGTCGTTCATTGTTTGGTCTTAAACCTTAACTCTGATCCGCTGCAATTCAGGATCTAAAGGTTGCTTCATTATCACCTCTTGCCTAATTGCCGGATGCACCTGTAGAGCTGTCAAGGATACAGTCAACCATTTAAGGTTTTCTGGTTGAGGTTCAAGCTCTAAGGTTGCCCCTTTATACAAGAGCGTTTCATCCATTAGCATCGCCTCTTGCACGAGTGGTGAGCTGACTACTAAGTATGAGAGCGACACAGTCTGTGTCTTCCGACTCAATGCATCTGCCACTACATTAGCCTTGCCGAGATGATACTGAATATCGCAGTCATAATCCTTCATGAGTTCAAGCCATCTTCTCTGTCTCATGTTCAGATCCTTCTGGGTGAAGAAGTACTTCAGGCTTTGTGGTCACTGTATATCTCGCACCTCTCCCCATACAAATAATGTCGCCAGATCTTAAGGGCAAAAATGACTGCAACTAGTTCCAAGTCATGAGTGGGGTAGTTCTTCTCATACTCCTTTAGTTGTCGGGATGCATACGCTATTACCTTACCGCGTTGCATGAGAACGTAACCCAAACCAACTTTGGAAGCATCGGTATAGACCGTCATTCCACCTGTGCCTTCAGGAATAGTCAGCACAGGGGCAGTCACCAACTTTTCTTTCAATTCTTGGAAGCTCCTCTCACATTCCTCTGCCCAGTCGAATTTCACACCCTTTTTAGTCAACTTGGTCATTGGTGCTGAGATTCTAGCAAAATTCTCGATGAAGCGCCGGTAATATCCAGCCAAACCCAAGAAGCTTCTAATTTCGGTAACATTCTTGGGGCTTTCCCATTCCACTACTGCTTTCACCTTAGCAGGATCTACCTCGATTTCAGCTTTAGACACTACGTGCCCCAGGAATCCAACTTGTTCAAGCCAGAATTCACATTTACTGTACTTGGCAAACAACTGTTGATCCCTCAATCTCTGTAACACCATCCTCAAGTGTTGAGTGTGCTCCTCTTCGATCTTGGAGTAGATCAAGATATCGTCAATAAAAACAATTACCCATTTGTCGAGCACATCCTGAAATACTCGATTCATTAGATCCATGAATGCTGCCGGTGCATTGGTTAACCCGAAAGATAACACTAGGAACTCATAGTGACCGTACCGAGTCCTAAATGCTGTTTTGGGACCGAAGATCTATCTTTGAAAATACTCTGGCTCCCTGCAACTGATCAAATAAATCATCAATGCGTGGCAATGGATACCAGTTCTTAATGGTTAGCTTATTCAACTCCCGGTAATCTATGCACATACGCAAACTACCATCCTTCTTCTTGACAAACAACACCGGGGCACCCCAAGGTGAAACACTTGGGCGAATAAACCCCTTTTCTAATAATTCCTACAACTGCATCTGCAACTCCTTCAATTCAGCTGGTGCCATCCTGTATGGGGCCTTAGATACCGGAGCTGCTCCAGGGGTCAAGTCTATGGCAAACTCCAACTCTCTATCAGGTGGTAACTGCATCAGATCATCGGGGAAAACATCGGGGAACTCTTTGACCACCTTTACCTCTTCTAGAGGTGTAATTCTTGCATCAACATCAACTACCGATGCCAAGTAACCCTGACATCCACTTTCTAGCAACTTTACCGCTTGAAGAGCGGAGACAAGGACCTTCTTCACTCTTTTCATGGGATCTGCTCGGTATACCAATTCTTCCCCTTCATCATCTGTCACCCTTATTAGCTTTTCAACACAGATCATATTAGCTCGATGAGCCGACAACCAATCCATACCCAATATAACATCAAAATTCTGCATATTAAACTTAATGAGTTGTGCATCAAAGTTCTTCCCACTAATTTCCACTGGGCACGGCCCATACACTTCCTTCAACTGTGCAACTTTACCAGTAGGCATACTAACAATCATTCCATGGTCTAGGATCCTGGGTGACATCCCAAGTTTCTCTACAAATCTCTTAGATGCGAATGAATGAGTAGCTCCTGAATCGAATAGAACATAGGCTGAAATGCCTGATATGGGTAGGATACCTATTATAACAATGCATGTAATTTCAGCAGGTCATCAATATTAATCATAATGAATTTCTTAATTTAAAATGTACCTGCCACTACTTCTGTACTAGCCTCAGCTTCCTCGGCTGATAGAGCATACATCCTTCCCTGCGGTTGATTCCCTCGTGCTAAGGGAGGTCGGTACGCAGAGGGCTGACTGAAGGGCAAGGCTGGTCTGGCCCGACAGTCTTTCGCATAATGCCCATATGAATGGTAGTTGAAGCAACGAATCTGAGATGTCGGAACCGGAGCGGGGCCCCTCTGCACTTGACCCGTAGCAGATGGAGGTCGAGGTGGCCTTAGAGCTGTAGGTGCCACACTAGTGTTCGGGCGAAAAGAGGTGGAACCCGAACCACCAACTGGCCTAGGAGGGTAGCCAGAGGGCCTATAGGGCTGCCTATACATAGGCCCAGAACTGTATGATCCGCGGTATGCCTTGGAAGAATTTCCCATATCTGGGAATGGATTTGTTCTCTTCCACAATCCAGGGGTGAGGGACTATTCACCTTTCTGCTTATCTTCCATAGTCTTGGCCTTCTGCACAATCTGGCCATATTCGGTTAAATCCAAGACCTCAAGCACAGACCCAATAGATGCTTTTAGGCCTTTTAGGAACCTTGCTGCCTTCTCTTCAGCTGTTCGCATATGCCTTGGGGAAAAATGGAACAAACTCTTGAATTGTTGTTGGTACTCAAGGACAGTCTTACCTCCTTGAGCTAAGGCCATGAACTCAGTCTCCTTTCGGTCTTTGAAACTGCGCGGATAATGGTTGTCCAAGAATAATTCCTTGAACTGCTCCCAAGTGGGTTCTAGATGAGCAACCAACAATATAGGCTTGGAAGCTTGCCACCAAGAATTTGCCTCTTTCTTGAGTTGCAACCCAGCACAAATGAGTTTCTGGGCATCCGTGCACTCAAGCACCTCAAATATCTTCTCTAATTCTTGGATCCATTGATCCGGTTCCAGAGGATCACTCCCCTCCTTAGAGAATACAGGTGGTAAGTTCCTCTTGAACGACTCCACCACCCTTAACATATTACTCGTCGTCGGGAAGTTAGGAGCATAGGCAGGATAGTATGAGTATGGAGGAGGCATCCCATGCTGAGGAACACCGAATGGTGGGATTGGAGGTGTACCCACCACTTGTGGTCCCGTTCCCGACCCTACAGGTGGGTCCTGTGGAGTGAGTACCCGAGGAGGTTGACCCGGTTGAGAAAAGTCCAACTGTTGCTGGATAGCAGTCATAAATGCTTGCTGTTGCTGAAGCATTTGTTGCTGGAAGGCTTGCTGGGACTGCTGAATTATCGTAGCAACATCTCCCGGTGTAATGACCGGTGGAGGGTCCGGGAGTGAAGTCATAGGTGGGTCCCCATGTGCCCCACCCTGACCATGGGTCTCTGGAGGTGGTGGAGGTGAGGTATGCCCCACAGAGCGGGACCTCCTGGGATTTTGTGGTCGATCGACCGGACGAGGACCCCGCGAGGTACCTCGGGCATTACTACCGGATCTAGTACGTACCATCGTATCCCTGTACCTGGAACACATCACACACCATATTGGTTAAACACCGTAGAATTGATTTCGGCACACAATCATATGCCGTTATATGAGGTGTTGTAGTGTATGATAGCCTGTAAATAATCGTAGCTAAATTCCAAAATACAGGCAAAGTCCCCAACAGACATGTCAATGGTCCCACTTGACCAAAGCATATTAATCATAGGAATAATATCAATAGTGAAAATCAACGAAATCATGCTAGGAGGAGAGAAGGGAAAAAGAAAAAAAAAATTTCAAAATTTCCCAACTGTCACAACCGGTGGGCTGCACCGGCGGGTAGGGGCCCACCGGTTGAGCCCGCCGGTCCTAGTACCTCACACCGGCGGGTGGCACCGGTGGGTAGGGGCCCGCCAGTCATACCCGCCGGTCTTAATGACCCACACCAGCGGGTGGCACCGGCTGGTAGGGGCCCGCCGGTCATACCCGCCGGTCTTGCCGGTGTAAAAACACGAATAGGGCCCTACAGACCCTGTTCTGTCTGTCACTTTCCCAATCTCCTTTTCTCTTTCCTCCTTTCTTCCTTGGGCGATCTTAGAGGTCTCCTCGGTGCTTCTACTCGCGGGTCCACTCCTCAACTCGGCGGTTTAGAGAAGAGTTAGCTCTCCCTTCTTCAAGTAAGTTTCTCTTTTTTTTCTTTTCTCAGAATTTCCATTTGGGTAGAATGCGTGCATAAGCTTTGCCTTTTGGGTTTCCTTCTCATATTTTTCACCATAGAATAGTATTTCCATGTGATTGTGATGCTTCTACTGTGGTCATTTGTAGTTTATAGGAATTTTATCCCTTCATTTGGAGAAAACCCCAATCTGTGCCCTAGGTTTCCAAATTTGGGGATTTCTTCAATTCTCACTCTTTTTCTCCAATTGATGACTCCTTTGTGGTGCATTCCATTTGATTTACGCTAGATATGCTTTAGATTTCATGAATCGTCCATTATGCTTGGAATCCCCATGTATTTCTATGAAAATCCCTCTTTTTGTATTGGTTTCCTTGGTTTTTTTTTTTCATCCCATACTTGCATTCTTGAAATTCCATAGCCTATTTGGGTATGTTCTTGCACTTTCATGATCCCGCTACTATGGCATTTTGCTTTAGACCTAGGGTTTCAAGCTATTCTCCATTATGTTCGAATTTGCACATTGGACTTGAATTCCCTCATCTTATTTATGCTCTTTGCTTTTGCTGTCATTTTACTGTTTTAGCCTGTTTCTATGTGTTGTCAACTACCGCGCACCATGTCCATAGGTTCCCTATCGTTCCTAGATTGTCGCCGTTCCCGTTTTGCATGAATTGGGTTTTGGATTTCCCCTTTTTAATGCTGCTGTCATTTTCCTTCCTGTACTAATCCCTACTTTCTTTTCTTATTGCCAGGATGTCGTCACGCACCGGCAAGGGACCATCTTCCTCTGGCGTTAGACGCAAGACCACCGCTTCTAAGCGGAAGAGTGCGGAGACCAGCTCTTCAGCTCCTCGCACAGGGAGACCCGCACCTGCCCAGTCTGACCCTACAGACTATGATGAGGAGCACTTCCTTAGTGCAGAGGCCGCAGCCAACTGGCCCAACTTCCTGAAGGGGTCAGTGATGATGGAGAAGACTGTGGTAGTCGAGGACTTCCACAAGGCCAGGCTTCAAGAGAGGTTCTCAGCATTGGGCTGGGACTCTATTCTTCAGGTAGATCGACCGTGCTACGAGCAGCTCGTCCGTCGGTTCTATTGTAACCTAGAGGTGTCGTATCCGTACGGGGAGTTCACCATCAGCAGCTTGGTGAAGGGGGTGGACATCCAGTTGACGGTGGGCACCTTGGCCAGTATTCTGGGTATATCGACGGTGGGACACCGATACTACAGTCCCCCCAGGAGTAAGCCTCAGGGACCGTTCATGAGCCTGGCGACGCCGGACTTCATCTACGAGACCATCTGCGGTAGCAGTAACCGCCCGGAGTCCGAGACGTCCTTCTACCCTGAGGTTCGTCTATTTGCCCGGTTGGTCCAGTTCATCCTGCTCCCCAGAGGAGGTCATCGAAACCAGGTGGGTTTCATGGCGGCTTTCATCGCATTCTGCATCTTCACGGCCGCAGAGGGAGGCGGCGAGCACTTGTGCCTCCCATACATTATTCTCAGGACGTTGGAGCACCAAACTTCCCACCCTGAGGATGGAGGATTCCCTTACGGCAGGATCCTCACTAGGATCTTCGAGTTCTTCAGGGTGCATCTGAGCGGTGAGGAGGGGAAGACTCCGGCTGATAGGTTCGACCGGAGAAACCTCCTGAGGATGGGTCTCCAGACCCTCATGGATTCACCTATGAGATCAGGAGCTCAGAGAGGTAGGGGTAGGAGGGCTGCCCCTATGGAGGATGTCCCCATGGGAGAGGAGTCCAGTGAGGAGGATAAGGACTACGTTCCTCAGGACGAGGAGGAGGATCTGATGGGTGACAGCATCCCTGAGGAGGCGCCTCAGGAGTCGAGAGGTCCTGGCCCTAGTTCTTCCAGAGCTGCAGCCCCACCACCTGGGAGTGGAGCCTACGACTTCGAGGGCATGACGTCCTCCATGCGGGCCTTGCAGGATGGCCAGGTTTAGATACTGAGGCGGCTGGACGAGATTGTCTCCAGGGAGGAACGCATTATGGAGAGGCAGACCACCTTGGAGGATTCCTTCCTTAGGCTGGGTCAGGACTTGGACACCACGGCCAACGCTATCTCAGCAGATTTTGGTCGGCTTCGGAGGGAGGTACGGCTGGTGAACGCGAGGTTAGACTATTACGATCACCGCCTCGACGTCAACTCTAGGCCTCCGGCGAACGTGGTGATCATCGATGACGACGACGATGACCAGTGAGAGCTTGGCTCGCCCACACCAGCTGTTTATCCGTTTTCCCTTTTTGTAGACATTGTATATTTATTTATTCTCATTCCTTGTATTTGCGATGCAACTGGATTCATTGTGGAATAATATATCTTTGGTAGTGATCATTTTGTGGTGGAATCAGGTGTTGAACACCTATGTAGTTTAATTGTGTACTTGCTATCTGTGATCATTGTTATTTCATATTGTCTGTTGTTTATCAGGTATTTGTGTAAAATTTTTGGAAATCTCATTTTACGTCGTTATGCTGCCGAAATTTCGTCAACTAGTACCTTATAGGTTATAGTACCAACCTAATTACCTTTTATCTATACTCACGCATGCCATGAATGCAACCTATAATGAAATCCCTTTTTATACTTTCTTTCTTTAGCTTTTAATCTTTAAAGCTTTTATATTAACCCAACCCCATTTCCCTATTATAGAGTCTACGGGATTCTAATGGTATGCTACGAGTGGAGCAGAGCATCACGCTCTGATACCACCGTTTGTCACACCCCGTTCACACTGAACCGGAGCGGTGACAGAGTTAACACCAGTTAACCCAAACCTGCCAGGATCATCAGATACTGTATTCCACCACAGCATACGCACACTAACATAAGTTCATCAGATCAGCGGAAGACTAAGTTTTACCTGTGAATAAATCCCATATACTTGATACCCGAATTGTGATACAATAATTATATACATGTGGGCCCGAAGGCATGATAATTACACAATAAAAGTACAATTCATATATCAAGTATATACAGGAAATCATCAAAACAATCAGAGTGCACAGCTCGGCTCGGTTTCAAGGCTGGAGCTCAGCTCGGCGTCAAGGGTTGAGCCCAGCTCGGCATCACATAGAAGAGCTCAGCTCGGCCTCAGAAGTGGAGCTCAGCACTGCCTCAAAGGTGGAGCTCAGCTCGGCCTCAGAACTGCTATCCCGCAGCACAGCTCTCGCACGAGCAGTCAGTGCCGTGTTCTAACTCCTCAGGGATCCACCAGTCCTCTTCAGGAAACTCGACTGTGGGACCCACCCCATGCTCCTCAGATGTATGACCTACAAAATCATCTAAAAAGGGGGTGTACACGTGGGATGAGCTCACTAGCTCAGTAAGTAGAAAGATGGACCACACACAACAGTCCACACATCATAACACATCATATGCACTACATGTCATGCTATACATTTTAAATCATATTCACCTAAGCAACATTACTAAGTCTTTGGTTTTAGTGCTACTACAACCACAGTGCGCGTATACTCCGGGTATGAGCCGTGAACTCCCTCCCGCGATACGCCCATAGGGCTGTCGGAGAAGGCCCACCGTGAGTACTCGGAAAAGTAAAGACAATGCCATCCACCGGCTCTCAACAGAAATGTAAATGACTGAAAATAAGGGTGCTGACTCCAGCAATTTAAAAGCAGTACGATTGGCCCTCTTGAATGTACCACCGGGGTTGCCGACTGTCCTACATGACTCGTCGGGCGTAATGCCTAACCGCCACAGTGTCCGACAACCGCGACCCCTGCTTCCCCCCAAATGGCAACCCAACACCTTAACCCCTGTTGGGAAGGGTCGTAGCACGGGATGGTGAGAATCCTAATACCGCATGCTCCTATATGTAGTACGACTGCATAGTGCCTCCGTGTCCCATTCCACGGGCCACCAATGCATTCGTTTCCAAGCCGACTACGGCATCTAGTCTATCAATGCATTATGCACCATGATGTCCACATTCAACATATAAACATCTCATTCAATTGGCATTTGAAAAGTAAACATAGCACATATGCACATCAATGTGTGGAATGACTAATCTACATAGCATATTCATGATGACATGACTAGATTAGATATATTTAAATGAATGCCAAACAATGCCTTGAAACAAGGCCAAACGTCCTCTCTCCACTTACTTGTAGCGTACAAGGATTCCCGTTCGGTACGGGTGAGATCCGGAGCGAATCGGGTAGGATTTGGTAACCTAACATAATTGAGCGGGGTTAGTACTTCACCATTTTAGGATCAAAATTAATGAAATCCGATGTCAAAATCGTGTTTAGAATGTCAAAAGAAGGTCACACGTCCTATTTGGGTTCAATCGGACATAAGGATCACCTTCGGGGCCACACGGGTGGGTCAGACAGGTGGGTAGTCTGGCCCACCGGTATACCCACCGGTTGGGACCGGCGGGTAGGGGCCCGTCGGTATGGCCCGCCGGTTGTACCCGCCGGTTGGGCCAGGGACCCCTGCTAGGACCGCCGGGTAGGGGCCCGCCGGTAGGGCCCGCCGGTTGGGCCCGAAGGCCCCCCTGCCTTCTCAGGTGGGTACCCACAGGCGGGTAGGGGCCCACCGATTGTACCCACCGATCTTGGCGAAAAACACCCTGTTCCTTCCTAACTTTCTCCATTCTTTGGGGATTCAAATGGGGCTTTTCCCCACCCATTCTTCACACCTTCAAGGTCCTATAGGATGGTTCTAACCTAGATCTAGGTTAGATTCAAGTGAGGGAAAACCATCTTACCTTCTTTGCTCAAGAACGACTTCAAACCCTCCAAATCACTTCAAACCCACAACGTTCTTTCCACCTTGTCAATATCTCTTCAAATCCTTCAAGATCAACACATAAATCATCTATTAAACCTTAGATTCATCATTGCAAAGGGGATTTACAAGATCTCAAGAAACCATACTCGAATCAAGGATTTAAAGCTTGGATATGGTGAATGTTCACAAAACCCAACTTTTCTTACCTCCAACTGTAGATCTAGAGTTGAAGATCACTCTCCCGGCACCGGAATGGGAAGATCGAGCTTCGGCGCCTCTGAAATCCCTCTTTTCTTCCTCTTCCTTCTCTTCCTTTCTTCTTCCCTTTCTTTTCTCTCTCCTCTTTACTTTTCTCACCAACGTACGGGGGTAATAAATGGAAAGAAGAGAAAATCATAAAGCTTTATATATAATTCCTAATAAGTGAATAGTGCACTTGGATGGGTCACTCAGGTGGGTGGGTGTACCCACCTGTCCTACCCACCTGAGGGCCAAACTTGGGATTTTGATCGGGTTCGGGCCTCGGCGCGAACCCCACCCCCGGCATACGATGTAGCATACGTATATACCTTAAAATACGGATATAATACCTGCTTTATCCGTACATAGCCTTATGGTAGGTGCATGTACATGGCTTGGGTACTCCCGTCTCTTCTGGCACTGGCTCGGACTTGTCGGGCCAGCCGGTGTTTAAGGTCACCCGAGCCATCATAGCCCATAAGGAACCCGCTCTATTTTCTCTGGCTTGGTTTCTGCATGGTTAAACCGGTTCAACCGCGAAATCAGACCAGGTTTAAGAAGCAGGGTATTACATCACCGGACTCAATTTGAGCTCGGTAATGGCACTGAGGAGGTGAAACATGTAATCCTCAAGCTCTAGAAGGTATATGGGCCAAGATTCCACCTATACCTAACTTTCCCTAGCTCAAAATGAAGAGAGAGAGTGGTAGGAGAGGTAGAACTTACCTCCAATAAGGATTCCGACAAGGATGTGCGTAGCTGAGAACAAGTGTGAGTCCAAATCCTTCCTCCTTCTTCTTCCCCCTCCTTTCTCTTCCTTTTTCTTCTCTCCTTTCCTTCTCTCACGTTCTTGCACAAGTGAGAAATGAGGAATAATTCCTCATTTCCACTTATATAGTAAGTTAGGCCTTAGGGCCTGTTTGGCTGACCCTAGTCTGGTCCAAGTAGGTTAATCCGACTTTTAGGGCACGTAGACCCAACCCCTTTGGTCTGTAAGGTGCACATGTCATGAGGAAGGTGTGGGGAAGCAATTGGAAACATCGAGGTTATCCACGATGTGGGTGGTGGGACCCACGGGCATTGGAACCCAACCAGCAGCCTGAATGGCCAGCGGAAACAGGCCCAGGCTGTTTCTGATGGCATATTTTCGATGGTCAAGACAGCTTGTTGTCCACCAATTGGTCTCACACTGATGGTTGCCCTACACTGTGTTCATAGTCTTTTGACAGTTTTGGTGCGTGTCGGCATTCAGGTGTGGGGTGTCGGGTCACTTACCATCTAGGATCGGAAGGTCTGAACCCCTCCAGTTGGATTGGCAAGCAATACAGGAACACGTGGGGTCATCTCTCCCCCTTCTGCAATGGGTAGCCGCGAGCTAAAACACGGTGGTACTTCCCACTTCCAGTCCAAAACCTACCACAACAGTTCAAATTAGACCGGGTCAGGGCACGGGTGTAACACTCGAAGCTAAACAAATATTTCCTTTATGTGTGGAGGAAGCAATGCAGGTCATAATGCTATGAAGATCATGATCAGTAAAGTTGAAAACCACCCTATTGCGCATCTTCCATATCTGCCATAGAACAAAAGACCAAACAATATGAAAATTCATTAAACTAGGCACATTCTTATATCGAACAAAAAGAAAGTTAAGCCAATCTTTAAATTCTCCACCATGAAACTCAATAGTATTAAAACGGAAAGGAGAAGCTATCCAAACCAATGAACATTGGAAGAGGGCATGAGTAATGGATTCTTCCTCAGTAGAGCAGATAGGACAGATTGGATGAGAGACCAAATTCCATTTTCTCAGAAGCAATCTAACAACAATTGAGTTAACACAACATCTCCATATGAATGGCTTGATCTCAAGAATTAAAGGAATTTTCCATAGAAACCTCCAAAAGGGGTCCGGAGTTGAAGGGGAAGGGCCCAAGTGAGGGAGAGAACAATAATTAGCAGACTTTACTAAGAATAAACCAGAATTAGTAAAACTCCAAAGCTAGTTTTCTTCCTTATCAGATATACAAAGGAGAATTTGAGCAATGAAAAAAGCCTCAGTAGGGGAGAAAATAGTATCAATGAGAGGCATATTCCATTGTTTATAGGGTTGAAGAATTAGATCAGCAACAACATTAATAGAGTGGTGAGAATTAATACTAGTTATGCATCCCCCTTGCAGAGAAGGAATCCACACATCAGAAAAATAATAAGCAAACTTTACTGAGAATAAACTAGAATTAGTAAAACTCCAAAGCCATCTGTCCTTATCAGATATACAAAGGGGAATTTGAGCAATGGAAAAAGCCTCAGTAGGGAAGAAAATAGTATCAATGAAAGGCGTATTCCATTGTTTATAGAGTTGAAGAATTAGATCAACAACAACATTAACAGAGTGGTGAGAATTAATACTAGTTATTCATCCCCCTGGCAAAGAAGGAATCCACACATCAAAAAAATTGTAAGTTGAAAAGCCATTACCAATATGTTTTCATCGACCCTTAACCAGAATTTCCCTTCCAGCCAGTAAACTTCTCCACCCCCAAGAACAGTTATGCTTAAGGGTGGCTTCAAGAAAAGAGAAATGGGGAAAGTATTTTCCTTGGAGGACTTTGACCCATAAAGAGTTATTATTATGCAATATTCTCCAACATTGCCTAGAAAGAAGAGCTTTATTAAAACATTCAAAGTTCCTAAAGCCTAGACCTCCCACCTTTTTGCTTTTGCAACAGATCCCAACTGACCCAACAAACCCCCTTACCATTTTTATCTTTCCACCAGAAATTCCTGATAATTTTGTTTAAATCTTTATACAAACTAGTAGGGGAAAGAAACAGAGACATTGACTAAGTAGGTAGGGTTGAGGCCACAGACTTAATCAAAATTTCCTTCCCTGTAGCAGTTAATAAGTTCTCCTTCCACCCAGCCAATTTAGATTGAATTCTTTCAATAACATGAGCAAATAAAACATTTTTGGATCAACCAAAAGTTGTAGGAATCCCCAAATACTTAACCAGATTAGAGACAGCTTGGAAACCTATAGCTGCAGCAGTTTCTCTTTGAACAAAAATGGGTGTACAAGGACTAAACCAAACATTTGATTTACTTATATTGAGACTTTGACCAGAGACCAAACAATAATTCTCAATAATTTGAGTAATGGTTTGGCCCTCAAATTTCCCAGCCTTAGAAAAACATTAAACAATCATAGGCGAAAAGCAAATGAGAAATTGAAGGGCCATTCATATAAGGCTTAACCCCTGAAATGATTCGAGGGTGTTCAGCTCTTAGCAAATAAGAGGAGAAAGCCTCTTGACAAAGAATAAACAAGTAAGGGCCGAGCGAACATCCTTGTCGGAGTCCCCTATGAGGTATAAAAGGGTCTAATAGGGATCCATTAAGCTTCACACTGAAAGATACAATAGTAACACATTACATAATCCAATTAATCCAAACAGAGTTGAAACCAAATTTAAGCAACACATTTTCAAGGAAAGTCCACTCAACTTTATCATAGGCCTTACTAAGGTCAAGTTTACGGGCCATAAATCCATTTTTACTTTTAGACAAATTCATTTGGTGAAGCACTTCATGGGCTACATAGACATTATTAGAATAGTTCGGGATGGAATAAAAGCAATTTGAAAGGGACTAATTAAAGAATTTGAGATGGGTGTAAGGCAATTAACAAGACATTTAGCAATGATTTTGTACATGACTGTACAAAGACTAATTGGCCTAAATTGATTCATTTCACTAGGATGATTAGGTTTAGGGATCAAGCAATCACACTGTTCTATTAAAATTGCGAAGCATATATCCAGACCTAAAAAACCATCGCACTGCATTCACATCATCCACACCAATAATATTCCATTGTAAATGAAAAAATTTAGCTGGTAAACCATCAATTCCTAGGGCCTCATAAGCCCCAATCTGAAAAACAACTTTTTTTAATTTCATCAGATGTAAAAGGCTGGCATAACATCTGATTTTGAGAAAGGGAAATTCTCGTATCAATACAATCAAGAAAATTAGAAATATTACCTGGGTTTGATGATGTGAACAAATCAGTGAAATGAGAAGTAGCTAGTTCGGATATACCTAAGAGATGTGGTTAAATTGCCTACCCTCACTACAACCATATGGAAGAAAGCAGTATTCTTGTCCCCTTTTTGTAGCCACTGGACCCTAGATCTTTGGGCCCAATGATGCTCCAGGGTTTAAAAATCAATTCAAGCTGCTCTTCTTATTTCTTCGTCTTGAAGAGAGATACGTTGGGGAGTTTGCTCCATTTTCTCAAGATCCTTATTTAATCTCTCAATTTCTCTCTGTCCATTCTTAAAATTCTGTGAGCTCCAGGTTCAGAGTTTATAACCACAATTCTTAAATTTCTGATATAAACGATAAGAGGCAGAGCCAAAACAGGAAATATTCCATGCTTATGAAATAATCTGCTCTAGCTCAATATGTCCTACCCATTTGGATTCAAAAAAGAATTGCCTGTGCCGAGGTTTAGAGTTAGGAAGGAAGCTTATCAACACTGGAGTGTGATCTGAAGCCACCATTGCATGCCGCTGAACTACTGCAGCTCTCTGATTACGAAGGAAAGCCGCATTACCAAAAACTTTGTTAATGCTGGCCATTATGAGCTCACTCCCTTGCCTCTTATTTGACCAAGAGAATCTAGCACCTATAAATGGGAGTTCCATTAGATTGCAATTATTAATTGCAGAAATAAAATCAGAAAGTTGAGATAAGCTCTTAGAGCGACCTTCGGCCTTCTCATCAATGGAAAGTATCTCATTAAAATCTCTTAGGCAAAGTCAGGGACCAGAAACTATAATACTTAATTGAACCAATTCATGCCAAAGAGCAAGCCGAAGGTCAGCCTTTGGATCTCTATATACAAAAGTCAGTCGTAGAGAAGTAACAATAAAAGATGCATGTATAGCTATGTCCAGTCTGCGACAGGTAGATAGAAAAGTTAGTGAAACACTATTATCCCAAAAAAGAGCAAGACCACCAGATAAACCTACTGGATCAATGAAAAAAGAATTAACCTATCCTAACCTTCTTTGGATTTTTTTCATATACCGTTCTTGCTGTTTGGTTTCAATTAAGAAAACCACAGCTGGCCAAATGCTTGAGCAAAGTTCGCTCAAGTACTGAACTGTCAAGGGTCGGCCGCACACAGTTCCAACAGAGTAGACTCATGGCCCCTTGGGGGCTGTGGAAGGGCAGCCAGCCAGCGACCCACACCCTTGCAGTAGGAGAACCAGATTCAGAAATCTCAGCTTCAGCAAAATTGATTCGTTGCCTTCGAGCACACACTTTGATGGATTGTCAAAGGAGGATACCAATTTAGAAGAGCCGGGCTATTCACAGGTATTTCCTTCAAAACAGAGTTCTTCTAAATCATTAGAGATCCTCATACGTTTGAACTGATGTAGAACCGGGCTAGGGAGCTCCCATGATGGTCTCTTCAAAACAATAAAAACTGGAGATCCTGGGGAAGAAGGCGGTTCTTCAATTTTCACTATAGAAGTAGATTCCAGGGGTATAGAGGGAGTCCCTGAAACCACAATTGAAGAGCCCTGCTCCTTAAGCCCGGTTATTGATAGGTTGGTCCATTTGGTCTTGCAGGGTCCGAATAAGGACGGGTTGATGCCGGTGCCCTATAGTGCATGACAGCAAGGGTGACGTCAAATGCGGGGTGGCCAGATAAGGTGGAGTTAGTACCCGAAGTGATCCGCACGCTTAAGCCGTGCCCTTAGGCATATCACAAAGCCATGTATGAATAGGAAAGGTGCATTATCATATTTGAATGATAAGAACATAGTCTACAACACGTGGCAAGAGTGGGGTACGTGTTAAGACTCCGTTTTCCTCTAACATACAACAAGGTTGGCTTATTTGGCCAACTGGTGGGTGTCACTGGTAGGTGCAAGGCCCACTAGTGTGACCCACCTATATGGGTAATGTGGACCCCAGCATGCCCAGCTTGGATGAGCATGTGTATTTCGACCTCCTCGTTGTAATGAGGTCTTGTACACCCAATGATGTTGGCTACTTCGCCCAGAAACACGATTTAATGTGTTTTGGTCCATAAATGGGTAAAACCAAACAGACCTTAGAAGATATTTATTGGCCATGGTATAAATAGCACTTATGCCTTTCTCTCTCTCTCTCTCTCTCTCTCTCTCTCTCTCTCTCTCTCTCTCTCTCTCTCTCTCTCTCTCTCTCTCATTTATAATTTTCAGCAAAGGTTGGTGAGGGGAGTAAAGAGGAGGGAGAAAAAAGGAAGAGGAAGAAGAAGAAGAAGAAGAAGGAGAAGAGTGGGAAAAAGGCTTTTCCCTTGGATTCCGTAGTCATGTTTTACCTTTTCATCACCGGAATAATCACCGGTGTCTTGGGATCTACAAATTGAGGTAAGTAACGCCATAAACCCTTGAGATGTGATGAAACACTTATGTATGTGGTTGAATCTAGGGAATAATGAAACCCTTGTGTGATTTCCTTGAAGGATTTAAGAAGGGAAATAAAGATTTGAGAATTATTGAAGTGGCATTTGAGTTTGGGAAGAGGATCCCAAGATTTGGGGTTTTCAAGCTAAGGTATGATTTCTTTCCCCAAATCTTGATAATGACTTAGATCCATGGAACAATCAAGTAAATGAGACTTAAAATGTGAGGGAAAGGAAGTGGGAACCACCCTATTGGGTTTTCAAAAGCTAGAATGAAAAAATGAAGGAAAACAACAAAACCCACAGAATACCGGCGGGTAGGACCAACGGATGCCACACCTACCAGTGTAACCCACCGGTCTTCTTTGGATCAACTGACGAGTAAGACCAGCGGGTGCCTGACCCGTCGGTGTGACCTACCAGTCTCGCCAGTGCTTCTGGGTCTACCGACGGGTACCAGACTTACCAGTATGACTTGTCGATCTCCTCTGGGTCTATCGGCAGTTGCTAGACCTACCAGTATGACCTGTCAATCTGGGTAGTTTGCATAGGTGGGTTCTCCTACCCACATGTATGACCCACTTGTAGCCCAAATGAGTTCCACTTGAGCTCAAACCCATTGACAACCTTCTTCACGCTATTATACGCGTTATGACCATAACCTACGTCATTTGTGGTCCCGAATTGGATGCATTCTAAACTCCTCATGTGTGTTAGGTTTCGAGACACTCGTCTTCACTTTGGATCTTACTGCTAGTGCAGATTCTTATACAAGAATAGGTAAGTGGGGAGAGGACTTTGATCTTATTTTTGAAGTGTTTTTGGCATCCTATGCATTCATAGACTATATTGACATTTCGATTGCATTCTCATGCATATGCTTGATGTAGAATGATACATTTAGAACTGAACATGTTAAAGCTTAAATTCTATATGCTTGTTACTTGCTTAGAATCATGAGAATGGATTTATCATATGTTAGAACATGGTGATGATTTGCCGAACATGTGTGGAATTTCTAGAATAAATGTCATAGTCGGCTTGAAAACAAATGCATTGGTACACCGTGGAATGGGACACGAAAGTACTATGCAGTTATACTATCTCATCCAAGAACATGTGGTTAGGATATCATGTTCCCTTGTACTACGACCCTTTTCAACAGGGGTTACATGTTAGGTTATCACTGGGGGGAAGCGTCGGTCGTGGACCACCGTGGTGGTTAGAAGTACATCTGGCTGATCATTAGGACAATTGGAAACCTTGGTGATATATTCAAAGGCCCAATCGTACTACTTTTAATTTCTATTGTGGTTCGGCCACGATTTACTTTTCTGTTGTGGTTTGGCCACAATTTATATTTATGTTGTGTTGGCCACAATTTACTTTTCTGAGTGCTCACGACTGGCCTTCTCCAATAACCTTATGGGTGTATCGTGGGATGGAGAATGCATCTCATACCCGGGGCATACGCGCACTATGGTTGTGAGTAGCACGTTACCTATGACCTAGTAATGATTGTTTATGTGAAATAAGAATAAAATAAATCTCATGCATATAGTGTCATTTGAATTGTAATTGTTGTTGTGCGTCTTTCTTTCCATTTACTGAGCTAGTGAGCTCACCCCTCGTGTACACACCTCTTTAGATGATTTTACAGATTACTCGGTAGAGGAACCTATGCCAGGTCCCACCGATGAAACCCCAGTGAGGGATTGGTGGGTCCCCAAAGGATTCTATCACGATAACGGTTTCCCGTGTGAGGGTTGTGTTGCAGCGTAACAGTAGTTGATTCTACTTGCTGTACTCTTTTGGTTCTTTTGGTATATTTCCCCTTTTGTGCTCTCGATAGTTAAATTGCTATTTCTTATGTGAATATCATGCCTACGGTCCCACATGTAAATACTTTATGTATAACAATTTGGGTATCAAGAGTATACGGGGAATTACAGATATTCACATACAACAAGACTTTCGCTGTATTATATTAAGGGTAATTTACAACGCCACCCCCTGGAGAATACCAGTATTATAGGAACACCCCCTCTATTTCACCAAATTAAACTTAGGCCCCCTACCGTCAGTTACTGTTAAATCAAGAGTTAAAATGACCGTTCTACCCTCCCTATTCACTAAAAACTCATGTTGTAAGCTGATGGCGGATCGGGGAGATGGCAACGGCGAAAGCGATGACGACAGCGACGGCGAAAGCTACGACGACAGCGACGGCGAAAGCGACGACGACAGCGACGGCGACTGCAGAGATTCCTTCTCCTTCTTCACTCCCACTGACTCGTCTCTCTACTATCTGGATCTGGCATCACGGGGAAGGTTTGTGGCAAGCCACCGCCTTTCTCATTGCCAAAGGGTCTCGGTTGTGCCGCTGTCGGTGTTGATGATATCCGTACAAATGCGTCAGACAGCTTGCCGTCGCTTGGGCTAAGATCCTGGATACAGCTATTAGCATCGTCTTCTTCATCTTCAACGATGGTGAGGATAGAGGAACCCTGAGAGCTGATGGAGCTGGCGGCCTTGAGGAATGCTTCTTCGATGGCTTCAGGGGAAAGAGCGTAGTCCTCTAGGCCTGCATCTTTGAGCCTCGGTGGTCAAATCGTCTTCAGCAGCCCTTTATCCTCGGTTGCTTCCATCCTCCTCGTAACCCTAACCTTTACCCTGTCGGTTGCTTCCATCCTCCTCGTGCCGCTGTCGGTGTTGATTTAGATCCCAAAATCGTGTTCAGCTTACTCCTCTTTTCTTGGGTTAGGGTTTCAATTGGAGAGTGATCTGGTCTGGTTTATCAAATCCATCGGTGGTCGAGACTTGAAGTCGGACATAACCTACCGTCTCTTGCATCTCCTCATCTGATCTCTCCCTTTCTTGCTCTCAATAGTTTGCAAACCCTCTCTTCCTTCTACATCATCTCTGCATCAACCTTCGGACCCGCCACCGCCCACCCATTAGTGATGATCAGTATGCATATGCACAAATAAATGGCATAAAACAAAAAAGAAACTTGGGTTTGAAGGAGCAAATGTTCACCTAGGATTTGAAGCTATAGCAACTATGGAATCAATTCTAGGGCTTCTGACTTGGGCAGTAATTTTTCTGCAACTCACATTTCCTAAGTTCGATTGAGATGCATCCGTCAAATACCGTTGCCACTGCCGCTGCTTTGAATAACCGCCGGTGGTCTAATAACTACGTTTTGGAAATAGCAACTTATTGTAAGGGTATTTTTGGTACTTCGTATTTCATAAGGGCATTTTGGTACTTAAAATAAAATATAATTACTGATATAAGCAAATAAGGTATATTCCTTAACTGTGACTGACGGTAGGGGGTCTGAGTCTAATTTGGTGAAATAGAGGGGGTGTTCTTATAATTTTGGTATTCTCCAGGGGGTGGCATTGTAAATTACCCTTATATTAATTATATCCCATGATTACTTGTGCTTGCTATGCTGTGGTTACTGTATCAGATGATCCTGGTGGTTTTCGGTTACCCGGAGGGAACCTAGTCACCAGTCCAGTTCTATGTGAACTGGGCATGACAACAATAATTTTTTAAACTTGTGCAAGAGTTAAAGATTCAGCACCCTCATTTTCAGAAAGCCCCATAGGTCCAACAAAAATTTCTACTAAAGGATCAAGAATCTGAGTAAAGGTGATATAGCCTTTCTGAGACAAATCTATATAGGTTTGAAAAGGAGTATCAGAGCTAATTAATATCCCAGCATGGTTCAAGGAGGTCTGGGTTATCTCTTGAGGTAAACCCAAAGCATTACTAGAGTTGTCATGCTTCATAGGGAAATCTGGACAATGAGTTGCCCCTGGCCCCAAAGGAATGGTCTTTAAAGAAGTCAATCTATTAACAGTAATTAGCCCCATAAAGGTGGGCTTAGTTGATTCCAGATCAGTCAATTGTTAGGATCATTAGCCATTTGACCTTCATTAAGAGAGAGTCCAATCAATAGCTTTTGAAGGTCTATAGGGCTTAAGCCTATTAAAGTCTTGGGTTGGTGGGCCTGTATTTAATAGCATACCTTGAGCAATAGGACCAGAACCATCTTTCTTACTTGAGTTTTCCATTACAAGATCAGAGGCAAATGGGTTGTCAGGCCTTATTTGGTTGCTAGAGCCCATCCTTGACTGGCTTGGTGAAATATCAATAGAAAGGCCCATAGGTTCCTCATCACTCAAACTCGAAGATCCTGGACCAGATGATTGTAGCAATAATCGTTGAGCTCTTCCATACATTCGACGATGCATCATCTCCATCAAGTCTTGAAAGTAACTTTGTTGATATAAATGCTCGGACGGGTGAAAAAGCCAGAATAGAAACCCTTCCAAGTAGTCACATCGATCTGTAGCCATTTTCTCATCAGAATTCTTCGGAGCAAACATAATTTTTAGATCAAGTGCAATTGGAATCGCCTTAGCAGCCACAACCATCTGAACGTTTACTGTTGGCCCAACAACAGATCCTCCTAGATGGAGCCAATCCCCAAAATTAGCCTCCTAGCACATCTTCCTAAGTTCTGGATCTATGGTTAAGGCAATCGGAGATGAGAATTTCTTAGAAATGACTCTTTTGGTTGAGCAATTCTGAGAATTATGCCTAATAATCCCACAGAAGAACCAAAACATGGGAAGTTTCCCATACAAAACTCCAACCAAATATGATTACAGCCAGGACGAGTCATGCGCATACTCATCTTAATAGGAATATTCAAACTTAGGAAAACTCGAATGGCTAAAGCTCTATTAAAAGCTCTGATTGTTGCCGGAAGACGAACTTCAATAAAGGCACCAATCTTCCCTGTAATGTGGATCGCCACCTCTTTTGTGTGCAGAAATAAAGGCAGATCATAAACATAAATCCAGATCGGAAAAGAAGAGAATCTTAGAGAATGAGGATTGATAGTTGGAGACCATAGCTGAAGAGCAAGAAGGCAATTCTTAACTAACCATGGTCCTTGGTTCAGAGCCATAGAGATTTCCTCATTATTCTCAAGCTAAACAAGGAAAATATTATCCTCAAGAGATCGGACTTCTAGCTCTCGTTTGAGTCCCCAGGAAACTGTCAAAGCCTTTGAGATTGTAACAGCCAAGATGCGCTTGGCCGCAAAAAGTTTTCCCAGTAAAACTAATTCCCATGGTATACCTGCATTATTAACATCTGACGAAGAAATATCCATATCTGGATCTTTATCAGAACCTTCAGGATCATACATCATCCAATCCTCAGGATCTTCCCCACTTGTGGCATTCATCATTATATCTACACAATCTAAAACCATGGATGAAAGAATAACAAGATTATTGCAGTTTCAGGAAACGAAACCCTAAAACGAAGCTTATACTCAACTTCAAAAAAGAAGAACCATACACCTAATCTTAAAGCATAATAGAGGCAAGATGAAGGAAAGACAAGTTAACAAACCTAAGAAACTAAATCAAAGACAAGATTAAAGAAAGACAAACTAAAGATATTTAAAAAACTAAACCAAAGACTAATCAAGAAACAAACAAGTAATTAAACCAAAACATCAAGAAAACCAATTAATCACAAAGAAACCAGAATGAGAAGAGAAAATTGAATTACATGATTGTGTAAACCAGAATCCTAACTTCAAATAAATCTGAAGTGATCAATCCACAAAGGAACAAAACAGAGATTAAGAAAGAAAAGTGTGGCTACCAGAATAGCAAGATCAAGTAAAGGTTCAGATGGTTCTTCACCATGAAGGCAAATAGAGTGTCACGAAAATGCAAGTCAAAACCTCGCGTAAGAAAGAAATCTCGCAGGAGGAGCCAAAGAGAGAAATCCCTAAAGGAGGGATAAATCCTCAAGAAATAAAGAAAGAGATGAAGACAGACACATAAGCTATTAGAAGGTTTCTCCTCTCGCTAGAGCCAGAGAGAAAATTCAAGAAAAATCACGTAAACAAGGTAATTGGGCTATAAGTGGTTGGTCTTGGTTAGTCCCGGTTAGGCACCCATTGGGCTACAACCAAGCATTGTGAATATTTGGATCCAATTGGTCCAATCATGCTTATTAATGCGGGTCAAATTTTTTGATAGCTTTATTGGCAATATTTCCTAACGAGTCACTGTTTATAATCCAACCAATGCATGTATAGAATGGGGGTGTAAATTTGGCCTTGTGAACCCAAGCACAACTTGAGTCCGAAGGGGATTGAGCTAGGATTTTTAGCCCACATGAAGGGCTTGGTTTGAGATTTTCAAGCCCAAGGCTAGTTCTTGGCTAAAGCCTTGGATTGATCCCAGACTATTGTAATAATGGGTTTTATGGGTTTTAGGGAAAGTGTCAATTACCAAACAGACCCAAAGGTTTTAAAGATCTATGTAATTCTCTAGAACATTCTCTCCATTGTAATAAATAAAGAGGGCTAGTGTCATATTAACACAAATCATTACCCCATCCAACATGGTATCAGAGCCATAAGATCTGAAACCCGAATAACGTTTTTTTCATTGTCGAGATTCTTTTTTCCTACTCGATGCTCCGATCGTCTTGATATTTGTTGCTATTGGTGCCCCCTATCCTTGTAGTGGTATGTACCAATCACTTTTTCGTTTGAGGTCTCCATTCTAAATCTATCCCCAAAATCGTTTTCTCAAGGTTTTACCCTTTGTCGATTTTTTTGGTTTTCTAGCTTTTTCTGGTTATTTAGGTGCTTTCTCTATCTTTGGCTAGTGTCTCTTCTATTTACACAGCCCCCTTGAGTAACAATCATATCTAACAACTCATTTGCTTCTACTGATGGAGACACCACGGCTCTTCCTACATTTCCTCCTTGTGCTATCAAGCTCTATGACATAAACTACCTTATGTGATCATGCTCAGTCCGCATCTCCATCAAGTCCCATGGCTATTACGGGTACGTCATCGGAACCACGAAGTGTCCGACCACCAGTCCTAAGATTGACAAGTGGGAGTATGCCAACTCTCTAGTTATGGCCTTCCTTGTCAACTCCATGTTGCCACAGCTTTCCCGTGACTATCTCCTCCTTGACTCCATTACGAAGATTTGAAAGTCTGTCCAAGATATCTATTCCTGGGCAGGGAATGATGCTCAAGTCTTTGTGTTACACCCATGCCCTAACCCGGTCTAATTTGAACTATTGTGATAGGTCTTCGACCGGAAGTGGAAAGCACCACTGGGTTTTAACTCATGGCAGTTCATTATAAAAAGGGGAGAGATGACCCCATTTACTCGTGTATTGCTTGCTAATCCAATTGGAGGGGATTCAAGACTTCCGACCCTAGACGATAAGCAGCCCAACACCCCGCAACCAAATCCTAGCATATGCCAAAATTACCAAAGAACCATACACAGCCTAGGGCAACCACCAGTGCAATAACCACTTAAGGACCACATGCAATCAAGGCACAACATTGCCTTGACCACCGAAAACAGCCTTGGCTTGGATCCAGTGGGGTGAATCCAGTGGCCTAACAGGCTACTGGTTTGGTTTTGATGTCCATGGACCCCACCACCAGCATCGTGAATAGTCCCAGATGACCCTACACATTCTCCCACACCTCCCCTAGGACTTGTATACCTTATGAGTCTATGGAGGTGGGCCCACGTGTTTCGAATGCCGAATTAACCTTCTTAGACCGGACAAGGGCCAACCAAATAGACCCTGATGACACAACATAGTATAAATAGGAGAGGTAAGTTCATTTCTCACCTCTCACTTAGACAAAACTTGGGAGAGGGAAAGGAGAGGACAGAAAGGAAGAAGGGAGAAGAACTCACCTTGGCTCCCGGCTGCCCACATAGTTGTCGGAATCCTTGCTGCAGGTAGGTGTTACTTCTCTTACCACTCTCTCTCTCTCTCTTTATTTCAACCTAGCATAGATGGGTAAGAGGTGAATCATGGCCTCGGAACCTCCCAGAGCTCGGAAAAAGATCATTTCACCTCCCCTATGTGATTGCCAAGCTCAAACCAAGTCGAGTGAGCTTCGACAACACTTGTGACCAAATGACCATCTAGAGTTTCGATCTTTCGATCATAGTATCTCCCAAATGGCCTAATGGAATCAAGATGTTCTTAGGTTAAAATGAAGCTAAGAACACCCTCTATAAACTCCACGAAACAAATCTTGATGATTGGGCCTGAGCTGAAAAGCCCCAAATCTGTGGGTAAGTTTCTGTGTTTCCATCGGAAACACCTGGGCCTGAATCTGGTGGGTTGTTTCAGGTGAACATGCAGCTCTTATGAGCTCTCTACCAGTGCCACCGGATTCACCAATGATGAATTCGATGGAATTTATTTGTTTCTGGTGAGGTGAATCCGGTGACACCCTACACTGTCAAAGTTTGACAGTACCCATAACCTTTGGGGGTAACCCCTATGGGTCCCTTGCAATGTCTGCGACAGGTATTGACGTTTGGTTACCTTTGTACCTAGGACAGAGATACGCACGTATCCTGAGGACAATAGTGAGTGAAAACAACAGGTTGACACACTTAGCACATCATTTGACAGAACACAACCGAGGTGAGGGATGGTTGACATTTGTTTTCGGATTGTTTAATTATTTTAGAACTACTCGCATGCGTTAGGATTTTCACATGATTATTTAATTGCTTAAATGATTATGATGTTTCATAACATATTATATTATTGAATAGTATATTGTTGTTGGAATTGGAATTGATATGAAATGTATGTTGGGAGACAAAGTTCAGAGTGGCTGAGGTGGTTTCGGTACCGTGATTGCCGTATGAATGTTGCATTTATTATGTTGTGAGACAGAATTCGATGTGGCCGAGGTGGTTCTGGTACCTGATTGCCATATGGTCGTTGCATTCATGCATTAATTATGTGCATTAGATTAGATGTAGTCACGGATTACAATTTATGGCCGATGGTAATTCCAGTATCATGTACTCTAGGCTACATTTGGAATGGACACGCTTCGTGACTGAGGTTAATTCCAATGTTGCGCAGTCCATACTAAACTGCTTTGTATGTTAGAATAAGTATATAGTCATGGGTTATACTTTGTGGTCGATGGTATTCCAATATCGTGTACCTCGAGACTATATTTGGAAATGGACCCACTTCATGATCGACGGTAATTCTGGTGTCGCGTGGTCCATACTAACTATGTCATTATGCTAGACATGTAGGATATTGTGGTTAGGTGATATTTCCCATGCTACGTCCCCTTGCCAACAGGGGATAAGGTGTTGGACAACCTAATTGTGGTATATTTGATGAACCTTTCCAAAATACCACACCAGTGGTACGATGTGATTGTTACCAGAGGCGGGAACTAGTCCAGCATAGCCGATGGTACTTTCGGTGTTGTAACTGTCAGGAGGGGATTATCAGGAGTTTGCTGGATGACTGACGGTCACATTCTGAGATAGACAAGCTCCTAATCATGATTTGTATTGTTGAGTGACTAAAGTGCGAGTGTCGGACCCAGGGATACAACTTAATGTGTCATAGTAGTATTTACCAGACTTAGTTGTATTGTTAGGTGGATTAATAAACAAGTCGATTGCATCACTCGCATCATGGACTATGTGTTTAATTCCTGAATTCATGTCATCATGGAATATTATATATGTGAATGCTTGTGCTTAGTTGTGCATGAACTCCACCCCTCACTGAGTAAGTTAGAAGCTCACCCGATGTATATGCTACTTTTAGATGATGATATAGGTACAGTAGTGCTATTGGGTGGTGACTCAACCTCATTGGGGCTTAACTATGGTGTAGGTGACTGGTGGATGCCAAAAGCCGAAGAGCATGATCAGGATTGTGCCTGTGACTACTGTGCATAAACTGCGCCATGAGATGCATGGATCTCTTTTGATTATTCTGATACCGACTTGGTGATTTATATACTTTTGAACTTATCATGTATAAGTCTTGAATTATTATAATGGAACAACTTGGTTATATATATATATATATATATGATATCATTAGATGATTCTCCTTTTTAATTATGATTCCACTATTATACTCTGACTCTGTTGCTATTAGTTTGGTTCATTTTGTGAGATTGTGAATGTTAAGGTATTGCTATCAAAGATCCTGGTAGGTTGGTAAGATGGGTAAGCATCTTACTCACACCACTGATATTTCTAATCGAAAGTTAGGTTTACTGGAAGTGGGGTGTGACACTTTGAGCTTCGCTAAAAGGTTCGTGATCTGAGGTAGAGAGGGCTCACTCTATCATAGTACTACTATGATTTGCAGGCACTATGGACTGAGTTGGATTTCTATGAGGAGTATACTCCTTCCACCCCTGAAGATGTCACCAATTTTCATAAGCGGGAGGACAAGATCAGGGTCTATGACTTTCTGGCAAGTCTAAATGTGGAGTTTGATCAGCTGCGGTCCCAGGTTTTGAGTCGTACCCCCTTTCCTACCTTGGATCAAGAATATGTTGTGTTCCAACTTGAAGATAGTCAATGTACCACTATGTTTCCATAGCAAGCCGCCACTCCTACTGAGAGATTTGCACTCGTCTTTGGTACTCAAGTCCCTTAGTGTAGCCCTATAGTCTTGTGGCTCCTCTACTAGAACTCCAGTGAAGTGCGATTACTGTGGGAAAGAGCGTCACACCAAGGAGCACTACTAGGAGCTTCATGGCCGTCCTGCTAATACATCTAAAAAAGGGCAAGAGAAGGGTTGTGCCGGTACTTCTGGGTAGGCCAACCATATTGAGAGCCCTAACTCTAACTGTGCTCTTAGCACCTCAGTAGCCTCGCTATCGTCTGATGAGCTTATTGCTCTTCGGTGCCTCTTGACAAGTCTAGACTCTTCTGCACTAGTGACTGTGAGTTTTACTCATTCCACCCATTTCTGAGTCAAGTATCTCCTTTTGTGGCTATACTATGTCTGTCCCTTCTACCCCTTGGATTATAGACTCTAGGACTTATAATCATATGATAGGTTGCTTGCCTCCTTTTTCACAGAACACTATTTATCGTGGTAATGGTAAGATCAAATTGGCTAATGGGACTAATTCCACTATTCTGGGAAAGGGCACTGTTGACTGTACCCCTTCTTTATCCCTTTCTACCACATGTTCCATATTTTTCCACTAACCTTTTGTCCATTAGTTGTCATACTTCCAGTCTTAATTGCAAAGTCACATTTTTTCGTCTCATTGTGTTTTTCAAGATCTGGCAACAGGGGCAACAATTGGCTCTAGCAGGGTATTAATGGTTTGTATCTACTTGATGATGACTTGGCAGTGGTCTCTAGTTAGGCTCTTCATACATCTTCTACGTCACCTCCCATCTCTGAGTTACTGCAGTGGCATCGTCGGTTAGGACATCCCCCTTTGGGAACTTTAGCTAGAGTTTTTCCTTCTTTTAAAAATTATAATTTAAATCAATTTTTTTGTGAGGTTTGTGTTTTGGAAAAACAAACTCGAATCACTTATTCTGTTTCTGAAAATAAAATTTTCACTCCTTTTTCATTAATACATTTTGATATCTGGGGTCCATCCCGCTATATGTCTGTCAATGATTATCAGTGATTTGTCTCTTTTATTAATTGTCATTCTCAGACTACTTGGGTTTATATGATGTGAACCAAGGGCGAGACTTTTTGTTGCTTTCAGTAGTTTCACCACATGGTTCAGACTCACTTTGGCGCTACCATCAAGATCCTTTAAAGGGACAATGGTCATGAATACTTTAAAGGGTTCTTTCAAGCTTACCTTTCTGATCATAGGATGATTCATCAAACTAGTTGTGTGGATACTTCGGCTCAGAATGTGGTTTCTAAGTGGAAGAATTATCACCTTTGTGAAGTAGTACGCTCTCTTATGTTTGAGATGCATGTTCCTCCCCAGTACTGGAGTGATAATTCTCACTGCTGCCTTTCTTTTCAACCGAATGCCTTCTCGGGTCCATGCCTTTCGCTCCCCTCTGGATCTTCTCCAAGGTTCCACTGCTTTTTCTGTTCCTCCTAAGGTATTCAGTAGTGTTTGCTTTGCGTGTGATCATCATCCTCATGGCAAGTTCGATCCTCATGGTCTCCAATGCATTTTTCTGGGGTGTACTCCTACTCAGAAAGGCTATTAGTGTTTTCATCTTCATAATTAGCGTTGGTTTGTGACTATAGATGTTGTCATTCACGAATCAACATCATACTATATTGTGACACCTCTTCAGGGGGAGTCTCCTTCCATTGTGGAAGATGTGCCACATCTTTTGACATTGCTATCCCTATTAGTATCCCGTTTTAGGGAGAGAGCGACACTTCTACTTCTCCTACTTCGTCTCGGCTGAAGATATGTGTATATAGTCACAAAAAGAAAACTCAGACCACTACATATCCAGCATCTACCCTACCATTCTAGTTGTCTCCTCTTGAGCCTGATCTTGTCCCCGTGGACCCTGGTAATTCTCCATCTCCTTTTATTGATTAGTCTCTTGAGTTACCTATTGTTGTTAGTAAAGGCATTAGGAGTTGTACTTTACATCTGATTACTAAAACTATTTCTTATGACTCACTTTCTCCTTCTTACTATAATTTTGTGTCTTCTCTTTTCTCTGTCCATTCCTCATACTTGGAAGGAAGTGAGTGCAAACTCACAATGACAGGCAATGATTGAAGAGATGCAGGCTCTGAAGAAGGATGACACATGAAATCTGGTGTGTCTTCCCTCACAAAAGAAGATAGTTGGGTGCAAGTGGGTCTTCATAGTAAAACAGAAGGCTAATGGTGCAGTGGATCGGTACAAGGCTAGACTTGTTTCTAAAGCCTTCGCACAAACTTATGGGATTAACTACTAGGAGACTTTTGCTCCAATTGTTAAGATGAACATAATTCGTGCTATCTTAGCTTGTGCCGCCAACTTAGATTGGGATCTCCAACAGTTAGATGTGAAGAATTCCTTCCTTCATGGAGAACTTGAGGAGGAAGTATATGTGGACATTCCTCCTGAATTCACTTGCTCCAAAACGTAAAGGAAGGTATACAAGCTAAAGTGTGCTTTATATAGGCTAAAGCAATCCCCTTGTGCTTGTTTCGGACGTTTTCATAAGGCTATGGTCGCTACAGGTTACTCTCAAAGTAATATCGGCCACACTCTGTTCATCAAGAGATCTGGTGGGAAGATTGCTATCCTAATAGTCTATGTGGATGATATTGTTGTTACTAGTCATAATCTGGTAGAAATCTCTCGCCTCAAAAGATACTTTAGTGAGAAATTTGAGATCAAAGATCTAGGATAAATTCGTTACTTCCTCAGTATTGAAGTTGCCAGGTCTTCTCATTGGATCTACTTATCTTAGCAGAACTATGTGCTTGATCTTCTCTCTGAGATATGCATGTTGGGCTGTAAACCAGAAGACGCTCCGATTGAAGCTAATGTTCACCTGAGTAGTAAAGAAGGTGATCCTATGGATAAGGAGAGATATCAGAGATTAGTGGGGCAGTTGATCTATCTCTCTCATACACGCCAAGATATAGCATTTGTCATCAACCTGGTTAGTCAGTAGATGCATGATCCCTACTCGACTCATATGGAAGTTGTTCTGCATATTCTCCGATGCTTGAAATTTATCCCAAGATGTGGCATCCTTTTTTCTCCTTATGATTGTCTTAGGGTGGAAGTCTTTCCAGATGTCGATTGGGCAGGTTCCTCTGATGACCACAGGTCTACTGCTAGTTATTGTACCTTTATTGGTGGTAATCTTATTACATAGCGAAGCAAGAAGCAAGCTATGCTTGCCCGTTCAAGTGCCAAAGCAGAGTTCCATGCTATGGTACATTGCATTTATGAGCTCCTATGGCTTCATAGTCTTCTCACTAATTTGGCTATTCCTACAACCCTTCCGATAAACCTCTTTTGTGATAGCAAATCTACCATTAGCATTATTCACAACCCCATCTAGCATGATGAACCAAGCATGTGGAGATCAATCGATAATTCATCAAAGAGAAGTTGGATATGAGCCTTATCGTTGTGCATTTTGTCCCCAGTAGTGGACAACTGGCTGATGTATTTACTAAAGTTCTTAGTACTAGGTTTCATCATATTATCTACAAGTTGAGCATATGTGATATCTATGCACCAACTTGAGGGGGAGTGTTGTAATAATGGGTTTTATGTGTTTTAAGGAAAGTGTCAATTACCAAACAGATCTTAAGGGGTTTAATGGTCTTTGTAATTCTCTAGAACCTTCTTTATAAATAAAAATGGCCAATGTCATATTAAACACAAGTCATTACCCCTTCCAACACAAACTGGCCTACCCAACCTTGTTTTTATATAATTATATATTAAATATTACAAATTAAGTTTAAGCCTTTAAGCCTTTGGATTACTTTTAAAAATGATTGACATTGATCCTATCTCTCTTTTATTAATTTTTTTTAAACATTTAAGGACACAAAATGGAAAATACAAGATCAGGTGGGCCTAAGCCTAATATGGTTGGCACTAGGTTGAGATATGTCATCATGACCTCAGGGCTAGATTAGGCTTGGGCCTAACTAAGAGGGCTCAAGGTTAAGCTAGGAATTTTAACAAATCCAACCCAATCCGACTCTATTTGAACTCTAATGTCTACTACATGCTTGCTTCAGTTCTACTCAATAAAATCTTTGCAATAGCAATTCCAATGCCAACAACTAATGTGGAGAGAGGGGGATGCTATGGGAGGTGGATACTGGTGATTGTAGCAAATGATTCTAAAGTATTGGGGAGAGATTACCTTAGTCTTTTTTTTTTGGTAACAACAAGGATTATGTTAAAGAAAAAACTACACAAGGGAGGGAATAGTTACAAGAGTCTAGATACAATGCTTAGAACCAAAGGGGGGAGGGGTAAGATTCCAAAACACAAAATAGTGTTAGTTTGTCTCGAATTCTTGACCCGTTTTGAAGAATGACCCACTCTGACATATTTTGGTGGCTACCCGAATGGAAAGTTTTCTGAGATCTATGATGGAAGTAGAGGGGTTGGGCCAATAGGCCCAAGCCTGGACTTGGAGGAGTATATAATGCACTATCGTCTTGTTGAGCAAGTCATTGTAATTTGGTGAGTTTTTTGAGCTAGGGTTTCGGGGCTAGTTTTCTCGTCGCTGCTTGGGTGTATTCTCTTTTCTACATAGTGAAATATCTTATTCTTCACCCTAGAACATGGCATACCACATTAGTGTGTGAACGTCGTTAAATCTTTGTGCATTGTGTAGATCTTTCTTTGTTTATTTTTCATATTAGTTGGTGTTTGCTCTAGCAAACTGGTATTAGAGTTTTGAGTTACTTCGATCCATAGATTCTACATCAATGAAATACAATATTGATAGGTTCGATAGTAGCATCAATTTTAGTCTATGACAAGTTCGAATGATAGTTGTTCTTCAATAGCAGGGGTTGAAAAAAACCCTATTTGAGAAGGCAAAGAAACCTGCAACTATGTCCGATGATGATTGAAACGAGATGAATGATAAAGCCCTTTTGACTATTAAATTGTGTCTCTCGAATGATGTTCCACAGTATGTTCTCTCAGAGAAAACAGTTATAGAGTTATGGGTGAAGTTAGAGAATCTCTACCTCACCAAATCCCTCACCAATAGGTTGATTTGAAGCAGCAACTATATTCTCTTCATATGGGAGAAGGTCTTCCATCAAATCTCACATGTCTGAATTTAATTCTATTTTCACTAATTTGCAAAGGATAGATGTTAAAATAAGCGATGAAGATTTGACCTTATTATTGTTATGTTCTCTACCTCCATCATAAGAATTTTAAGGACACCATGATTTATGATAGAGACAATTTCTGTTGAGGATGTCAAAACGAATCTACTAAGAAATGAGAGGATTGATGATGACTTGACATCAATTAATAAATCTGATGGTGTTGATTCGGTAGCTAGATGGAGAATAAATGAAACGGGTTCAGATGGTGACAAAAAGAAGGCTAGATCAAAATCTAAGCACAAGAATTTAACTTGCAATTACTATAAAAAAGATATGCATATAAATCCGAATGCTATAAGCTTTTAAATAAGCAGAAAACAAGTGATGATGCCCAAAATCAATAGAAGATAGATGATTTTGCAAAAGCTAGTATTGCTGAAGATGATAGTGAGTCTGATATGCTTTTAGTGATTGATGACAGAGTTAGATCACAGGAATGGATTTTTTACTCTGGTTGTTCCTATCATATGTGTCTCAATTGTAAATGGTTCTCTACATACGAATCAGTTTGAGGTAAAGTTGTGTTGATGAAAAATAATGCCTCTTATAAGATTGTTGGAATGAAAACGATCAATATCAAGATGTATGATGGCATTGTCAGAACGTTATGTAATGTCAGGTATTTCCCTGATTTAAAGAAGAATCTCATCAATTTTGGCACTTTTGATTCAAATGGTTGTAAGTATGTAGCTGAAGGTGGAGTTATAAAGATCAACACGGGTCTTCTCTTATTGATGAAAGGAATTAAAGTTGGCAGTTTGTATGTGTTGCAATGTACTATAGTCACTGGCTTTATTGCAGCAGCTTCATCATTTATGTCTGAATCAAATATCACAAATTTATGACACATGAGGTTAAGCTATATGAGTGAAAGAGAGATGGCATCATTAAGTAAAAGGGGTTTATTATATGGTCAGAGTATAGGAAAAATGGAGTTCTGATATAAAATTTTGGAGACTTTGGATCAAGACACCACAACCTGTATTCTTTCACTCTAGATCCATACTCAAGAAAAATATATTTCTTAGCCTTAGGCTCCAACTTCCTTTCATTCACATGTGCATAAACAGGACATTCAAATACTTTTAAATTATTAAAGTAGTTTGTAGGCTTACCTAACCAAACTTTCTCTAGAGTCTCACACTCAAAAGCTGTGCAAGGAGATTGATTCACCAACAAGGTTGTTGTGTTAACTACTTTTGCCCAGAACTCCTCAACCAATCCTACATTTGATAACATACACCTGGCATTTTTTAATAAGGTTCTATCTATATGCTCTGCCACTCCATTCTGCTAGGGTGTTTTAACAACTGTATAATGTCTTGCAATACTTTCATTTTTGTAGAACTCATTAAAGGCACATTCACAGAACTCTAGGCCATTATTGGTTCTCAACCTCTTAATTTGTTTCCCTGTCTGCTTCTCAAGAAAATTCTTCTACTATTTGAAAGTGATAAATACTTGATTTTTGTGCTTTAAGAAATAGACCCAAACCTTCCTAGAGAAATCATCAATGAAAGTAAGCAAATACCTTGCACCAGCCCCTTTAAAGCAACCTTGGAAGGCCCCCATAGGTCTGAATGATGTAGTCTAAAGTTTCCTTGGTCTTGTGAGTAGCATTAATAAAGCTAACTCTCCTTTGCTTCCCAATGTGATGAATATAATTTTGAACAATAGAAGGGTTAATTCCTTTGATGTCAGCCATGGTCCAACCTAGGGCTTCCTTATTATCTTTTAACACTTTAAGTAATTCCTCTTCCAAGCTAGAAGTGAAATCTGAAGAAATTATTACTGGAAGAGTCTGGTCAGGCCCTAGGAAAGTATACTCAAATCAGATGGCAACCCCTTAAGATCTAGCTTAGGGGGCTCCACTATAGAATGTTTGGGAATGGAATTGAAAGGGGGTCCTAAGGGCTCTATAAATGGTTGGAGACTCCAAACCTCAGACATAATTCCGTCATCAAAACCACCCAAATGTTCCATACACTCTTGGATTTCAGAATCAAAACCAATATCAAAATATGTCTCAATGGAATCTGGAATTTCCTGGAGCATATGAACTTCCTTCTCGTAAGGATTTGGTTGCTTACCCAACCTAAAGACATTAAAATCCATAAAATTGTTTCCAAAAGAAAGTTTCATAGTACCGATCCTACAATTAATTATGGCATTGCTGGTTGCAAGGAACAATCTACCAAGAATAATTGGGATTTGGTCTCAAATGTTGGCAACTGATTAGGTGTCTAAAACAATCAAATCAATAGGGAATAAAATTTCCCCAACTTTAAGTAAGACATCCTCAACCATCCCTAATAGATCTATATGCCGACGGAAGAGTAGTTCCAGTGCCTTTCAATTCTCCCAATCCTAGTTGCTAATACACATGGTAAGGTAAAAGATTCACACTTGCGCCAAAGTCAAGTAAGGCATGCTCAATGTAGGTGTTGCCTATGACACAAGCTATGGTAGGGCTCCCTGGATTCTTATACTTGGCAGCTATATGCTGAGTAATTATGGAACTAATGTTACCTGCTAAGAACACCTTTTTGGGTGCACCAGTGATACATTTGTGAGTACACAAATCTTTTAGGACCTTTGCATAGGCGGGGATATGGGATATGAAATCCAAAAGAAGGATGTTCACTTCTACCTTTTTGAAGACTTTTAAAAAAAATTTCATGGAAGCAGTCTTCTTTTTGTTTACCAACCGATTAGGAAAGGGGATAAGAGGAACATAAGGACTGTTAAGATTAGCCCTTTTTAAGAAGAATCATTTTTGTTTCCTCAATCAAATCATCTTTAGTTTCAGAAGAATCTTTAGAGTCATCAGACGAACCTGGAACAAGAAGTACACTTGTATCCTCAACAAAAGGAGAGTTAACATGAGTAATAGATGAGGAAGATTTAGGAACACTCTGTTGGTACTCTCGGCCACTCCTAAGGGCATAAACAGTATGATATTGGTTGGAGGGCCCTTGTTAGGTAACAAAACACTACATTCAATGATGCATTAGTTGGTGCTTGTGAACTAACAGGCTGATGATGCCTAGGGTTAGGCTTTGGTTGATTGGGCAAAGTTCCTTTCTCCCTCTCACACAAAATTGAAACAACTTGGGTGAGTTCTCTCGTAAGATTTTGATGGCTTGTGATGAGGAAGGTTATACTCTTTTCCAAATCACTTACTCTATTTGCCTCTCCAGTGTTGGTAAACCTAGGGGATTGTTAATAAGATGATAGGAGAGGGGGCCTAGGGAAACTAGCCTGAGGTCCTACATTTGGCCTATAAAAAGTATTGGGGCAAAAGGTTGTTGTGCAAAGGGAGACCTTTGGGGTCTAGGTTGACCTTGACTATGGAAATTGGGAGGCCCTGCTTGGTTGCGCTGGTTCCAAGAGAAATTTGAGTTATTTCTCCACCCTGGATTGTAAGTGTTACTATATGGATTATTCTCATATAAGGCAGTAACACTTTCATTGCAAATGCCCCCAAAGGTATTAAGGCATTCTTCCAGAACATGTCCAGGGGACTGGCACCAAGCACACATCTTAACCAAATTGATTGATGATGGCTCTCTAGAAACAATAGCCTTAGTCCTTTTGATTAGGTTATCCAGGTGGGCTTCCTTGGCTACTAACTCATCCATAAAATATCATTTCCCTCCTATGACTCTTTCACTCTCTTGGGTTGATTCCCACTCACGGGTTTTGTCAGCTTAGTCAAGTAAGAATTCCCATGTTTTTCCTTCATCTGTAAAGGATGTGAATCCCCATGGAACATATACTCTTTTTTTCGCTAAAGATTAAAGAATTTTATTAAATAAAAAAAAAGTGGAAAAAAATACAATGACTTAAAAACCTCCCACCTTCGGCATTGCCATCAGCAGGGAAAATAAATCTAAGAACAACTGAAACAAAATCTAGGTCTTGCATTAGCATCGTTAGCATGCTCACAAATGATATGAGGTGGAAAAGTAATATTTAAAGTGGATTCTCTAATTTTTTTCCGCCCTCTAGCAAGAAAGTCAGCCACTCTGTTTGCTTCACAAAAGCAATAAGAAATCTTCCAAGATATGGATGTTAAGAAATCCTAACATATTATCCAATTTTGTTGAGCATACCAAGGAATAGATCGTGATTGAACTGCCACGACAACAGCTGCCGAGTCAAATTCAATCCAAAGAGATTCGACCTTCAATTCCTTAGCCAAAATAATACCTTTAAGAAGAGCACTGAATTCTACGAAATAGTTCGTCTAAACTCCCAAAAATTTTTGAAATGATCTAACACAGGAACCTTGATGATCTCTTAGCACACCACCTGCACCAACTCGGCCTGGATTACCCAGAGAACATCCATCTACATTTAGTTTGGTCCATCCCTCCATTGGTTTACACCAATACACCTCGAGCATTGAGACCGTTTTTCTTGGAAGAGCAGAAAGACCAACCCTGCGACAACATATCAAGTCCATTGGCTGCTTGATCACTCCCTGTAATGAACAATCCCCACCCTGCATATCTCGCTTTACTTTGTCAAAAATCTGAAAAATGGACTTTGATGGACCCCCATGGCATCTATCATTCCGTTCCTTCCAAATATTGTCTGCAACCACAACAAAACCAATAGACCATAGATCTTTGACAGCTAACACCCACCTTTTTCTAATCCACCAATGAGATAGCTCATGAAGATCGCATGGATCAGGCCAAGAAAGTCCAAAATGGTCTAAAATAATTTCCAAACAGCAACAGAGTATCTGCAAGTAGTAAAAGTGTGATTAAAAGATTATGTATCTGAATCACACAGGTTACACTTGGAAACAATAGGGATGCCCTTCCCAGCAATGATATCATCTATTGGAAGCTACCTATGCATCAACCGCCAACCAAACACTAATGCCCTTGGTTTCAGACCCTTTATCCAATTAAGAGAGAACCAAGGAATTTTTGTGTTTCTACTTCTAATCTCATTCCAAGCTAAATACGAGGAGAAAGTTCCTGAAGAAGTACAGGTCCAAAAACATTTATCTTCCAAATCTAACTAAGGAAGCCTTATCAATTTTGCTGTAGAAAAAGCATTTCTCAGAGCAGATGAGCTAATGTCAGGAATGTTCCAACTAAAATCTGAAATTATTTCTGAAACCTTTGCAGATGAATTTATAAGGGGAGCTAAAGGATGGCCACAAGTTCCGAAATAGATAGCTCTCCCAGCCAGTGATCATTCCAGAGGTTAATTTTTTTCCCAATCCCTACTACCCATCTCTCCTTACTTGAAATGAAGACCACATTTTGCAGATACAGGCTAGATGGATGAGGACCTGTAGTTTCTTTTAGGCTTACCATTCTTGAGAAAACAAGCTCTGAAAAACTTACTCATTGTTGAATTCCCATGCTTCATATTCCAAGCTTGCTTACAGGGAAGGGATTTATTGATATGACAGAGCCGACGAATGCCTAACCCACCATCATCTGTAGGCTTGCACACTTGGTCCCACCTGACCATGACAGCTTTAGAGGTATCAACATCCCCAGTCCAAATAAAATTTCTTATCCATATTTCCATCATAACTATCAATGATGAAGGCCACCAGTATACAAAAAAATTATGAATAGGTAAGCCTAAGACAACAGAGCGAACTAGCTGCACTCGACCAGCCATAGAGAGAATTTTCCCTTTCCATCCCGAGAGCCTCCCTCTAACTTTATCCAAAACAGGTAACAAGTATTGCTTCTTTACTCTGCCCTTAAAATTTTCAACACCCAGATACCTGGTAAGGAAATTGCAAGAAGAAATTCCTAGAATCTCCACAATGATATGCTTTCTTGTAGGAGGAACTAATCCTATGAACAGTTTACTCTTCTCCAGGTTAACATGTTGACCTGAGAATTCGTGATATTTCTTCAAAAACTCTTTTAAATTTCTAACATAGTTAACTTAAGCATTCATAAAAATGAAGATATCATCAGCAAACAGAAAATGGGTGGGAATTGACTCACCTCTTGGACTAGGAAGGCCTTTTATTTTTCCTTGATGCATTAAATTTTTCAAACCTCTGTAAAGAACCCCTTCTACCAAAATAAAAAGAATGTGAGAAATGGGGTCACCTTGGCACAATCCTCGCTCTACTCCAAAGTATCCCACATAGCCTCCATTTAGAAGAATAGCAATTCCTGAAGAGGATAGAATTTGATAAATCTAATTCAGCCAAGCATCAGAAAATCCAAATCTCTTCAAGACCTGAATGATAAAACTCCAAGAAATTGTATCAAAAGCTTTTTGAATATCAATCTTGGCACCCATACCTCCTCCTCTAGTAGCTGAGAACATCACATTTACCAATTCAGAGGCTAATGCTACATTATTGTGAATCACCTTTCCTTGCTGAAATGCCCTTGCTCTTCATAAACAAGTCTTGGAAGAAGAAAGGACATTCGAGTAGCTAATATTTTGGATAGCACTTTGAATCTGAAACTTTAATTCTAGACTTCTTCACCCATAACTTCTCATAATTCTTTAAAGCTACTAAGTACGTTGTCTTAGCATCCATATCAAAAGAAAAAAAAGGTATCATCCATGCCTTGAACATCAATTTCAGCCTAGACCAACTCCAATGCTTCTTTTGTTCGAGCAAGTTCAACATCAAAATTTGGAAAAGTATTCCAAGCTCAATATCGAATGACTGGTTTCAGATGCTTTAATTTCTGAGCAAGGATAAAAGTTGGAGAGCCAAATATACCTTGGTCCCAGGAATCATGAATCATCTAAAAGAAAGTAGATCCTCTATCCAAAACTTATGAATCTGAAAGGGCAAGTTGTTGGCTTGGGGCAAGCTTCCAAAGTGACCATGATAGGGGAATGGTTAGAAAAGCTTCTCTGCAGAACAATCTGGGCACAATCCTGAAAAAACCTAAACCAGGCCTCATTGCAAAAACCCCTATCAAGGATAGCAGCCACATTCCCTCTTCTTCTATTATTTTTCCAAGTATATTTTAAGCCTTGAGAGGGTATTTTAATCAAGCTGCAAGAGTCCATCATGGCGTTAAACTCCGAAGCGGAACCCAAATTGAAAACACTAGGCTCCCTTTTTTCATGTGATACTAGAATAGCATTGAAGTCACCCACAACCATCCAAGGGCGCCCATCATAGACACTGACACTAATTCCACCCACAAACTCCTTCTGATAGCTTTGAAGTTGCTTGCATGAACAACTGAGACTATAATATTTTTACTCTTCCAATCCACAGCGACTGAAATTTGTTGCTATGAGATCGACACGAAAGCAGGCTTTGGAATGCCCCTTCTCCATAGCAACTGGAGATTTGAAACTTTAGAATCCCTGGAGTTACAAATCATGTCCGCGTCAAATCCCAGCTTACTAAAAAAGTGAACAGGGAATAAAGAGGGATCTATCATAGGTTCCGCCAGACATAGCAAATCTGGATTCTTCTCTCCCACAAGCTTCCTCAGAGCCATACGCACTCAGGCTTTCTTGAAACCTCTCACGTTCCAAAAAAGGACCTTCATAAATTATTTCTTAGAGGTTGCAAGACGGTGAGACCTCCTAGTCTGCTCCGTATTGACAACTCCTTTCCCCTCTCTATGCCTAGTACCTTCCCTCTTAGCAGTCTTAGTTGCAGCCATCAGATCGTCAGCTAAAGCAATCTCATCATGGTGAACTTCCACTATTCCCTTGTGTATAGAAGACTATGGAAAAGATGAAATAACAGCATCAACTTCATTGTTTGAGATGCTATTTTTGATGAAAATATCCTATGTTGCATCCTAGGAAAGAAGCGCATGTTCATTATGATGAAAGTCAAGAAAATCCTAAACAGAAGGTGGAGTTTGAAGTTGGTGGTTCATCTTCAAACAAAGCACAATCTACTTCAGTTCAATTGCCTACTTTTACTGAAGGAGACGATGCTCAAGAGAATCAAGAAGAAAAGCGATACAGCATTGCCAGGGATAGACCAAGGAGGAATATCAAACAACCACAAAAGTATGGCATGCTGAAATTGTTGCTTATGCATTGTGTGTTGCAAATATAATTGAAAATAGTGAGCCTACAACATATTCTGAAGTTCAGTTGATTCTACAAAATGGTTGGTTACCATTAATGATGAGATGGAATCTCTTCATAAAAATCAGATTTGAGAGCTTGTCAAGCCGAGAACAGAGAAGAAAATTGTTGGTTGTAAATAGGTCTTCAAGAAGAAGGAATCTACCTCATGTGTTGAAAATGCTAGGTATAAGGCACGGTTGGTTGCAAAGGGCTACAGTCAGGTATAATAAATTGATTTTAATGATATTTTCTCACCTGTTGTTAAGCATAGTTTTATTCGTATCCTACTTGTTTTAGTTGCTATGCATGATTTAGAGTTGAAGCAACTTGATGTGAAAACAACATTCTTGCATGGTGAACTAGAAGAACATATTTATATGCGTCAACCTGAAAGGTTTGTTATTGAAGGTAAGGAGGACCATGCATGTTTGTTGAAGAAGACCCTATATGATTTGAAACAATCTCCTAGACAGTGATATAAAAGGTTTAATTCAGTTATGGCTAGTTTTGGATACTGCATGTGTCAATATGACTGTTGTGTATATTTCAGAAATCTCTATGATGGGTCATTCATATATTTGTTGTTTTATGTTGATGATATATTGATTATAACAAAAGCTAGGAATGATGTCAACAGGTTGAAGGAACAATTAAGTCCTGAATTTGAGATGAAAGATTTGGGGACAGTAATGAAGATTCTTGGTATGAAAATTAAGAGGGATAGAAAAGTAGGAAAGTTGTGGCTATCTCAACAGAAATACACTGAGAAGGTATTGCAGCGCTTTGTCATGAAAGATGCCAAACCTGTTAGTACTTCTATTACATCTCATTTTAGACTTTCAGCTGCTCTATCACCTCAGACAGATGAAGAGGTGTACATATCACATGTTCCATACTCTAGTGCAGTTGACTCCGTTATGTATGCTATGGTTTACACTCGTTCTGAAATTTCACAAGTTGTCAGTGTGATGAGCAGACACTTCTATGTTCAGATGAAGCTCATTGGGAAGCAGTGAAATGGACACTTAGATACTTGAAAGGGACCTCTTGTGTTTGTTTGGAGTTTGGGAGGAATGGTAATAGTTTATCTGGTTATGTTGATTCAAATTATGTAAGTGATCTTGACAAGATGAGGTCACTCACAGGCTATGTATTTACTCTTGGAGGAAGTCGGTTAGTTGGAAAACTCCTTAATAGGGTACAATTGCATTACCTACCACTGAAGCAGAGTATATGACAGTGATTGAGGCAATTAAAAAAGCTATTTGGCTTAGAGGTTTGTTGGGAGAACTCAGCATGGATCATGGGGTGACTGTTATCCATTGTGATAACCAGAGTACTATTCACTTGACTAAAAATCAGATGTATCATGAGAGAACAAAGCACATTAATGTTCGGTATCATTTCATTAAAGAGATAATTGCTCAAGGTAATTTTCAAGTGTTGAAGATTGGTACTAAAGACAATTCAGCTAATATGTTGACTAAGCCCTTGTGTGTTGGTAAGTTCGAGCATTACTTGAACTTACTTGGCATTTGCCGCTTTTGAGTTCAGCCCTTAAGAGGGCTATTGGAGAAGATGAAGGTTTTAGTTATTTGTTTGTTTATTGGAGGAGAATTCAAGTGAAGGTGGAGATTTGTTAAGTTTGTCTTAAATTCTTGACCTTTTTTGAATAATGATCCGCTTCGACATATTTTGGGGGCGACCCGAATGGGAAGTTTTCTGAGATATGTGATATGAGATCTGAAAGCAGAGGGGAGGCTTAGGCCCGGACTTGGAGGAGTATATAATGTACTATTGCCTTGTTGAGCAAGTCATTATAATTTGGGGGGTTTTCGAGCTAAAGTTTCAGGGCGAGTTTTCTTGTCGCTACTTGGGTGTATTCTCTCTTCTACATAGTGAAACATCTTCTTCTTTGCCCAAGGACGTAGCAGACCACATCCGTATGTGAACCTTGTTAAATCTTTGTGCATTATACGGATCTTTCTTTATTTATTTTTCATATTAGTTGGTGTTTGCTCTAGCAAATGGCGATGGTCAAAGCCAAAGCTAGCAAAGACGTTAGAGACAATATTTTATTTTGATGAAGGATATGAACGAAACGAACCTCCTAGGATTGTGTTCTCAATATAAGGCAATCAGAGATGATAGTAGCTATCTTCCAAGGGATTGATGTACAATTTTGGTTAAGAATCTCAATCACCATGATATTATCACATTCATTCAATGATAATGAACGTAAGGTTTCTAGATATATCAATTTGAAGTTCCAATCCCACAGCCATAGCTTCAGCAATGAAAGCTTATGTGACTCCAATATATTCACAAAAAACTCCACCCACACTTGCAAGTCTAGGATTGCCAAGGGAGAACCATCTACACTAATTTTGAAATTCAGAGTTGGGGGTGGATTTGAGATGCCAAATTCCTCGCCAAATGGGGTTGATAGTTGTGTTATCAAGCTCCAAAGTTAGTCTATAAGTAAAGGCAATAGAGAGTTGTCCATTAGCAGTGGAAACTCGAACATAAGACCATCATATTTGAAAACAGGTAGGAGGGATTGATATAATTGTGAGGGCTAAACCTGAATTCCAAACCTTTTATGGTAAAATAATCCAGGAAAGCCATCAGGCCCAGGGACTCTAGAAGTAGGCATATTCATCACCACCTTAGTGATTTCATCCATTGCGACAAGTTGCATAAGAGAATCTACTGTAGTGGCCCAGCCTGTGAATGGAATGAAATACTCTTCATCAATGAAGGGGTTGAACAAAGTATATAACTTGAAAATGCGAGTTGAAAGCCCATTCACATCTCCAAAACGTGTCCAATCGATTCTAGACTTTTGTTTCCAAAGTTTAGATTGCTGCATAAGAGACCTCTTGAGGATTGCATTTAAAAATGTTGTTCCCTAAGAAAGCAGCTATCATTCTTTACATGATCTGGGAGATCCTTAAGACTTAAAGAGTACAATGGATGAATGTCTTATTGGTGTGATGCTGAAATTTAATTCACATCATTTATAATAGTACGAATAATTTGAAATATTCTATGATTTCTTTCAACCCAAATGTGGTAAATCGATGAGCTAAATGAAACCTTGACCACTTTAGTTACTAAGGAATTGCCTTGGATATGAGAACTCATCCATTCCACCTCATTGTTCCAATTTGAAGGCCATGCACTCCAATTGAATTTGGATATCCCCAATATGGTTTTAAAATCTCTTCAGAGAACTTCTAGATCATGTTGCAAGAGATAAGTATCATTGCCTTTCTGCTACTTCAATGACGAAAAATGGAAAAATATTAATATCTAAGGGCATTCATAGCCAATTCAAAAGAGGAATTTGAAAATCAGGCATAATCAGAATCGGATTTCTGAAGCCATGATTAAATATGCAACGACTCTGTTTTCCCTCCACAATAGAAGGGATTGACTTCAGATCTTTGAAGCCACTGTAACATAACAAAACCAACAAAGGGTACACTCACAACACACCATATCCATCAAAATAAGATGAAACAGAATGCAGCCACATATAGATCAGATCAAAATTTGGCCATCAAACCAGAGACCATATATAAGCCAATATAGAAGAGACGAGTTGAACAAGTATAAGAAAAGAGTATACAGAATTCATTGATCTTATAATTCATGGATGGATCAGAGGACAAGCACCAAGAACATTCTCCACATGAAACAACTCATGTGCTTGTCTTCCTTTCCCCCATTTCTCCTCTTTCTGTTTTCAGGTAATTAGCTATGCACGGACTTTCAGCCCCCATTCTATCTTGAAAGACAAGAACCACCTTCAAGCACGGTGGCAACTTCTTCCTATTCACAATGAAGAATTAGATGTAACAGTAAAGTTTCTTCATCCTTCCCAACCCCAAAAAGAACACAAAGCAGAGATAAGTTACAAGAAAGCTCACAAAAGGAAAGGTAAGACGAGTTACTTGAGAAGTTGCACCAGTCCAACTAATTAACCATTGGAATACATTTCCCACAAATAAATTTTATATGCTTATTGTTACCCCTCCCATCTTCTGTACTTCTACCACTTTCTTGCAAATAAAATTTCTATGCTTATTGTCACCTCCTATCTTCTGTACTTCTACTATTTCAAACAGGCCCATAACCAAATTTCCTCAGCCTCAACAATGATTAGATCCTCCTGTAAAATCACAATACATCAACCCAATTCACCTTTTAAAGCAAACCAACTGATACAACTAAAGAACAACAAAATACAGACTACAGCAAGAAAAATAGATAACCATGCATGAAAAGTATGATTGATTTGGTGAGAAGAGGTGTAAAGCATCCAAAGGTCAAAACAGCTCCCTACCTTTTCTAGGTCTTGCACAAACTGCAAGGATAGATTAATGCAGCAAAATGAAATATAACTAAGCGGGTAGTAAATAGACAAAACAAACAGAACCTTGGATTCATAAGCTCTTCTCAGCAAACAAAGGTGGTGGTGAATTAGTGAACCCAACAGATAAAATAGAAGAATAATCAAATATTCAAATTATCCAGCAACAAAAACCTACCAGCGTCCCCCACACAAAAAAATAAAATAAGATAAAATAAAAACTAGACCCATTCCATATACAACAAATAAAAAATCCTATCTGTTCACCATATAGCACACAGTACTTGAAATTCCCCCACCACGTTCACGAAAGTAAAATATTTCGGGGATGCAAACAAGTATATAAGTTACAAAGAACAGCAGTAGGTTACACCAATTGTCCACCTAAAGCATGAAGCTATAATTCAATCCGATGCAAAAAACAATAAAGCATTGACTTCCATTGTAATGATTTAATAATCAATAAGGAGTCAAAGATTGAGAACTTTTCCCATAGCATTACAAGGAAACAGGTGCTTCGAGAATGTTAAATGATCATCGCTATCATTAAATCAAAAGGAAAGTTTTATAATATGGTCTGCTTTGTGGAGAAATGAGAAAATTGTTTGCATTAATAGGAACATAAACATAACAACAATAGGGGCAAGAATTTTTCTTTTGGAGGGGGGGGGGGAGATATTATTCTCTGGAAATTCTTGATTCATACCTAATTGTACCACATGAAAGTATGATGTGGCAAATCCAACCATTGAATATCTAAGAAGGAGTTATCATTGGCCATAATGTCTAAAAATTCAGACTCAACGTCAATCATATACCCTCCCACGTATTGGCATATCCCCCTTATATTTCCAAATGTTCATCGTTCTCAATAAGAATTTGTTTTTTTGTTGCATTTTCAAAGCTTTCTTCTGCCACTTGGCCAACTCTGTACGAGCTGAAACTTGACAGTATGCAGAAGAACTTGGAGACTGTCGTCTGCCCCAAAATTTCAGCCCCATCCAAAACCTGCCACTTAGTAGATTTTTATGACATACATGGATTCCATGATGGACACAATGTCTAGGAAAACTGCTTCCTTTCTCCTAAAATATTTTGGGTTGGGTGGGGAGGAATCGACTAAGATGGTTTATTCATGTTACAATAAAGGACAGTGCAGCTTGCTATGTTTAATTTATAATCAGTATGAGCATACAGGAGTGGTTGTCTTCATCTCGCCAACAAAATCCTGTCTGCCTCAAGCATATGAAGCCTGGATATATTCACTGCCTGTTCAGGGTTCAGCAACCAGCTGTGGCAATAAACCGAGAAATCCAACAACTCCAGACAATTTTTCATAAATATCACTTTGGTGGTTGCTTTTAACATACAGTTAAATTTTAATTCCTCACACTGCTGTTATTTCTTCTCCAGAGAAGTGAAACGGGTTTCAGACAAAGAAGCTAATTGAACAGAGATATAATCCATTTCGAGAGAAGTAAACTTGAACATTGATGGAATACCTAAAAATAGAAAAGCAGAAAAAGAAAATGAAATAAAAAGGTACACCGACCAGTACAAACCCTAGTGGGTTGTGGTAGAAAAGATATTATTGCAGGATATTGCTTGCCTATTAGATAAACAAACAGGTTCTGGTTATGACTTCGATAATCAATAATAATTAACGGTGACCAACAACAATGAGATTCTGATCTTTTCAGTGATCAAATGTCGACGTCAAGTAAGAACTATATCAACTCATACATCTAAAACCAGGATAGTGAATGACAGAACATGAATCAAATCATGGATTTGATAATCTCCACAGAAATTAAAATGGGGGGTGGGGAGGGAACATTGATCAAATTTAATTTTATTGGTATCAAGGGTAAATAAACAAAACATGTCTTACCACTACATAATTCCTCTCATTCGTCTCACTTGAATTCAAATGAAGGGATCGGCGTGCTCGGCGTGTCAAAGCTCTCCAAAATTTCTGACTTGCCTCCACCAGCACCACCACTGGTTGACCCAGACTCCTGCTTCTTGCCGCCACCGAATAACCCTCCGAACCATGAAGGAGAAGACGACGACTCGGTAGGAGTCTCAAAAGACGTCGGAGCCGTATTTGGCAACTGACCCATAGGAAATCCAGGGGCACCCGCCATATTGGGAAAAGACTCCTCCATCGGGGGTAAATTCTGAGGAGCACTAAGAACCCTGTTGAGCATGATCCCAGCTCCTTCAATCAAAGCGAGTAATACCCCACCAAACAAAGCCGACCTCGATGCCGCACCAAGCCCTTGACGCATCTGGAGGAAACCACCGGTGGCGGCTCCAGCGAAGATGGAGTTCCATGGATCTTCCTTCTGGCGGACGTAGACCATGGTACAGTCAAAAGCGGAGAACAGACCACCCCATACCGCAAAGCTTCCACCGACGCGAGGAGCATTCATCCGCACCGCCTGAGAGCCACCGATCAAACGCTCACCCTTAGGAGAGTTGTAGATACCTTTCAAGAAATGGAAGGCTGAGCCACCGACGGCGCCCATGCCGAAGGCACCGCCGATGTCGTCCAGGATTCGATCCGGGCAGGGCTCACGCGAGGTCTCCGGAGTTCCCATGAGGTCAGAGAATCAGAGATGGCTTTGAGGGCTTCTTCTCTCTTCTATAAATCGATGGTTTGAGATTCAGAGATGGCGTCAAAGCTGCGGAAAACTCCATAAAAAGTTGGCAGAGGAGAGGCGGTGCGGTCGTTCCCTGCCCGATCCACACTTTCGAGACAGGAGGGGATTCCCGATTCCCCAATCCGAGTTATCTGACTCGGATCAGACTCGGAAACCCTATATGTGCTTTCTTGTACGCGTGGACTTTTTCAACGAACCCGTGGGTGAAACTGTTAACCTCAACCGACTTTCCCGGTCATATATGTTCTCCTGCCTTCATCTTGTGCCGTAAGGCAATTGCTTCACTCGCCCAGAGGAAAAACCTCCAACCCCAAGTTACCGGTTTTTCTTGGGGTAGACCATGGTCAAGTGGTCAAGCACTCGAGCCTCCGACATAATCTTACTTTTGCTTTCTTATGTGGGCCACGGTTTCATGTAAAGGTGTCAACTTAGAATAAAAAATTAAAATCAAAATTGGTTATTTAAAATAGAATTGAAATAAAATTGGTTAATTTTGGGGTCGTGACTCTCGTGAAGAGTTATCGGGGGTTTGTTGGGTGACGGATCGTCATATTTTGAGATAGGTAGATTCTTAATCATGACTAGAGTTTGTATCGTTAGATGATCATTGTGCGATTTCAAGACCAGAGATATTACCTAATTCGTCATAGTAACATGAACCCGACTTGGTTATATTTTAGGTGGATAAGTTAAAATGCATTGCGTCGTTCTTGCATCATAGTTAAATTATGCTTGTTTACATGAATCTCATCTTTCACTAAGCTAGTTGGAGCTTACATCACATGTGTGTTACTTTTAGATGATGATGATGCAGGTATCGTTGTACGCTTGAGCAATGATCCTCCTTCTCCATGATTGAGTATTGTGGTGACTATGGGCACTAAAGCCCGATGAGCATGATCTAGATTGTGCTTGCGATTCTCGTGCTCATGCTGTATCTTGAGCTGAGGGAGATGTTGCCCGACATCATTTGGTGTCGTATTTTTTATGATGATAATTCGTGGGATATTATATGTATGTTTTGATAATTTTTGTGAAGGATAAAACATGGTTATGTAATATATCTTACATTAGCTTCTTCCCCAACCATTTTAAGCTAAGTTGCGTTTATATACTCTGATTTTGCTACATCAATTGTAATTCATTCACAATTAAGGTACTTTTATCAGAAATCCTAATAGAAATACAGGATAGTTAAGCCTTCTATTCACACTGCCCGTATCCTAGCAGGAGGGGTATTCTAGGAGTTGCCACCTCAATCCATTATGCTTGGCTTGAGGTGCTTAAGCAAGGACCAAAGGTTTTGGCTTTTACTTTGACTGTCACCTCGATTAATTATGCTCAACTTGAAGTGTATAGGTGAGGACCTGAGATTTTGGATTTTATTGCCACCTTTTGTTCTTATGCTTGGCTTGGGGTGCCTAAGTGAGGACCTAAGATTTTAACTTTGGTTGTCACTGTCACACCCCGTTTTTCCAAGCCAAGGTATGCGGCACTAGATACCTTACTGTACAGCCTGAACCACCAGGATCTCATGTAGAGATGACCTTACACAAGTACAATGTCTTCTACCAAATCAGATTACGCATATAAGGGAAATTCATAATTTGCATAACCCATGATGATCAAATCTAAATGATAAATAATAATTACAGACTCAATTTGTTCACAACACACAATTACCATAATAAGATATACCTTACAAGCATAATAATAGAATCTTAAAAGAAAAAGATATCTCAGTCTTCCATATGATGTCACGCAAACACAGCCTCACAACCCTTGCTGAGTCTCTCGATCCACTTTAGTTCAGGTTCCGCCATCTAAAAAAAGTAATCAATGTGGGGTGAGTTTCACAAGCCCAGTGAGAGGTGAGCATGCAAGCACACACATCATTATGATGTAACACATACTCACAGTAATATTACAATCTCTAGATGAAAAATCCATATGATTCATTTATTATTCTATATTGATTCTAATTACTAAGTCTCAATGACTGTAGGTATAAGTACTATAGGCAACGTAAGTGGCATTCTCTACCCTGTATGTTGGGCCTCAAGAATACAAGCTAGTAACAAGCAGGAGTCAACCAGTCCCGGTCAGAGCCTCGGTCCCCCAGCTAACCCCTAAATAGCAACCCCTGACACATGAACCTGGTCAAAGCCTTGGTCCCCCATGGTCCAATAGTCATGCATAAGGTACGTCGTACCATGTTGTGCCCTCTCAGGCTACAGTATGTAATATCCAGGCATAGTAGTCCTGCACGACTTACCACCGAGTGGGATTAGGCAATATCTTACCCCCTACTGGCAAGGGGTTATAGCACTAGGATGTGATCCTAACCATATGCATCTATATGCATCCATAACATCCATCACACATTGTGGCCATAACTGTAATACTGACCTCTGAGCCCATGACTCGGCTACACCATGCCTCAAATCGTCAATATTACAATCATTACCACACAATTATCATATTACACATCCACAAAACCTCCATCACATCAAAGTCAATAAAATCATGCAACATGTGAAATATATATATATATATATATATAATAAGGGAGAGGGTTAGGTATGCTAGCGGTTTACAATGGAATTACGAATGCTAGCGGTATATTAGCTGGAGGATTCGTTCATCTTAAATTTAACCGTTGGATTGAGGTAACAAATCCAAACTCTTACTCCACCGTTGCTACACCTTTTCTCTCCCCCTCTTTCTCTCTCCCTGCCACTGAAACTGTGCTGTGCTGTTGCTGCTCGAGATAAAGCAATCCTACCATAACAAGATCCCAGAAGCTGTGAGAGTTTGAAAAACAAAGCCCAGTAAAGGCTTAGGAAGAGAAGCCAGTCTATGTGAGACAACATTTGCCACAAACCGTATAGACAAAAACTCCCTGAATTGTTAACCACCATTAGAGATCAAGAATAATTGCAATTCCAACTATCCGACCTTAAGCTTAGAGATGAAGAGTTAACTAACAAACACATGGAAGACAAAAGCAAACGTTGAGACCCATGCAATTACAACGGTTGTAAGCTGACACTAAAGAAACCTCTGAAGCGTGAATTGAAATACAAAGGAAAAGTGAAGGCAAACATGAAAAAAGGTGGATGTAAATTTCCTTTTTTATTTTTTAACTTTTTTGGTTAATAAGTGTCAGAGAGAAGGACGATTGTTCTTGTTCCATTGTTCTGCCTTACTGAACATCCTTTACTCCACAAAAAATATGTTTTGGAGAACATCTATTTGATTCAATCAAAGAAATTAATCCTTTAACATTCATAACACAAAGGTGCTAATGATGAACCATATTCGTAGCTCATCGCTAGTCGAAGTCATAGCTCGTAGCTCGCTGCTCGCAGGTCTCTTTGGTCATTGCTCATTGGTCGCCCGTCGGTGGTCTGCTTCTCGGTGAATTGGGAGGGGAGAGGGTTGGGGTGAACGATGGATTAGGGGTGGGAGCGGGAGAGGGAGAAGGAGACGAGGAGGTGGGTTGCAGTGATTCTACAAAGAAGACAAAGAAGAGAGGCAGCGGGAGCGGGAGCCAGAGACGGAGATGTAGATGGAGACAGAAGCAGAGAAGTAAAAGAAAAGAGATTGTAAAGCACCAATGGTGGGAAGTTTATGTTAGAAAACGGTCATCTAAATGATGAGATTGCTTATGTTTCATCTAACGGTCAACAAGTGCAAGCATTCCTAATTCCAATGTAACCCACTAGCACTCCCAATCTTTTCCCATAAAATAAATCTCAAAACACAGAATTCATCAAAATCCACATGAGCATACATAAGTGGAAATATTAAAATACTCCGTAAAATAAGTCAATCACCCACTCACTTGAAAACCCGAATAACTAATGCAATAAATTCCAAAAAATAAGATTCATGTCCTCATCGATGAGTTAGGTTCCTATTTATGCAATGGATTGCATTAAAATATTTTGTAGTAGTAATTCCATTCTAATTAGCCTAAGTACATCATACCAATTTCCAAATTCACTTGGGCATATGATTGTTCTTTCTGTATAGTCTAGGGTTTCAACCTCCTTCATTACTGGAGTCACATGTAGGGAAACCACTAGTGGGTCCCACACTTACGTAGGGGTGTCCTCATAGCAACAGTCCACTCAGGATCTTAGAATCCCAAACACTGCATCCTACTTTCATGGGCTCCATTTCTATTAAAATCCTATGCATACAGCTTCTAGAATAAGATTCAAGGTTTGCTGACCTGGTACAGATCCTATCTGGCCACTGGAACCCTAACCGGTGGGAGACAACAGGGACAACCGGCTGGCCGATCATGTCCCACTGGTTCCCCCTTATTTTGCAGAATTCGATTCTTCCCTACTGTTTCCAACTGCTCCAATTTCTGTGAAGCTGAATTAAGCCATTTTCCCTCGATCACTGAATTGGGTTGGATGCAAATACTAGTAACCTTACATGTAGGATTCTAGCCCAATTCAGGTTCACAACAAAATTCCTACCATTAATTTATAAAAATTCTATTAGAATTTCAATTCCAATACTATCAAAATTCTGCTATAATGTATGGACTCAATTTCCACTTAATTAACTTTGATTTCCATCCAAATTTCACCTCTTACCACTGAAATCATAGGAACCCTAAATTCCAGTGTTTATAGAGATGGGTTTCATGTTAATTGGATTCCAATTAGAGCACAGAAATTAGGGATTTTGCTATGGAAGACTGTTTTAGGTTTCCACAAAAAATTCCCAACTTCCAATTTCAAGTTTACACTACCCCTACCCCTAACCGATTCTTACCCTAGCTCAATTCAATGGGATGGGTTAGGGTTTATTACATCTCCTGTGTTATAGAGGTGTGCAGGTGACTCCACTAACAATTGGGCAGCTCGGATTCCAACTTCTTGTAGTAGCAACATCTTTGGTAGTCTCTTCCTGCTGTAGATAGCATGCAAGAATACATGCATGGTAATAACAACAACCTCAGTATCAACAGAGAGGTAGCAGTTGCACTCCCTCTTCTCTTCTCTTTTCTTGCTTTTCTTTCCTCCTCTGTTTCCTATAAATATATCAGTTTTACAAAGGGCAATAATCGACCCTTCTCAACCCTTTATATAGCTAAACAGACTTAAGGTCTGTTTGGCTCTAAACCTAACTAAAAACCCATTTTTATACGTCTATAAAGGTCAATAACTACGTAATGGGTTGGGGGGGTTTGAAATGTAACTGGATGCATTTAAACCCCGTAACAGGCCCCTATATATGGTAGGAGATGGGTGGAAAACCCTACAAAACAGTGGGGCCCATAGAAAAAAAAATACCATTTCCAGGCATTCTACTACCCGAACCAGCAGGCCAGTTGGCCAGAGGCTCTCCCACCGGTTGCCTTATTTTTGGCCCCGCAGTAGCCTAGTCCTCTACCTTGGTTAGTACACCCATTGTGGGACCATGTCCACACCTCTAGGCCACTTTTCCCCTTCTACTTGACCTTCTAATATGTCAGTTTCTCCTTAAACTGTTGTATACCTAGGGTTCAAAATATACAGTCCAATATCCTTTCTGTCAATTAGGTCCTATTAATGAGGGTTGTTTTATAGAGCTATCATGAGTTTATGTATGCAGCCATGCATGCCCTCAACCCATCTATTTCATTTATATGCTAAATCATCCTCTTTTGTAGCAAATTCTGACCAAGAGGGAGGCAATGGTATGAAGATGAAAATCACGATCATTATCAAGAAGCCTATATAGATTAAATCATCTCTCTCTCTCTCTCCAACACAAACACATGAAGAAAAATAACTTTGTTATCCTTGATGTTCCCGAGATGTAAGTTAAGTCCTTTATGCTACTGCTCAAATTAGGCTTACTTCTTGAAATCTCATAGGTCTTTGGCAATTCCGTCAGAAAAAGTAACAAGTCTTAGAATTTGCTTTTCCTAATGTTACTACCATTTGATATTTCACGAAATAGTAAATACTAAGCATTTCTTCTTTTATGTGATTATCTCTTGACTAATGATTCTCTTCTATGTAGGCTCAAATGTGAAAGTCTTAAACTCTTAAAGGAATTATAATGTAGAACCGGTTCAACTAAGAACCAACTCTACAGGAGAATCAATATCTTATGTGACCAAGCAGGTTATAACAAGAATTTTTGTATGGTGTGACAACCTTGGAAGAGATCAACAACTAATGGATGGATCTGCACTTCTAGGACTTCAAAATCAACAGGGAAAACACCAACAACTGATGCCGCTGGCAGTACCCCAATGGAGTAGCAATATGACAGTGTTATAAAGGCAAGAAACAACCTCCAGTAGCAAGAATAGGACCTCGAATGTTTCTCTGATATTAAAGTGATTCATAGGCAAGTAACTTGAGCTCACATTGAAATCACATAGAAATCACACTTTTACTAGTTTCTCCACTATACATTTAATATATCCGCTGAAGTGATTCAAAGAGAATGAAAGCAAAAAGAATTATAGATAAAAAAAGCACTAACTTTGAGCCGACCAACTTACCTTCTTCTGCAAAACCTCTTCTTCTCTTCTTCCTTCCTTATTAGTCGTTCCCAACCTCAGCGAAGAAAAACCAACTTGAAGCACTGTTTTTTGCGGTAAATCCTAACTTGATGGTTGATTTCAAAAGATTGAGGAAAGTAGGTTTAAGAAATAAGATGAACTGACAAACATGCCTTTACAATTTCCATTGTGAATATATATTTTGTGATTTTGAATTATAAAAAGTGAAATATCTAGTTTGCCCCCACTTAATTCATTCTTCAATGAAGTTGGTCATTATAATTTGGTCATTTATTCCTTTTGTTATTTTACTAAACATAACTAGCCCTTGTTACACTATTAACTTCCCTAGAAAAAAAAATTGAAAACTAAGCTAACGGCTCATTTGGCTTCTATCTATGTCAGTCCATGTGACAAATTACCAACATATGTGGAACTGATCCAGACTCCCCTATATACTGTTTAAAGCCAATTACTAGGGTGGTATGGTATTGTATGGATATTTTAATTATTTAAATAATGGTCTTTTTTTTTTTTTTTTTTTGATAGCACTTTAATAATGGTCATAGCTTACCAGAAAGAGAAAAAAAAAAAAAAAGATCATGGTCATAGTCATAGGAGTGGGGGTTGGAAGTTCGACCTAAAGAGCCCCAGCCTTCTTTGAGCCTAACAAGGCCAAGTTAAATCATAAATCTTATCTATGTTGATGCCTTTATATATGTGCATCCTGATTAACCCCCATAGTGGTGCAGAGCCACACGATATATAGAGTTGCCTGGATCAATCAAGTCCAACCTGACCCAACTAGGGTCAATAAGGGACCTAAGGTTGAGCTGGGGTTTTAAAGAACCCAGCCCATCCCGGCCCGGTTGTACACCTAGGTCATACATTCAGCTTGCCGCTCCCAGCTCAAATTATCATGTTCAGGCTTTCTCATCCTGCAACTCATGGCGCGTAGGTTGTGATAGTAATTTGTCTAATTCCTCAAGTTAGTCGTCAAATCGAGGTCCTTCTGTATATGAATATTCTGTCATGAATTGTAAATTTGCAAAGACTCATGCCCTTCCCATGGTTTTTAGGGTTTCATCTCAATCCAAATGTTCTCAACACTTTCAGAGCATGAAAACCCAATTGTTCTCAAATGGGTTTCATCCAATTTGCTTGGAAAGCCTCAATGGAGTTAAATTTAGGAGCCTATCTGGTTTGTGCTGTCACCGAACCACAGGAACTCTCCCAGTGCTTAAACCCATTAATTTCTCAACTGGTTTTCATTCGAGCACCTCTCGTTTCAGTAGAAGAGTAAATCCCAGAAATCTCTCAGGTAGGGTTCATCTGAGAAACACCCTACAAGCTGCTCGTCTAATAGGAACTAGAAATTTCTCAAATGGGTCTCGTCGGAAAGCCATGGAAGGTAGCAGGGGAGCAGGAGACAAGAAAACCTTTCCTTGGATAGCAGCTTACAATAACAAGAAATCGAAAGGGTTGGAAAAACTACAGAATGGGAAGACTAGTCGATCTTCCTGGGAGGAATCTGCAGACGTATTCTTAAAGAAAAACGGTGGAGAGTATGTTGCAGGGTATGTAGACGGTGAGAGTAGAGCGGTGGATATGATGGGAAGTCGTAGGAGTAGTCCTTTGGAAAGGGATGAAAGCGTGGGAATAGAAGAAAACGATGCTGAGATTGATAGTGATCCAAGGTGGAATAAGATTAGAAGTAGGTACAGGAAAATTACGGAATTCGATTCGGAGGCTGGGCTGGAAAATCCTGATTTGCGAAGGTGGAATAAACAGGAAAATTGGGGTAGAAAGACTTGGAAGGAGGCTACACCATCTACGATACCGAAGATGGTCGGTGAAGCAGTATACGGCGTTGGTCCAGTTTTAGCAGCGTTGTCGGCAGGAACAAGAGAATTTTATGCTCTTCATGTCCAAGAAGGTTTGGATTTGAGTAGCAATAATAGGAAGAAGAAAGACAAGAAGGGATTTGAGAAGGTTCTGAAAATAGCTGAAAGAATCGGATTGACCATTACACAATCGTCAAAGCATGACCTCAATATGGTTGTGGATAATCGTCCCCATCAGGGTTTGGTATTAGATGCTTCTCCATTGGAGATGATAAGCATACGGGAACTCGATCCTGTTTCAGTAGAGGAAGAGAAGGGTCCTCTCTGGGTTGCTTTAGATGAGGTTATGGACCCTCAGAACCTAGGGGCCATTATCCGGTCTGCTTATTTCTTTGGAGCTACAGGGGTGGTGTTGTGTGCAAAGAATTCAGCTCCATTGAGTGGTGTTGTGAGCAAAGCTAGTGCAGGTTCACTTGAATTGATGGAGTTGAGATGTTGCAAAAATATGATGCAGTTTTTGACATCTTCTGTGGAGAATGGATGGAGGGTTCTAGGTGGTTCTGTTTCTTCAAAAGCTGTTCCTTTAAATGAGGTTTTGCCTGGAGCACCAACTGTTCTGGTGTTGGGCAGTGAAGGCACTGGGTTGAGGCCTTTAGTTGAGAGATCTTGTACTCAGTTGATAAGAATCCCAGGAAACATTCTCCCTGTCTCTGCAGGGAGACTTCAAGTTGAGGAAACTGAAATCATGGATCGTGGATGCTCTGGTGAAGAGTTCCAATCCTTCTTGGCTGTTGAAAGCTTGAACGTTAGTGTTGCAGCTGGCGTGCTTCTTCATTATTTGGCTGGAAGCAACATCAACAACCATAATTCTCACTGAGGTGATGAGCAAAAATCTATCCACTTAGTGCAAATGCATCAAATGATTTTTCACATGAAATTTGACTTCCTGCATGGATTTGTTACAGCCTAAATCAGTGTAGAGCTCTTGACTGAGCTTGGAGTTGTACTTGTTTCTTTGAGTAACTCAATAGTTTGGACTGATTCAACAACTCATAAGGTTGTTGGTACTTGTCAGATTGTAGCTCATTTATGAAATTTCGTTTGAAAGAGAATTAAGTTATAGCTTGAGTCACCTGTTGTACTTTAGTTTGCCTGTGACCCTACATGCTTCATAAGTCACTGTGTGAGCCTTGCAGTTCTAGCCACTATATGTTTCTGAGACCCGTCAACTAGAATTTTCTTGGTAAATGAAGTACTACTATGACTTCCATCCACTGCATGTTACTTCTAGATTACAAATGCTTTATTAGCTTTCATTCCTTTCTGTTACTTGTTTCCTGTCATCTGTCTCAAAAGTTGAGCTCAACTAGCGTGCTTTTCACCAGCAGGGGATACACAGCTTGTAATCAGATTACTTATATGTTTAAGCTACATATATGAGTATATCATGACGTTGGTGTTGTGTGAATCAGTCCCTACTTATGTCAATTTACTAACTTGAAATGCTTGTCACAGTCTCTTTATTTAAAATGTCTATGTTTTAACTTTAAATGCAAGCTGGTAAAATCCATGTGCCTTAAAAAAATTCCTTTACTAAATATGTACATTAAGAACTATGCAATCTTGATAAAATTCTTTTTTTGTTCTGTGGTGTGCAAATATCAGGTCCACTAAAAGAAACAAATTTTGTATGTACTGATAAGTTTAGAAAACATTCTTGCATTTAATATTGGTCAATTATAATCCATATAAAGTATTGGACAACACTCTTATTATTTCTAGAAAGGTTGTTTTTCTTTCCTGACACCTGGTTAGCTTGAATATACAAAGCAACATAATTTTGGCCTCTCTATAGCACTATCTCTAAAGCAACAGATCTGATGTAGATAAGTCACTTGGGCTTATTTTATTGCAAATAAGTCTTGGGTTGTGTTATGTATGTGTTGGGCATTTGATCCCATAGGTTTTCTTTGAAATGGGCCACTTTAATAGGCCTCAAATATGGGTAGAAGGTAGGAAAACGGGATTTTATTCATTAGTTTAATTAGTTTCTATTTAATTCAATAAAGGCTCATTAGACCATTAGTTGGTTGTAAAGTCCTATATGGACTATTAGTTAGTTAGTTTTACTCCATGTTGGAGTCATAAAGTCAAGTCCTAGTCCTATTTTGAATTCCTAGTTGTAGTAGGAGTGTCTAGTCCTTTTGGGAAACTAGCTCCTAGTTGTGGTAGGAGTGTCTAGTCCTATTGGGAAACTAGCTTCTAAGTAGTTTGATTGCTATTCTGCCCTCTATAAATAGAGGAGCCTATGTACTCATAATGGGAGATTGGAATGAATGATTTATTGAGTGATTACTCTTTAGCTAAAATAACTGTTATTGAGAGGTGAGATGCTTAAGCCTTTGAGGGGTGTGATACCCAAAACCTGAGGGGTGAGATTCCCATTCCTTTATTATCTTTCACCCTTCTCAACCCTCCATTGATTATTCTTTTTCTATTTTTATTTTCTGTTTATTGTTATTCGAAGTTCAGACCTGTTAAAGCATACAAAATCAGAATCAGCCAGCCAAAGAGTTCTTGTTCTTGAAGCCAATCGGCCCTCATTGCTACCCAAGTTTGAGATCTGATCTATAGATCCTTTGGAGGACTGGTTCTATACTCTAAGATCAATCGATCCTCTCTTGAAGGTTATCTGAAGAAGACAAGTTGATGTTTCTTCTTCACATTCTCTCTCTTAGGTCTGAAAATCAAGAAAGTGCGTAACTCCATAACCAGCAGTCAGAAGTCCTTCATATTTGGGGGTTTTTCTGCCCTCCCTAGGGACTATCTACACCAAAAAGTACAGTTCAATCGGACTCCCACAGACCTGGCCGCACCTTTCTCTCTCCAGCTCTATAGAAGGTCTTTCTCTTTCCTATCGGGTTGGGTTTTGGGCTGGTTTTGCTCCTATATGGGTATTGTATCCTTGGGGGTTTATTTGATGGTATTATTTCTTTGTTTCTTGCTCCTATTTGTATTGTTTGGGGTTATAAACTGCGGAGTTAGTTACTTATAATCTACTCTTGCATTAAGATCGTTTTTAGCCGGAACTTGAAAGGTAAGGCAATTATCCACTCCATTCAAGGTTTCAAGCATGAAGAGTAGTTGAGGGGGGTATTGATAAACAATGCAGGATAAAAAGTCGAGGAAAATGTTATTGGTTGACCAACCTTCTTATGAGGAAAATTGCCAGATATAAAAAAGAGAAAAAATTTAATGTAGACTTGGGTAGGGCTCTAACCAAGTCTCAATCTGCAGGAACTTTTAAACCAAAGAACAATCAATTACCAACCACACACCAAAGAAATCAGACCAGCAGAAAATTAAGCACACCAACAGCTATCGATTTCCACATCCAAGATGATTTAGAACAGATCAGTATTTATCAAATAGAAAAGGAACCAGCAGCAGTATTAGTAGACTAACAGTCTCAGATCAACAGTAGATACCACAGAGACAGAACAGGACTGCCTTGACAGTTGATTCTGATTCTGTTCTAGTAAAACTACGACAAGACAAAAAATCAGAGATTTCTGATATCTCACAAACCACCTACCAGATGGGGCTCCAAACTGGATCGAGTTCCTCCTCTCTAAAGGAGGGTAATCTCCTGTCAAAATCTCAGCCAGAGGTGATCAGGGGTTGGGCCAGAACAGAAGGTCGAAAATTCTTCAAAGAACTAGCTATCGCTGGGCAGATCTGAAATATAAATACCTGAGTTGTTGAACACTAGTAGACCTTGAAATAAACTTTGAGAATAAAGAAAATGCTTGAAGAAGAAGAAAACACTTGTAGTAGATCCTCCCGGGCTTCCCACCGCAAGGAGTCGAATTGGTCAAACACAACTCCCTTCCACTGTGATCAAACACACAACAGTCCCAGCAGAGACATAGCAGCAAACTTCTTTTTTTCATTCATAAATCGTGGCTTTACTAATGAGAGCTCTCCTTTATTTATAATAATGATGGGGATTTACAAATAATAGAAACTCACTTTAGTTTCCAAAACTGAAATAGGAAACTATATAAAAGAAAGTCCTCTAGTTACTAAAATTAAAAATAGAAACTAGGAAATAAGAAATATTGAAATTTGAAACTAACTAGGTACTGAAATTAGAAACTAATTAACCCGATCAAAGCCCAAGTAAAAAGGAAACTAACTAGTAATCCCGTACTCAATCTTAGGGCCCCTGTTTTAGACTCATAAAAGTGGCCTAATACACTCCAAACCACATGGACTGAAGGCCCAACACATATACAACCCAACCTTAGGATTATTCCTAATAAAACAAGCCTATTTTGGTTATTAATTTGCATCAAAATTCCATGTGTTACCCTAAGAGAGAGAGAGAGAGAGAGAGAGAGAGAGAGAGAGAGAGAGAGAAGGAAACCTTAAACATCTTCTCCTCAGACATAAGACTATAAAATAAGAACATAAGATCAGTCTTGAGTCTTGACTATACTCTAAATAGTTACAAATTTTAGTGGCCATTCTGTGTGTTAATTTACAGGCATTTGATAGATAGGATGGTTTATTATTTAGATGATATATGGAGGAACAATAAGCCGATGTGCAAGAGCAGCAGTCCGCTCCATGATCTACAGCTACTATCGCAGTGCTCTCCACCCAGGTCCATTCAATATCTAAAAAAATAGTGGCAGACTTCATCCCACGAAATAGAACTTGATTGAAATGGTCCGTCACATCCTTGGGCCTTTTCTCTGTGGCATCAGATTATTGGATCATATTGCTTCTAATGCTCTTCCACACTGCAACTTTCATATCTTCTTCACAATGGCTACAGCTGTGGCATGCTAAATGTCTTCCACAACAGCACCCCTTTTTTGTGGAAACTGTCTCGTCAGGTATTGCCAACACTGGTACACCTATTCAGCTCGTTTATTCCCAATAGAACATTGTGTCTTGCTTTAATGTTGAATCTACCTTGAAGCATATTTTATCTCATGCTCATAAGTAGCGATTGTTTGGGGATTATCACCACTGTTCCCTCATCTCAATTCTAATCTAATCAGTTCGGTGAGCACTTTCATAGTTTCGTGGGAAAATTTCTCTCCCTTATACTTACCCTACATTTACTCAAACTCCCCTACTCAAACTTTCACATCTGATTCCCCCAAAAAAGTAAACTCCTACCTCCGTGGTACTTTAAATACCCAAATTACCCCTCATTTTTTAACAGAAGTGGAACCCACGCCTTACTCATTCTCCTTCTTCTTCTTCCACAGAACACAACTCATCTTGCCTCACCACTGTGACCTCTCACCTCTCCCCTCCATCCTTGTCCCCACCGCTCCCTACCCTCCCCCGTCACCCCACTTCCCTGTCCCTGCCCCTGCCCCTGCTCTCACCCACCCTCACTTGAGTTTGTGCTTGAGAAAGGAGGCCTCCTTGGCAGAACGATTAGGGGAGGTTTTGATGGGACAAGAGTCATCCATGGTTATGTCAGAGTCTGTGAATGGCTTTGATGCCACACTGCATTCTAATGTAACCTTTCTCTCCCCAGCTGGATCCCCAAAGTTCTTCACAATCCAGTACTGGGTCCTATCAAGAGCTGTTCCTTGCTGTTAAATAATGCATTATTGTAATAATGGGTTTTAGGGTTATGTTCAAATGGACCCTTAAGCTCCTAAAGATTACTTAGTTTACTATAAAGACTACTAATTTTTGCTATAAAAAAGGAGGACTGTGCTCATTAAGGCACAAGTCCATATTCTCCAAATCTTCATGGTGTCAGAGCAGGCCTGATCACAAAACTGCAAAGCCAAACCATTCCCTTCTTTGTCCTCCTCTACGTTTTTAGCCTTCACAGCTGCTGCCAAGCCCCTCATTCCCCTGCTGCTGCCAATAACCTCAAGCCCGCACCGCTGCTCCATCTCGCATAGCCTAACGTTGCTGCCATCCCGCTGCAGCCCTTGATGTAGATACATTACTTAATGGGCTTATTTTATTACAAATAAGCCTTGGGTTGGGTTATGTATGTGTTGGGCCTTTGATCCCATGAGTTTTCTTTGTAATGGAAAATTTTAATGGGTTTAAAATATGGATAGAAAGTAGAAAAACGAGATTTAATTCATTAGTTTAGTTATACTCCTGTTTTGATTCTATTTCCTTTGTTATTTCAATTTTAGCCAGTTTAGGTTTCCCTATTAGTGAATGACTAGTTAGTTACCTACTCCATGTTGGAGTTCTAGTCCTATTATGAGTCCAGGTCCTACTAGGATTGTCTAGTCATGTTTGGAAATTAGCTCCTAGTTATGTTAGGATTGCTATTCTGCCCTCTTTAAATAGAGGAGCCTATGTACTCATAATTTTAGATTTGAATGAATGAAGTATTGAGTGATTACTCATTAGCTAAAAGTTGTTATTGAGAGGTGAGATGCCTAAACCTTTGAGGGGTGAGACACTCAAAACCTGAGGGGTGAGATAATCCATTATTTTATTCTCTTTCACCCTTCTCAACCCCCCATCGGTTCTATTCTTTTTTTCTATTTTATTTTCTGTTCATAATTATTGTTGCCGTGAGATTTCCAAGAGAGTTTTCAAATCTGTCAAGCCCTATTAAATCAGAATCGACCAGCAAAGGAATTCCAGTTTTGAAGTCCAATCGATCTCCAATATCTCCTCCATCTGAAGTCTAATCTGCCTGGTCTTGCTAGGGGCTGTTCCACATCATTAGTGGATCAATCGATCCATCTTGGAAGAACTATTCAAGGCTATCAGCTGCTGTTTTGCAGAATCCTGCAGGGTCTCTCTCTCCTAAGTCAGAAATTCAAGAAAGTCGGTAACTTCACAACCAGCCATCGGAATCCTGTCAACTTTGGGGATTTTTGTACCCTTCCTAGGGACTACCTACGCCCAAGAATGCAGCTCAATTGGAGCCCTATAGACCTGGCCGCACCTCTCTCTCTCCAGCTCTATAGCAGGTCTTTCTCTCTCCTATTGGGTTGGGTTTTGGGTTGGTTTTGCTCTTATATTGGTATTGTATCCTTGGAGGTTTATTTGATGGTCTTATTTCTTTGTTTCCTGGTCTTGTTTGTCTTGTTTGGGGTTTATAAATTGTGGGGGTTAGTTTCTTGTAATCTACTCCTGCATTAGCCCCTTTGTGCTATTTAATCCCATTGCCTTCACACCCAATTGCTGCAACCTCCTTGAGTAACCACCACCAGCTGTTGATCACAGTCCTTTGCACCTCTGCACCATCACCACCAGCCGCTTATCGCAGTTCTCTGCACCTCTGCGCCATCACCACCAGCTTCTATAAACCCCATCGCCAGTCTCCTATGATCTCAAGCAACCATCGCCAGACCTCCAATTCTTATACAACACCATCGCCAGTCCTGCAATCATAAAACACCATCATCAGCATACCTGCGCCCTCCAGAATCCATCACCACCGCCTATTGTCACTATCGTTGCAACCCATAACCAGATTCCTCTCATCTCCTTCCTCGCTGCGACCTCCTGCAACAACCAGTGCTGTATCTGACATCCTAATCCAATTCGAACTCTTCGTCACCTACCAGAAATCCTAATCCAACTCTCTCTCTCTCTCTCTCTCTCTCTCTCTCTCTCTCACCTAACCTTATCCCACTTCACTGAAATCCTTACTCTACAATCGCCACTCCATTATCCAGTTCTGTCCCACAAGTGCAATTAATTGTGTTGACCCGTCTCAGTTACTTAGTTATTAAACTTAATTCTACTTTTGGATTGCTAGGAATTTGATTATAGTAGATATGTTACTTTCTCAGATGTAAGTTAAAGTGTGAATGAAAAATTGAACACAATATACAAACAAACAACGACAACAACCCAAACCTTATCCCAAATGGGGTCGGCTACAAGGAGATTCCAAGCAAGGACGAGTGCGAGGATCAATGCAAAAAAATTGACGGGTTATGGCTAATTATAATAAGTGCCGGGTGTCAACCTGACGCACCACTACAAATCAGCCACAAGCTTATAACGACAAACTATAATAAGGTACCGGCTATCTACTTGACGTACTAATAAGGGAGAGAATCTCCCTTTCAACATGCATATGATCATTCATTATGATTTTGAAGATGATTGAAACCATTACTCTTTGAGAAAAAATTTATTGCATGTAATCACCAGGTATAGACCAGTCATCGAGTGTCGGCTATGATAGGAAAGACCATGCTTCATTTTCTTATCTACTGCTCCCTCTGTTCATGTATGATGCTGAGCCTGGTCAAGCCAGATCCAAAAAATTACATCTCAGTGAATGACAGTGCTCAGTATCTCAGCAAGCAGAGGAACTGCCTGACTAATCATTTCAGGTTTTAGAAAGAGAATCATCTTGGAGGATCGATGAGATATACAGGAAAGAAACGGTTTCATGGAGATACGTTTTCAAATTTGTCTTATTCTTCTTTAGTTCCTGCACCTGGGAGGTGGTCTGTTGACGAGAACACCCCTGGCTCAGGGCTTAATTTTTTGAAAATATCACTCTTTTGCAGAACATTCTTTACTTGGAATCAGGCTGCTGTGATTTCTTCTCCACTTCAGGTTTCGTCTCTCCAGCTTTCTGGAAGAACTCGTTTTTCACTGCAACCTCTTGAAATATTTCAACCAACAAAGCAATTTTGTTGGACCTCATTTCAAATGTTTGAAGGGGTTGCAGCTGCAGGGAGATGTTAGGGGGTTGCAGTGGTGGGGCAAGGTGAACTGCTTTCTGTGGAAGAAGAAGAAAAAGGAGGAGGACTAAGACTTGGGTCCCACTTTTGTTAATAAAGGACGGGTAATTTGGGTAACATAACCCTTCTGTCCCATCCCTTTCTTCAATGGCTTATTAATCTGTGCTTCTTTCTGAACATCAAGTTTACTGGAAAAAGATGAATAGGGTAGACAAAGGGGGCCGAGAGCATCAGGGGTGTATGAAAAGTATGAAGAGAGGGAGAGATACAGAGAGAATGCACTTTGTAAACACATCCGAAACAGGGCTTCTCAGATCATACTTGCCATTAACAGCTTCATCTCTGACCCGAAAGAAAATTAAAGATTAAGGATGCTTAAACTCTGAACTCTGAAGATGATTTGTGTTTTGGTCGCAGTTATGGATTTGATGGGTTTTTGCTTTGAGTCGAGCTTCAATCTTGCTGTGGTGTTTGATCAGAATGAAGTCATAACTTTTTAACCCTAACTTTATTTGAAGACAAAAGGAGAGGAAGAGGGTGGAGGTGTTGGTTCTCTAGGTGGAGTGACAGACATGTGCGGGGGTTGCAACTGCAGGGCAAGAGCTCCATTCTGTGGAAGGAGGCGGAGTAAGACTTGAGTTCCATTTCTGTTAATAAAGGAGGGGTAGTTTTGGTATTTTAAAGTATCGGGGGAGAAGGAGATGTAGGAGCTTACTTTTTTTTTTGGGGGGGGTGGGGGGGTGGAATAAGATGTCAAGTTTGTATGAGTAAATGTTGGTAAGTATGAGGGGGTGAGAAATTTTCCCTATATAGCTGATTGCCATTCTTACATGGACCATTTTCGGGTTATCAGATTACAACACATGTATAGGGAAAGGAACTCAATGGTGGATTTATTGGCAAATAAAGGAGCCCTTCCTCCTTTGCTCACTCACTGTGAATATCCCACACTCATAACTATCCTTCCTTATACATGATGTGATCACTTCAAGCTTAGGGTTGTATTTCAATTTGAGGAAGTGCAACAGGATGTGATCACCTCAGGCTCAAGAGTTGTATTCAAACCAATGAGAATGACTGTAATCCATTTCAGTATTAAAAATCAAAAGTGGGTGAGAAGGGACATTGTAAGGTATTGGTAAGTACAAAATTGTTTTGAGAGAGAGAAAGAGAGAGAGAGCCAATCCTTGCAGGGTTGGGTTGGGAACTTGGAATCAGTCTAGTAGACTTGATGCAACTTGGTAGATTTGATAAAGTTTGTATAGGCTAAGATTTTATGTTCTTCCATTAAATTTGGGGTGTTCTTAGTTATATAATCAGCTGTGTCCTTGAATTGTTGAATCTGATATTTTGTAGGGACTTGACCTGATATATTTATTTAAGAGATGCATTGTAGTAGCCAGTTGACCAATTACAAGAGCTTAATAAGGGAAAAGGCAGGAAGAGCAATGCGGAGTAAAAGGGCAGCACAAGCCCTCGAGTTCCCAGAAATTCAACAGCCAAACAGCTTAGAAGGATGGATCATGGATCCTTATGCACAATACACTGGAGGGAGTGAGACTTGATTTGCATATTCCCACAGTAGTTTCTGCCTTTCAGAAGGCCAGGAGAGAACTCCCAACCCGTGTCTTATAATGTTTTGAGCTTCTTCTATCTTGGCAAGAAGGTCACATTGCTGATGTGCACTGTGTGGTGATGGCCGAGAAGCTAGGTGAGGAGTAAGAAGGAATCAGAATCGGATCGATAGTGGATATTCGTACTTGATTTCTAGGCCAATTTTGGTTGAATCTGAATCAGAATAGATAAGGCTGAAGCCGTTGTCAATTCTGCTTACTTGAACCTTTCTTGTGGTATAGACAAAGTTGGCTTTTGCTACCAGTTGCATGTCTCCTCGCCACAGCTACTATGTTATCCAAGTCCTAAATTTCTAATACTGTCATTGAAGACATTTTGGACCTCATCACACCCAATTCACCTTTCAGAAAATATCCCCAGAACACCTTCCCCACCCCCACCCCACCCGGCCCCGCCTTCTTTTCTCCTTAAAAAAAAAAAAAAATACTGTCCAGCTACCAGTCTCAACTCTCAACCATTCCTCAACACAAACACGGGGAAAAGAGAATGTAACTAATCTGCCCAGTGAACAAACCCAAAAAAGTATTTGTTAAAAGATGGCAGAGGAATAAGGAAAGGTGGTTCTAGCAAATATGTTGAGAGACTTGTACTTGCAAGACAGGCATGAGGCATGTGCTTTCTCATTCTTTCTCTCTCTCCATGATCCATGGCTGAAGCCTGAGACCCTTCTGTTTATTTTACCAATTCTCAATGAAGATTTGAGAGAGAGAGAGAGAGAGAGAGAGAGAGAGAGAGAGAGAGAGAGAATGGGTTGGTATTAAAGGTTTTGGAAATCTAATGGTTATGGAGGTTGGTGGGCCATGGACCCCACACACATATCACGGCGAGCCACATGGAAGCATTGCAGGGCCACATGGGTATCTTGCTTAGTTGTCACAGCTGCTGAGATTACTGTCACTTTGGCTGCAAGCACCATGCGGGGTCGTTTAAAAGCCAAAAGCAGCCAAAAGACTTGGGGCCTGGTGGGGGCCCAAAGTCCAACCCAAGTAGCTATAAAGACCTATTATCCTGGCCCATCTCACGCTCAACTAGCTATTGACAACCTGGTCCCATGAAATTTTCTTCTGCCTCCAATCACCATCCCATCTGGCTTTGCAAAACCCGCCTCACTTTTTTGAATCACTCCTACACATGACTTTGAAAAAATAAATATTTCTGAAAAAGTTGACTTATGGATAAGGAAGTGATATTCTATAAAAAGAATTAGAGTATAGAGGAGATATCAGACTCCTGATTACGCAGTTAGCTCAAATGTGATTAAGGGAAAGTCTTAAAATTAGATGGTTAGAGCGGATTGGGGATTGTGTGGATAGACGTATGGTCTCAGGTTCGATTTCCCTAAAACTTGAAGTGAAAGTTTTTCTTTTTTGCTTCATGTAAATATGATTGTACCTGTTGACCCAACAAATACAACTCATGTCTTATGGGGCTTCAGCGTAGGGGCTATAATCACCATGAAACACCTTTTTTCTTTAAAGAATGGCTTTCTAGGTCGAACTATGGATGGTAAAGAGTAAACTCGTAGTTTCTCTCTGTACGTGCCTTTTCTATCCTTTATATACAAATTGTTTTGTTGGTGTACATAAAATATTTAAAGAATTATTTTGACACGTACTTATAAATATAGGAATTTTCATGGATAAATATTGGTGGCAATGACTTGTAATTGCGTAGCAAGTTTAGATTGACAGTAACAAATACAGGGAGGATTCGAACCAAATTTCAGAATCTTTTTGAAAGATTCGATTCCGGTCCAATAATAATAAAAAAAAGTGAACATTCCTTAAAATTGATACGATCACACGTCATCTTCCCACGTGTCCAGTTCAAAACTTCATTAACCTATAAATAACCACTCTCCTTCCTACTCTCTCGACCTCTCTCTACCCGGCGATCCCAGCCTCTCTCTCTCTCTCTCTCTCTTTTTCTCCCTCTAAATTTTCGATTTTCAATTTTTCAGGGCCTGGGAGTGGGAAGGTAGATGGGTTCTCTTCCTCCTCCCATCTGAAAGAAGATTGGGAGTTTTGGTCAATCCCGTCAATGTGCAGGGAGGAAGAGGGGACTACCTGTGCACAGATTTACAAGATTTCGGCGTCTCTCCAGTTCTGTTCTTTGTCTTCTTTGTCTTTTCTCTGTTCATCCTTCTTTATTGCTTTTCGTTAATGCCGATTTAACAATTTCAAACGGAAGGAGAAAAAGCTTATCGAGCCGATTGATATATAGGGCGTTTTCCTGCGCGAAATCTGCCCTGGCATAGAGCTATAGATAACTATTACAATGGCGGCGTATGGAGCTCTTGATTTGTTTATCTTGGCTGCAGGAAGAGCTTTCTGTACACCTCTCGCCGTATTCATTCAGATCCAGGTTAGTCAGTTCTTACTATTATGTTTTTCTACTTCTTGTTTCGTGGCGTACGGAGAAAAGATGAATGACGTTGTTGAATGTTTTCTCCAATCTTCCTCTCTTTCTTTATTTTTGGATCTGAGACGTGGACTTTCTATGTTGTTATCGTCATCTATTTTATCTGTTTGACTTTTAGTGGTTCCGTAGTCATACGCAGCAAAGATCCTTTTTACTCTTGTTTGCCAAGGGGAACCTGATTTCATGGAAGCTAATTCCGAAATTTAACCTGGCATTTGAATGTAGAAAAACTACGTCTATTTTCTTTTTTTTTTTTTGGGTTGAGAAAACGAAATTTTAGCTCAAAAAAATGCAGTGCTTCAAATAGTTAGGTGTGGTGCCACAATGGTCATTATATTCGGTGATGACGATGATGGTGTAGCAGGTGTTAAATTTGATCAACAGCCTGCAAATCAGTGTCAACAACCTGGGATGAAAGCCCGTCTGTACAAGCTAAACTGCTAATATTGCACGTTGCCTAATAATAAAAGTCACTATTTTTTTCTTGAGGTGTCCCATTTCTTCTCTTATCTTTAATTTTTGGGAAATGGGACTCAAGAATCTAGCCCATAAACATAGGATTAGACTAGCATCTTGGAGCATTGGATCTTTAATGGGTAAGAGTCTAGAACTAATAGATGTTATGAGGAGAAGGATTAATATTGGTTGCATTCAAGAGACAAGATAGTAAGGTATTGGATGACTTTAAACTTTGGTATATAGGAGAGCAAAGTAAGAAAGGTGGAGTGGGCATAGTAGTAAACCAAGATCTAATGAATGATGTGGTGGATTTTAAAAGAGTGGGGATAAGATTATATGCATCAAACATGTGTTGGAAAAAGAAGTTGTCAATATAATCATATGAACTCCAAATAGGATTGGATGAAAGTAATAAGTTAAAATTTTGAGACCCCATGGATGGTTTAGTAAAAGGTTTTAGTCAAGGTAAAAATATTATTATAGGGGGTGATCTGAATGGACATGTTTGGAGAGATCGTAGAGGCAACGAAGGTTTTCATTGAGGTTGTGCATTTGGAGAAAGGAATAAGGAGGGAGTCTCAATTTTTGACTTTGTAGTAGTTGATGATTTATTTATAGTGAATACTTTTTTTGAAAAGAGAGAGGAGCATATATTTACTTACAAAAGTTGAAACTATACCAGCCAAATAGATTTTCTTCTATCAAGAAGGTCGGATAGAATTTTTTGTAAAGACTATAAGGTTATTCCTTGGGAGAGCCTAACCACTCAACATAGAATTGTGGTCCTAGACATGTGCCTCACTATGCAGAAGCGTAGGATAAGGTAGCATATTTTCCCTAGGATAAGGTGGTGGAGGTTAAAGGGAAAATCCTTGAGTTCATTTACTCATGAAGTGGTCAAATAATGAAAGTGGGGCTTCGAGGGTGACACTAATACAATGTGGGATGAGATGCAAGTCTATATCAAGAAGTTTGCTATAGAGGTTCTAGGGGAATCAAATTTTATACATCATGCCCTTAAGGAGACTTCTTGGTGGGATGATGAGGTCTAAGCAGCCACTAAGATTACTAGATTAGTTCTATAACATGGCAAGGACAAAATAGGTGGTGGATCTAAGAAGTTATAAATTTCCAAAAACGAAGCTAGGAAGATTGCAAGGATGAAGAAATATGAAGATCTTTACAATAATTTGAACACAAAGGATGGGGAAAACTATCTATAAGATAGCTAAAATAGGTGAAAGGAGATTTCGAACATGCTAGGTGTATTAAAAGTGAGGATGGTCGAGTACTGTTAAGATAAGAGGACATTGAGGAGAGGTGGGAGAGTACTTCAACGGCATACTTAATGGAGACTTCTTGAGTAATAGGGTGTTGGAAGGCTACATTAGTCATCTGAGAACCACATATCGTAGGTTATATAGGCAAAATTAGGATGCCTAAAGGTTTAAAAAAAAAAAAAAAAGAAGCTTTTAAGAAAGATGAAAGTAGGCAAGGTGCCAGGCCCTGACGGGGTCCCTGTTGAATTGTGGAAGAGTGTAGGGATCCATGGTTTATCTTGACTAACCAAGTTGTTTAACAAGATTATGACCACAAAAAAATGCTAGATGAATTGAGGAAAAGCACTGTGGTCGCAATTTACAAAAATAAGGGCGATATTCAAAGTTGCAATAACTATAGAGGCATAAAATTAATGGTTCATATGAAGAAGTTATGAGAGAGGATTATTGAAACCCACCTGAGAAAGGAAGCTACTATTTCGGAAAACCAGTTTGGTTTTATGTCAGGAAGATCCATGATATAAACTATTTACTTAGACTCATGAGATTTAGAGATTGTAAGAAGGATTTTCGTATGGTCTTTATTGACCTAGAAGAAGCTTATGACAGATTCCAAGTAAATTTGTGGATGTAATTAAAGATATGGATTGATGGTGTGGTGACTAGTGTCAGAACTGTGGGGGAGGTCAAGTTAGTGAATTCCCAATGGCAATTGGGTTGCATCAATGATCAACTTTAAGCCCTTATTTGTTTGCGCTTATCATGGATGATTTAATTATAGATATTCAAGAAGGTGGGTGTATGTTTTTCGCCGATGCTATCGTTTTAGTGGATGAGACAAAAGCTAGAATTAATCCAAGGTGGAACTATGGAGATCAACCTTGGAATCAAAAGGGTTGAAAATAAGTAGAACTAAAATAGAATATATTGTGTGTAACTTTAGACACACTTGGACGGATAATGAGGTGGTGAGTATTGGTGAGACGGAGATTCATTAGAGTGAGTATATTAGAAATCTGGGATCAATTGTAAATAAAGAAGGTGACATAAGGATGATGTCACCTACATGATTAAAATAGGTGGATGAAGCGGAGAGGTGTGTCTGGAGTGCTATGTGATTGGTGTATTCCCATTAAAGGTTAAAGGAAAATTTTATAGGACTGTCAGTTGGCCAGTCATGATGTTTTGTGTGGAATACTAGGGAGTTAAGAAATGTAATATAAATAAAGTGTGTAACGGAGATGAGAATGTTGAGATGAATGAGTGGAAAAACTAGGAAGGATAAAGTAAGGAATGACCGTATTAGAATTGGGTTGGGGGTAGCATCGATTCATGATAAGCTTAGAGAGAGTCGTTTGAGGTGACATGGCCATGTCAAATGGAGGCCTTCGGATGCCCTAGTACGGAGTGACTTGATTCAAATTGAGGGAACCAAAAGAACCAGAGGCAGGCCTAATATAACCATAGGAGAAGTTGTGAGAAAAGACATGCTTAGGTTAGGCCTCATATCTTGTATAGCTTCGAATAGAGCTGATTGGAGAGCTAGGATCCATGTGGCCGACCCCATTTAGTTGGGATAAGGCTATGTCGTAGTTTTTTTATTTTTAATTTTTGGGAAATAATTAAATGGTAAAAGAAATACAACAATGTCTTAATGTTTCCCATGTGCTGTAATTTATTGCAGTGAAGTTAATTTCTCTGCAAATTTATTCTCACCATGTATGAACAGATTATTCATTTGGGTGACCTTGCATTGATATCCGGTGAGGCCGTTTAGTGCATGTAATATGTTTTCATTGGTATTCGAAATGGGTTTTGAGTTTAAGGCATCTAAGGAGTGAATATGAAGTAATATTTAGTCCTCTCACCTCTGAAGGTAGCATAGTACAAGTACCTACTATTTTATGATGAAACTAGGACATCTGAATGGTGTATGGATTCTTCCCTCCCCTTCCCCCACCCCCAACAAAAAAAAATGGTGCTTGGTTCTCATTTTCTATTTTGAAATGAATATGGAGCCTGCTATTATGTCTTATCAGTCAACAAGAGTTTGAATATCAGGTTGATCTATGAAAGCATAGTGTTCCAGGATTTAATACTACATCACCCTTCTATTATTCTTGCTTAAACCATTTCAAAAATATTTAATTAGGAAGAAAACAAACTTTTCCAGAAAGCAAAAGAAGAAAAAAAGGGGGGGGGGGGGGGAAGAAGTGCTGTCATATATGATCACATTTGAGCAGTTGCTCCAAAAAATTTCTGAAATTGATTTTGAATTGAAGGACTAATCTAAATTTTAAGTTAAGGAGTCTATAAGTTGTTGGTTGAATGCTATCTTTACTAGTAGGCCAAGTCAAAGTTGTGTCCAGAGAGAGTATATGGAGGACTTTTGCATTCTTATGTTGGTTTCATAGTTCTTGCATCTTTTGACTTTCTATAGTGGTAAGTTTTGGTTTCTTTAATTGTAGCATGTCTACATGACTAACCCTTCTTTTTTCCCCTCCACTTTTTAGGGGTGTCTAATCTGCTTGTTTCTAGCCACTGGATGGGCTTTAGCTTCCTGTGTCAGGTATCTCATCTCATTGTTTAAACCTAAACAATGTTGCCGCTGGTAGCATTTGGATCATTTTTTGTTTTCACGCAGATAGGAAAGCTCATGTTTAACAATGAAACTTATGCAAGAATCTTATTTTTCTCACAGGAACAGAGAGATCAGACGTATGAAGGATAGCATTAAACATGGGAATAACTTTGCATTTCTTTGTCAAGATATCAATGAACTCGAGCACTCCAATCAGATCAACTTGCCAAGAGTGTCGGTTGTGATGCCTTTGAAGGGTTTTGGAGAACACAATCTACAGAACTGGAGAAGTCAGGTTGGAATGCAAACTCAATTAAACAAGTTCTTTTTGTCTAGAAAAGGAAAAATGTAAAATGCAGCCGATTTCTTTCGTTAGAAGAATTTCCTAGGCTGCTGTTATACACTGGAAGTTTGGTTAGCTTTTTCTATTCTTTCTAATATATATTTCCTATTGCTGACCTTTGGAGGAAAGGAATCCATATGCGGAAGGCTATACTAGTGATGTGGCTTACTTTTGTATATCTTTATAATATCATTCTCGGCTTTGGACCTTTGGATATTTTTTATTCATGTATTTGAATCACTGAGGCTTTGTTTCATTATGACACTAGTTATATCGCTTTTTTTTTTTTTTTTTTTTTTTTTAATTTATTTATAAAATTTGGGTTCTTGAATTTAATGCAGATTACATCCCTTTATGGTGGTCCTCTGGAATTCCTTTTTGTGGTGGAAAGTACCGAGGATCCTGCTTATCATGCTGTATCTATGTTGATTTCAGAGTTTAAGGTAAAGACAATACTTTCCGTTTGACCTGTATTCCACTATAACACCTGGCTTTTACTAGAACAATACAACAAAAAAGTCCCATCCTTTTTGTTAATACAGAGGTACCAGTTGGATCTCATTGTATCATGGTCAGCTGTTATATTTTCTAATAAATTTTGAAATATTTGATGAAACTTGGGAAGGCTTAGAAAGAGTAGGAACATTCAATTGTCTGATAAAATTGCTTGCTATTTTGTTTTGTTGGCTAAGGCTGTGGATGTTTTGTGGTCTCAGGTTCTTGGTATGCAATGAATTTATGGGGCTGGTTTAATGGATAACAGAGAGATTAAAGCTATTGGATATTATATCGGAGACCTGACCTTGATTTTTCATGCTAATGTCGTTAGGTCAACTTTGTTTGGCCGAACAGTCCGAGTGGGTTGATTTGGTGCAGTAACCTTGCCCTTTTATATCCAGATCCGTTTTAAAACATGTGCATAAGACCTGCTGTCCTATTGCCTCAGCTAGCTAACATTCTAAGCCTTAAACTGGACAATTTTTTGTTCCATTACTTTCTGGCTAAAGTACCGTTCATCAATTTTCAGAGAGAGTGACAGATGCCACAAAGGGCTGCAGGTTGCATGACCTGGAAAGAGTAGTTGTTAAACTACTTGGGATTTCTCTATTGTTTACCTCTGGAACTTGTACAGGTATTTGCGTGAGAGCATGTGGATGCCCCTCAAAGAAAGTGGAAGTTTCCGTGTTATAGTTTGTCACGTTGAAACCTGGCCTATGTTTTGTCTTTTTATGAGCCATTTGCACTCTATTTCATTAGCATTGTGGTACCCTGTGGTAAAGTTTCATGTAGCCACTGTTTGGACTTGTTTTATTTTTATTCCTGAACTTATTATTGTTGGTTACAGGACAGCGTTGATTTAAAAATTGTCGTGGCTGGTTTGTCAACAACATGCAGCCAGAAAATCCATAATCAGTTAGTATGTAAAGTTTTCGACTTTTTGCCATGATCTTCATTGTTTAATACCTTGTGAGATGTGCTCTGATATTATTCTGTCGATGTAGGATTTTTCAATTTGGAATTTCACTCTCAGACTGAAAATAGTTGTTTATTTAGGTTTGAAGTTAGTTTGAGTTTTTTATGTGCATGAACCTCATAGATTGTTTCAATAGTAAGATGCTCATCTATGTAAGGAAAGGACTCTGCATTACGACATGATTGTATGGAATTTCATTTAAAACTAGAAGGAGTTCCCTATTGCAATTTGATGTTAGATTGAAATTTGTATGTACATGACCTCATATTGTTTCTGCAGCAAGATGCTCATCTATCTCAGTCTGGGACTCTGCATTTTGACATGATCAAGATAGAAATAGAGCAACTTATGGAATATAGGTTGATTCAAATTGAACAGGACATACGGGCTTGTTGGATGTTTGGTTTTTTAGTGTTATATATTGTAATTAAGCCTGTAGAGAAATTTAGTCCTTTGGAGTTCTCTTATCTATTTATATGCATATGAGGAGAATGTGAATCCTATTCCCCTGTTCTTTTCTTTTTCATATGATGCTCCTGTTTTCTTCCTTCCTTTTTAATCTCCCTCTGTCATCTCATTTGTAACAGTTCTGGTACTTTCTGACATAGTGCTTGTTTTTTCTTAATGTTCCCTTCTTCTTGTTCTTTCTACATATGCAGATTGGGGTGGAAAGGATGCATAAAGACAGCAAGTATGTGTTATTTCTTGATGATGATGTTAGGTTGCATCCTGGATCGATAGGAGCCCTTACTGCAGAGATGGAGAAAAATCCTGAGGTGTGGTTTTGGTACCTTTCCATTACTATGGCTATAAAGTGTCTATTTCTCTATCATTACTTATCCTGGTGTTTGTGTTATGCTCATAATGTGGAGTTGGAAAAATTTTCTACTTCTTTATTTTGGTGGTACTTATGTGCAGATATTTATTCAAACTGGATACCCTCTTGATTTACCTTCGGGAAGTTTAGGGAGCTACTGCATTTATGAATATCATATGGTATGGAACCATCTAAAACTTCAATTTATGTTTTTGCCTTGTTTGTGATTTCTTTTGATGATGTAAATAGGCTTGTTTTACTGTTTTATTTGTTCTAATGTGCTGCATTTTCTCGTCATCATCATGATGGGCACACAAATTAGATGACAAAACAAATGCATTTTTCTTACAACTTCAATTGACCATCCTAAGGCTATGTTTGATTGTAAGGGGAATTAAAGAGAAGGGAAGTGAAATTTTCATGCTTAAAAAAGAAATATATGTATTTATTACCCATGTGACTTTAACATTAATTTTAAATCATTCCATATTTGGTTATAAAATTTCACTTTTCTTTGCATCCAAAACCCTTTGCTATAATATGTAAAATAAAAATTACATGTAAAATATATCATTACTAAATATGGTTGAAAAAAAGTAAGTAGTTTATACAATCATATAAAATAATGATTATAAACATTTCTTTTTAAAGTATGAAAATATGACAACCCTTCCCTTTAAATTCCCATTGCAACCAAACGGAGCCTAAAGATTATCAAAAAGGCTAGAAAATCTGGTTGTTTTCTATTCTGTATGTCTATATACCTAATTAAGAATCACTTTGACAGAACAATTTAAATGATCCCTGATAGCTAAGGATATAAGCACATTTTAATGCACTTGAAGAGAACGTATGAATCATCTGCAGTTTGTCTTGTCTTATCATACATTCTTTGCTCGACTGTTCCAAGGACCCAAATGGTGTTGTCAGTTGCTAAAATTATAGAAGGCGTACCCAGTTCACAGGCTCCTGCCACTGTGGGGTATGGGGAGGGTCATAATGTATGCAACCTTTCCCCCCACTTTGCGGAGAGGCTGTTTCTTGACTTGAACCTGCGACCACTAGGTTTTAATGGAGACCATGAGTGGAATCAATTCTTTGGTGAATGTTTCCTGATGTCAAGCTCTGTTTAAGATTTTCCTAGATTTTCCTACCATTTAGGATTGTTTTATAGATATCAAAGTTTGCCTCATAAACAATATTAAATACATTTCTTAAAATGAGAAGGTGAAATTAATATTAATTATGCAAACGGAGCAAGCTGCACCCTGGTGATGCTGTACTATTGTAAGCAGTCCAAGTGGACCCACTACATCCAACTCACAACCCAACTTTACACTCCAACTTTTCTTTCCAGACTAGGAATTTGCAAAACAAAGGCTCTAAGGTGAAATCTAATGGTTTCTATAAATTGGTTGTCAGGCTTCCTCAATTTTTCAATTGCTAGATCCCAACGTATTGAGGTTATCCAAGGGTATTTAATCATAACTTCAATATTTAAATTTCTACCTCTTTAGAAAAGTTCTTTTTGTTACCTATTTTCTGTTATTATCATGCAAAATCACTTCAAAAGAAGAAATCCAATCAGTCTATCAAAGTAATTAAACTTTTCCACTGATTTGATTGATTGAATTGTTGATCTCTTGTTTACTAAGACTTTTGATGTGGCAAACCTCTCTCTCTCTCAAAATTTCTCTTGTTGCTTATTTATAATTTTACGTTTTCCTGATCTTGAATTCAGCCTTGCTCAATGGGATTTGCTACTGGTGGAAGAACATTCTTTTTGTGGGGAGGTTGCATGATGGTAAACGCTCTCTACTCAAATATTTGGTGTAGCTACTCCAATTCATTGTCAATTGCTCTTAAGTTTAGTTCATATTCAGATGCATGCAGATGATTTTAGATGTGATCTATATGGTGTGGTTACTGGACTACGAGATGGTGGCTACTCTGATGATATGACCCTAGCAGCTATAGCCGGTAATGTACTCCCACTGTCTTATCATTATAAATCCAAGTTGAATAGGCCTAGAAATTTTCTTATAGTTCACCACAACTCTACCAATATATTGATGCCTTGGTATCTTAACAGTGAACACATGTAGCTGCCGTGACACAATACGATACTGATACTGCTTTTGGTTGCTACATGAGTTCAACATTTATTTTTACTATTGGTTTGTTTTCTTAACTGTGGACGATTTTCTCTTTGGGCTGTGTTTTGTAGCCAAGAGAAGAAAAGAAAATAAATGAAAAGAAAAAAGAATCTAGAAAAGAGTAACAGAAAAGAAATGAAATGGTAAGAAAAAAAAAAGTATGTTTGTTTGGCTACCATTAGAAGAAAAGAAAAGAAAAGTTTTTGTATTTTCTTGGGTTTTCTTGTATTTTTGGAAAGATTTTTTTTTTTTGGCAGCGAAAGAAAACTTCACCATTGCCAAGGTGAATTTAAAATTCAAAAAAAGAATCTTCTCTTGGTTTAGGACATGTCAAGCACAATGAGAATTTCTTAAACCAAGAAAAAGTACAATTTTTGTACTTTTTCCTTTTCTTTTTTTTTCTTCTCTTGGCTACCAAACACAGCGTTAGTCAACAATGTGATAAAAAAGGGATGCGCTTGGTCCAACAGTAAGGTACAAATGTTTCGACTTGGTGGTCAAGCGGTTGGAATAGCCTCTTGACATTCTCGGGGTAAGGCTACGTAGTTCTCACCCCCTAGACCTCGCATATGCGGGAGCTTCGTGCACTGGGTGCACCCTTAAACAATGTAATAAAAAACAATGATGATACAACTGATTTGTTTTGTTAATAATATAATCTAAAATAATAAGTGGACACATTGAGTCAACCATTATGTGCTACCTATTCTCCTTTCTGCTTGTTTTATGTGTAAATGTGGCTAGGGTGTATTCTGCATTTCCTGTCTTTAGTTGTTCTCTGAGATTTGGTACTGAACAATCTTCTCAGTTATATGTTTGTAGTGGAACTTCGACACTGTTTAGATGAACATTGTACCTCTTGAACCCTTAAACTGTGTGAGGGTGAGTTTGATCCATTTTTTACTCTTTTTTCCCTGTTCATTTGGTGGTGTTGGATTCAGTAGATTAACTTTCACTTTTGATAATGTAAAAGATTGTCTTGAATTCCCCTATTGGGTGTTTGGGTATTATAGCACTGGTTGAGTTGGCAAACTATGTTATAATTTGTTGTCATTTGCTATGTTTCAAGGCTTCTTGAGACACCCCAGACAGTTTAAATGTCAATGAACGACGACAGAGAAGTGGGGAAGAACTTAAGGCATTGAAATACGTGAACTGAGGGTGGTGGGCAGGGTAGGAGGCAATAATGGTAAAGAAAAGACTGGCTAGCATGAGGCAGGTGCTCCACTCTGAAAGTGATTCCGCAATGAATAAGCTACTAACTTAAGGGGATTCTTCACATTTCTAGATCTCTTGGATAGAGATGCGGTTTTGAACTGTTACATTTAATCAATAATTTGGATGCTGGAAATATTCCAATCAGTTCCAGGAGGGGGAAGACAAAGAAGATATGCTGCAGCGTAATTACATTTCTATAAAGATCTGTCTGCATATCAAGCTTTCTACAATCACCACCTCATACACCTACTTTCTGATTCCGACATGTCACACTGGTGCCTCTGTTATGCTAATTAAAGCACAATTCTTGCTAGCTTGTGGCTGATATTTGTGACCACTCTATTTTATTACTGAGTTTTGACCAGTGCTTGCTTATCTTTCTAAACTCGGTGATCATAATTCTTGAATAAACTGTTAGCATATGTTTCAGTTACAATAATGCTAACTGGCATCTATTCTATTTCTGTTTGTAGGTGCACATAAACGGCTTATTACATCACCACCAGTTGCTGTATTTCCTCATCCCCTTGCTAGTGATCTTAGTTTCCCCAGGTTTGTGTTGGTGTTCCCTTTATGCTTTTCCTTTTAGCATTCAATTATAATTCACTTTATGTCCATGTTTAACTTAAGGAAAAAAATATGAAACCAATGGTGGCAAAATACAGATATTGACACTACTTGGTACAGTGCAATGTCACAACTATAAACAGTTTGTGCCTCTTGCACCGTGGGAAGTTCTACCTTACACTCTGTGAAGTTGCCATCACTGTATGGTGCTGAATGCTGATATCTTTGTTTGTCAATTGTGTTTAACTTGGTTAATTCTGGTTCTTATGTAGGTACTGGAATTACCTGAGGAAGCAAACATTTGTTCTGGAATCATATACAACAACAGTGAACTGGATAATGAATCGGGCACTATTTTCTTCTCACTGCTATCTATCCTGGGGATTTGTTGCTCCCTACGTCATGGCAACGTTTCATGTTGCAGCTGCACTAACAGTATACTCAAAGGAGTACCAACTTGATGGAACATCCTTTAATATTGGTGGTGAGCTCACAAACCCTTTTAGGCAGGTTTGGCTCAGTTGAAAAATCCTTGTGCAGGACAGTGTAAAGTATCTAATTTCCTTCTTAACTACAGAAGAAATTCAAGATATTTTAGTGGCCCCCCTAAACCTTTATTGAACACTTGAGTCTTGTGTTGATGGTTCATAAAGAACGGGGAGGAAAAAGTAATGAAAAAGGACACTTCTACTATAGGAAGTAAACAAAACTAGAAAAGAGCATGGCTGCTGACTCTTTTTAGATACTCATTCGTTGTAGTTAATTTTTCACTTAATAAGTATTATAAATTGCTTTGGCCAGGTTTGATGCTTGTGGGCTGCCTGGCTTTGTGCACTATTATAGAACTGCTTTCAATGTGGAACTTGACTAAGGTGGAAATTCAACTCTGCAACATGTTGTCTCCTGAGGGGCCTCCAGTCTCACTCGATTCCTATAACTGGGCGCTTGTAAGTCCATGTTCACATCGCTTAAAAATATTATGCATTTTTAAACCAAAGCATAAAGAAAATTTGTCCAATATTTGTATGTATATTTGCTTGTGATTTGGGTCACTCTTCCATTCAAATTGCTTTTTGAAGACAATTTCCTAATTGTGGCTGTAATCATATTCATTGACAGATATTTCTTGCCATGTTGGTCGATAATTTCTTATATCCTGTTTCCGCAATACGATCACATTTTTCTCAGTCTATCAACTGGTCTGGTGTCCGGTACCACTTGAAAAATGGGAAGATAAGCAAGGTATGCTGATTGCAGACTACCATTTTTTTTTTTTTTTTCAGTCCTATATTTGCAGAGCACCATTTCATGCTTGTTGGACATTAGGGTCACCATGACTGAGAAATCTGTGTAATCATTGCCACAATTTGGGGCATGGGAGTTGAAGCCAGTTTATTCTTATAGGAACTTTATTGCAGAATCACAGTGCTTGTCTTAGGTGTAATAACTAAGGAGTTTTGTTTTGGTTGTTACTTGAGCAATTTAACTGGTGTATTCGAGTAAGGTGGGAAAGTGAAAGAAATAGAAAATGTAGAACTCATGGCTATCAACTACTGTGATGCAGATTGACAGAAAGAAGGACTCTGGATTAATTTATTCAGATCTGGGAGGAAAGCATCTGTATGGGAAGAGGGGAGCTCCTCCCAAAAGCTCATTCCTTGGCTCTTTGGCAAGAAGTTTGGCGCAGTGGCACCAACCCAAGAAATTCGATGTCTAGCAATGCCTAGGTCATTCTTTTTTTGCCCTTTTGGTTAGGAGATCCTTCCTTTAATTCTTATTCTTGTTCTAGCGATTCAATTCTTCAGCTTCAACCCTTATTGACTGGGTTGATGTTTTACTGTCATTGATTTTAACATTATGATTATATAATCATTGTACTACCATTGATTGTAAACTTATGATTATATATGATCCAAAAATTTCATTTGAGACAATTAAAGTCTGAGTTGTGAAGCTGAACTTCTGAGCTCTTTCTAATCACATCACTAGAGTACCAAATGTTAATTGTTGTTATTGATCAATGTGGTTGCCGACTTGACTTGGGGTATTGAGAACCACCACACTTGTAACTGGATGATGGGGATATATACAATATAAGTTCAAAGAAATAAGAGTTTAAGGGGGTGTTTGGTTCAGTAAATCTTTGGGATGACATTCTTTATAATGATAATTCTTAATTTTTGGAGTTGTTTGGTTCCACTAGGATGACCCTCATAAGTGAGCATCATACTTCCCATGAATGACCATATTACAAAGGTTGTGTTCCAAATATGAGTTTACCTCAATACTTAAACTCAGATTTGAGCAACCTTTTTACCACCTAGTATAAAAGGAGTAAGCGGAAAGGTGTTCTCTACGGAATCCAATATCTCAACCCGCGAGAAACCTGTACTAGCCTTAAGGCAATCAAACGATTTTTCAGAAAGAAACATAATTCAGAAGAATGTCAAAAGATTGACATTCATATCTGATACATATACCATTTGATTTACCAAACCAAACATCGCCTAAAAAAACATATTTGGGAGCCAGATTGGTCAGGAATCAGTCAGATTTGACCAAGATATGTCCCAACCTTAGAAATCCAGTATGGATTAACCGAACCCGGCTTGAAACAAGTTGAACTGGCTTTTTTTTCTAGGGGAAGAACAGTAAATGCTGTGGTGTGTATAAGGGAGACTGGAAGGATAACAGTAATGTGGATTCTTTCTATAACAATTCTTGACTTCTCATTTTGCCCCTTGTGTTTATAGTTTAAGAGGAGTGGTTGATGATGGGGCCAAAAGCTTAAGCCCCTCAAATAAAAAAATGAAGGATACGTCTAGTATATATGGACAGAAGATGAGGGTATTTCTGAGAGCAGGAAGATGTGAACTTTTGGGCCACATTCCAATGGACACCAAGACCCTCCAATGGTATACATAATATATATATATATATATATATTAAAAAAAGGGGTCCCATAGAGAGAGAGAGAGAGAGAGAGTTGAGCTTTTGGTGGTGAAAATTTTTATATTTTTTTTTGGTGGGGAAGAGGTGAACTTTTGGTGGACCCCATTTAAGTTAGTAAAAGTTAGGCAAGTGTCACTGACAAGGACCCTTCCTTCCCCCTCCCTGGATCCCCACTTCCTCACTTCCTCACTTCCTCACTTCCATGTTGCATTGTCCCTACAGCCTAGGTTTGGGGCCATCCTAGGTAGCTCCTGGGGAGCACCAGCAATGATGTTTCCTGATGCCATCTTAAACCTTAAGTCTTAGACATGGGCTAAGGCCTTTGTTTTTGTACCCAAGGCTTCTAAAAATTAAAATTAGACCAAATTGAGAGAGAGAGAGAGGAGAGAATAGGGAGGGGTGGAAGCAGGGTTTTAGGTATCAATATTGTATTGGCTTTATTAGTACCATATGGATTGATTGTACTTTTTTTCTTTTTTAAGTCCAAATATTATGATCGATTGTATCGATCTAAAAAAATAGATTTTTGATCTTGAATTGGCCTGATCTGCCCGATACTGTCATTCCCTACCGGTATCAGTATCTACAATGGTCGATTCAATAATACTTGATACCGTGTGTTATAACATTTGTTGGTAGTGCTACTATATAATGTAAAATATTGGTATCGTGTTCACTGATACGCAATAATATCACCAAAACCTGATACAAATCAGATGAATAAGACAAATTGTGTTTCAGTTTTGAAAATACATTCGATATCAACTCATTACGGTTCAATCCATATCGTTGGTATATTGTATCATATCTTTTTTCTTTTTCCTTGGGAGGTAGGAGCATTGTATCATATCAATACTGATACCAATACCTATGATCTTATGTTATCAATTAGTGCAGGGGTGGTACTTCTGAATTAAGATTGGTAGAATGTGCAGAGAAATACACATTGGACTAATATGTGTGGTGGGGGGTAAGTCTAGAATCTAGATAGAATGGGTAGGATTAAGGCACTTATATAGATGATAGATAGATAGGGGAGCAGAGAGCATCATTCTCTAGTCTCATTGCTTCCCTAAGGTTTCTCCTTTCCATGTCTTCCTCTCCTACAATAATAATAGTGTTTTAGGTAAAACAAAGTGCAAAATCCCAACAAAGCACAAACAGCACAAATTACAAGGATGGGAATGTGGGATACTCTATCCCTTATTCCCCCACTTGGACTCCTAAAACCCCAAAAGGAAGTTGGGTAACCCATAAAATTTGAGAATTGAAGCTAAGAGAGAGTAGAGAGTGTACCACTCTATTTGGCTTCAACTTGCTTTTAGATATATCTCACCTGAAAGAAAACCAACAGAAGAGACATAAAAAGAAAAGGATGAAAAGAACATAAGCTTTACAGCCCATTCATGCTTCCAAGTTTTCTCAGCAGTTGTGATATTTGTGAATGAGACAGCTCTTTCACCAATTAGGCTTATAGAGTACAGAGTCTAAACAGCACAGCACGGACCAGCTTTACAGAAGAGCTACTCTGCCTACATATATGACAGATTATAGTGTCCAGACAGAATCATATACCCTACTTTGTAAGCATTTCTGCTAAATCATTCATTCCCGTCCCTCTCTGGGTTTTGAGGACGACCAATGTGTGTAACCTATGTGTATCATGGTTTGAGGATTAGCCTTTGAATCAATACGTTCTAGGTTCCTTTTCAAAACCTTGTTACAAGTGTTTTTTTGGTAGAAAGATGATTAGGCTCAACCTGCCACTATCATAGTTTTAAGAGTAATGGAAGTTAATGTTATTTCGACTCAGGATTTCACTATTAAATTTTTTTATTAGTAATCCATTATTAGCGCCAAAGATATTTGTGAATATGTATTGGTCTATTATCATAATTTAGTATTTATTATTTGGGAATCATGATTGAAAAAAATAACAGAAGACATATTGAAGGATCCCGTGCTGCAATTATTATAATTGAGAAAATCAAAGATTGGATTCGTGAAATCATTTAGCCATTAACTTTTCTAAATTCTTTTCTTAAAGAGATAATCTTATCTTGCAGGACTTTAAGTTAAACCCACCAATTAGTAGGACTAAAGCTCAGATTCCTGTTTACTGGTGTCCTCCCTTTATTCTGTTAAACTAAATGTGGATGGTGCAAGCAAAGGGAATCCAAGTATTAGTAATGGGGGAGGCACTATTAGAAACAACAACGGAAATGTTCTGATAACTTTTTCCAATTTTTATGAGGTGTGTATAAACTCAACGGCGCAAATGAGAGCATTTAGATATGGCTTGGTATTGTGTAAAGATTTAAGCTTCTCTGACTTTTATATTAATTATGACTCTTCCTTGATTGTGAAACTTATCTCTCAAAGATCATGTACCAAGTGGAGATGCTAGTATTGGTTTCAAGAAGTAATCAACCTTTGCGATTTTCTGAGAGCTCATCACTTTTCATTTTGGGAAAAAGCAATCGCGCAACGGATTCGTAATCTAACTTTGCATGTGAAACCACTATAAATTCGGTTTTCCATGATAATAATTCTCTTCCGTTTAATATTAGTTACATCATTCGGGAGGATAAAGCAGGATTACCAATCTTTAGAATGTAATATTTCCTCTTTTGGAGGTTCTTCTTTTGTATTTTGCGAGTGGCAGAGTGATCTGTATCTCATGGATTGGGGTAAGGTAGATTATGTTTCCTCCCTTTGTTTTTTTTTTATTATTTTATTTCTATTTAATAAAATTTTAGGGGCTTCCCCAAGTCCCAGATAATTTTTGGGTTAAGGAAAAAAAAAAACATGGTTTTAAGAATTGGCCGAGGCCAATTTGATCTCTAGCATATTTCCACATATTAGAACCTTGGACTAGGATTATGAAAATCAAAACTGAATCAAATTGATCAGTGCTGATTCCGATCTGTTATCAGCCAGAATCAGATGGAATCAATCGCATTAATTTCGGCCGTTCGGTCCAATTCGGATTTTTAACCCGTGCAATCCATTTGTGAGATTGTGACTTATTGATGAAAGAGAGTGAGGCAGACGGAAGAAGTGGAGATTCCTTCCACCACCGTCACTTCCTGACTCACCTGCTCAAACAACGATAGTGTTTGAAAACTACCATCTCGTAATCAATATCTAGAACCCCTGATATTAGGTTGGGCAACCTTCATTCTACTGCAGTATGACCTTCATTTGACAGTAGTGTGACATTTATCATCCCACCCACAATCATGGTTTAAAGTATCTTTGATACGATACGATATTCCTCTGATATGTATCTTAAATTTAACCAACCGATATAGTGATCGATATCGATACTTTAATCGTTGATCTTTAACAGATCTTAAAGAATTTTCAATACGATCCAATACTCTTTGATATGTATTTTAAATTTAATTGACTGATATAATAATCGATATCGATACTTTAATCCTTGTCCACAACCTTCAAGATCCGTGGCCAGAGAAAGGACCACCATGGTGTTCCCCATCTTTAGTAGAATATCTCGCTAACCATGTGGGATATATGGCCCTCCCCGGAGGTTCAAGAAATACAGCTTTCTTTGGTGAGATGTGAGGGATTGACTTTACCTTGTGCTATAGTTGACATCAGGCGCACCTGAGTGCAGAGTTTCTCCGGACATCGGTCACTATTAATATTGATCTTGTTCAAACCATGTCAGTTAAATAAGATGAATTTGCCCCGAAATAAAATAGGATTCTTTTGTGTTTACCCTTCATCTGTACTGTTACACCGATATGGGATCTGCGATATCTGCAAGGAATATGTATTGGCAAAGAATAAGCAGATTACTGATTCCTCAAACCCTGGGAGTAGAGGATGGATTAAAGTATCAGGTATCAATAGATTGGTATCGTTCTGATACCAGATCGGGTATCAGCCCATATCGGGCGATTTGGCCCAAAACACACTTATACGGCTACATGCCTATACCATACCATTTTTTTACAATTTTACCCTTATCCGTACTTTGTCGGTGACCTGTATTGGATAGGCATCAGGTTAAACCGATACAAAGAACCATAAGGAGAGGGAGAAGGAGAGAGAAAGAGATTGGGACGGGGTTGTCCATTGTCCTGTGTGAGGGGACAGGGAGGAAAGAAAGGAGGATGACCTAGATGATGATGATCATGATGATGGATTTGGAATGATTACTTTATAATTTTTTATAAACCAAAAAAAAACAAAACAAAACTAAACAGGTCTCCAATACTGCACGGCACTGAGAGATTACTGCCATTCCTTATCAGAGACAACCACCCCTGCTGACCAGGGCCACCCACAAGAAGGCTGATCCAGGGCATGTCAGAAATTATATATTTTCACTATTTCTTGAGATTCATGCCTACTTCTCTTCTTTGTCCCCCTCTCTCCTCCCCAAGTCCCAGCCTCCCAAACCCAAATCCAAACCCAAACCCAAACCCAAACCCTTAGACCCATCTAAATAATGGCTTGGTTGTTTTAGTCTGGTTTGTCATCAGGGACACGCAATCCTGACGTGTTCCTTCAATCTTGTTTCTTCCTTCCCTAGAATCCCTACTCCCTAGTGCTGCGTCATAAAATGACAAAAACCCTTTCTTAATCAGAGACCTCATCATATATCATCAAGGACAGGACTGGATGAATTCCACACCAGTAATAAATAACCCCAATAGGATACACCACCAATTATCACCAAATCTTCTTCTTTTGAGCTTTTTGGCTATAAGAAGAGAGAGATCCCAGGAGGCAGATCAGATTATTATCTTCATTATTGTTCTAAGCCCATCCACCATGATTTCCCAAACTTGTAAATCCAAACCACTCATTATACATGAACTGAAGCAAAGTAAAATTGGATTAGAGAGTCCTATGAAGCAAATACATAGCTTTTTTGATTTCTCTACAAGCTTGTTTGCATTGGATTTTGGAACCAAGTCTTTCTTTTTACAAGGGCTTTGTAAGTTGTAACAGATCACCAAAAACAAGAGGGAAATGGTGTAAAGCTGGCTGTGCTGCTAAGCCAAATCTTAAAAATTACAAAACCAAATTAAGATATACTTTGCCACACAAAGAATCTTTAATGACTGACACATTTCCCTCTCATCCACTTCCTCCTTTCACTCCACAGTCCACCCTAGTACTCTTTCCTGGCTTACTGCTACCTACTGCAACACAAAGTCAAAAGCATAACCCCATTATCAATCCCTAGTCAAAAAGAAGCTCAAAGCTATATACCATACCCAAAAAACATGAACATGAACATGAAAACAGGGGATTAAAAGTAGTGTTAAAACTTACGCTGTAATGTGGGAAGTTCAGAGCTTTTTAACACGCGAAGCCTCTTCACTGTTGATACAAACATGCTGCAATAAATGTAAACCCAGTTATCAAAACTATGAAGAATAATTAAACCCCAGCAAAGATCAGTTTCTGCAATCTCCATTTAATACTTCTATTATCAAATACAAAGAACTAAATTTCCAAGAAATGGGTTTGGAGTTTGGATCAGGAGACTAATAAATTCTTTTGGGTAAAAGCATCCATAGAAAAACTATACTAATCCCCACAAAACTAACAAGATTAGATTTTAGAGTGAGAAACTTACTGCCATGGGACGTCCCCCACAAGCATCCTGTCTCCCTCATTATCCTCGTAAACAAGAGTAAATTCTCCTTTCCCATCCAATAAACCTGTAATTGCCTTGGTATCTGCTGCCTTCTTGTTCTGATCTCCAGCAGCAGAGGAATCTTCTTGAGCTAATAATCCAAAGAAGACAAACAAAGCAAATTAAGAAAACCCCATATTTGTTGTATTGTTCTTTTTCTTCACCTTGAAAGTCTATATAGCACAAAAGTTCATATCTCCAGTATTGAATTTAAATAACCTGCAAGAAGGCCTCTGAAGAGTTCGTCAACTGCCAAGGAAAGTTTTTCATAGCTGTCATAGGCTTTGAGATCCACTTTCCTTCCGATAGGGACTCCATCCATGTTAATCTTCACAAACAGACCCTTCCTACAAGCTTCAGTTTTCTCGCTATGCGTCTCTGCTGGAGGTGTGTCGCGTATCTCCGATGCCGGCTTGGATGAGCTGCTGCCGCTCGCAAGATTCTTCCTGAATGCACGAACTGGTGGCCAACCCACAACTGGAGCAGGAGAAGTTCTGAATATATATATTTTTAGACAAGAACATTATAATCTTGTTTAGTCTGATTTCTGAAATCAATAAAATATATTACCCAGAACACCAGAACAAGCTTACAGTCCCGTAAAAAATTGAGATGGATGATCAGATAATCCAAATTGGAAGGGGGAAAAACAGAGATCCAATGGCAGGTTACAGTTCCATTTTTCTGGGAAACATTCAGAAGAAACAGCAACCATTCCAAAAAGAGAAGAAAGAATTAAATCACAAAAACCAGAGTATTAACAGATTTCATTACAATAACATGACCACATCAACAGTTAAAAGCCGAGATTTTCAAAAATATAAAAGGGATCAATTGTATCCTCGAATAATTACTCAACATCATTAATCAAAGAGAAGGCAGATAATGGAAGAAAAGCCGGAGTACCTTTTGTGGGAGCTGTTGAGAACAATTGTATTTGCAGGAACTGAACCAGAAGCTGTAGAACATGATTTCTTTTCAGGGTTCTGCAACTCGGCTAGTTTTGTGTCATTACATGTCTGTGAAGGTCCCTTTGGAATAACAGGTAAGCTCTGGGGAACGGACGAGACCTGAAGAAACTGAGGCTTTGGCTGTTGTTGTTGCTGCTGGGTCTTCACTTGGAAGTGTGAAGGAGATGGAGACGTTGAAGAACACCATGGAGAAGAGAGAATAGTCCCATTCCCACTCGGTTTTTCTGAAAATGAAAGCTTCTGGTTCTGGTTGTGGTTCATCAGCCATGTCTGTTCTCCAGCTTTGGCTTCAACCGTATCTAAGAACACTCTCTTTGCCCCAGCAGAAATACTGTTATTGTGGCTATTATTGGACTTGGAAGAAGCCGGAGAAGAGAAGCTTCCGAGAGATAGAAGAGACTCATCTCTTTCTCTGCCGTCCTTTTCTCTGTTTTCTTTGTCAAACCAATCTTCCCCCGGAGGTCCCAGCCTTAACTCCAGCTTTTTATCCTCTGAAACTCCAAATCTGGCTTCATCCCTTCTAGCAAGCCATTCTCTTTCGTTAGGTATCATATCAAGAAACTGAGAATATAGTTCTCGGTTCCTAGAAGAACCCTCCATCTCTATTCCTAGGATAGTAAACAAAATGAAAGAAACCCAGATGGAAAACCAAAATTTCACTTCAGAAATTGAGTGAAGAGATTGAAAAGGAAAACACCTTGGCTGGAAGAAATGGAAAAAGATACCAAAGTTACCAATCAGCCATAGACATTCATACAGGAAACATATCTAGCAACCAAACAAAGGCAGAAGATGGAGACCACCCCACTTCAGTCCATCACAGGACACCTTCTTCCCCAAAACTCCTAAACATCAAAGTCCACCTCCTCCTGTTCTGACCTCAAAAACAAAGACTCAGAAGAAAACCCAGACAAAACTAATCCAGACAAGGAAAACCAATAAACAACAAGCCACAAGCAGATAAAGAAAGATGCATTTATTTATAAATACACAATAAAGACAAGTGCAGGGCTCTAATTTCTTCTTGTTTTCCGAAACCTGAAATAAAGAGTCACTTTTGAGTCCCCCTTTTTTAGGCCTGGGAGAAGACTTAAAAGTAGAGAGGGTCAGGAAGCTATTGAGATTTGAGATTAGAGATTTGAGATTTGAGAGAGAGAGAGATTCCTCGACCCAAAACCAAACAAGAAACGGAATTAGAGGATTGCTCACGTAACCACGTCCATGACACGCACTGAACCAAAGCTAGCAGCAGCCATTGTTGTTGTTCCTGCTGTTGTTGTGCTATTCACAGTCCACACCATTCAGGACTCAAAAGGGTGCTCACATCCCCATGGTACTCTAATCCTCAGGGGCCAGTCTTATTAGGAACACAAGCCCAAACATACTCTAAACATGCTTTCTCTCTATATATATTTATAGTTTTTTACAGGATACTTTGTGGGTTTTGTAGGTCTCGATCGAAACACAGTTTTACTATTGACTCCAGTTAAAACTTTTCACAAAACTGTTTTGTTTAAATCTAATGAAGATTAGAGAATGAGAATCCAGATCTTAATCCTTAAATCAAATGGTATCTTTCTGAAAAGAAAGAAAAGATGTGGGAGACTGGAGAGGAGACTGGAGACTGGAAAGAGAGAGAGAGAGAGAGAGAAAGTTTGCCTCATGGACCCGGGGGTTCTACTACTCTACTCATGCCCAATATTTTTCTACATTATTGAAAGTGTAATCTTTTTTCATTTCTTATAGAGAGAGTGAGAGAGTGAGAGAGTGAGTCTGAAAGGGTGATTTGCTTGATCCATATTGCAGGAGTGGCTTGTGCCGTCCAGACTACAGAGTGTGCAGAGAGGCAGAGACCCCATACCATACCGGCCAGCTGGTTGACATGTTCGTACATTGAATAGAGTATTGTAAATGCATTGTCAAAATATCAGGCTAATGGGGTTTTCTATAGGTGTTTTTTTTTTTTTAACTCGCACCCCCCCCCCTCCTCCTTTCTTCTGCTGTATGTGTCTGACCAAAGTTGCCTTAGTCTCCTACCACTAACAAATAACAAGCCCTTGTGATAAGTGTTTGGGTAACCAAAGGGGTAATTAGCCTAGTAGTGAAAATACCATCAATCCATCATAGTTCAAGTCGATTGATTGTAGGTTTGAGTCTTAGCATGCTTTATTATCTTTCGTTGGTCCTGTGAAAGCATTATTTATCGTACGATCACTACCATGGAGGTGTGCCTTATACGGGTGTGTGTTTGGGGGTCTTGCTAATCAATTAACTATGAAATACTTAATTGGGTGCCCAACCGGTTGGAAAAGAGCCCGAATCCATTGTCCCAATGAGTTTTTTTTTTTTTTTTTAAATCAATCAAAATCGAACCAATTAAGTTTGTCCAAAATACGGTTTGGGCTATTGTTTCAATCTATTAGCAGTTTCTTTTAAAGGTCCCATAATGGCATATTATGAGTCCTGTTTTGATTTTTCATATATATAATCTGTATTAAATTTTATGTGGTTTTTTGAGTTTGATCGAACAGTTTGCTTGGTCCCATCTTTTTAACGGTTTCTAAGAACCAAAATCAATAGTCAATAATGAATCAATAAAGAGTTCATTCAGTCAATTATAATTCAATTTAATCAATTTCAGTCGATTCAATCAGTTCGATCTCATTTTTGACACCACCTAGTTGCTTTTGCATAGCCCCAACTTTTGTTAGTTAAAGCCTTGGGCTAGTTTGTCCCTCTATGAAGCAAACCTTATGGTTTTCTATAGGTAATGCAATCCCTTCTGTTAATATTACGAAATAAAATCGAAATTAATTTATTCTTAACCTTATGAAGGCATATGTTTCAACTCTTCACTTGACAACTTTGCATGGTACATTGTTTTTCGTTTCTGTAAAGGAACTCTGTCAATCTATCATTTTCTACACCTAGACATAGTTGAGTGTGAAAATGCCTAACATGTAGGGATAGTTGGGTATTTTTACATACCGTTGTGTCTATACATAGGAAACCCTTGACTGGTAGAGTTATTTTCTCCTTTTTCATTTTCAATATTTGGATTATGTTGACCACTACTATAATACCAGACACATTAAGCTAAGGATTGAAGTGATTTCTTGTTTGTTATAAAAGCCAAAACTTGGCCCCTGGTTTGTGGTCTTCTATGTGCTAAATAAGGAAATCAAAGTAGCAAATTTTGGATTTCTAAAGGATTGGATGTCTTTCAAGTCAGAAGGTGGGAAGGAGTTCAACATCATTATCATATGATATCTAAAATTATTGATGACTTAGTAATCCTATTCTAACAATGGGAGTTTTAAGTCTCACTCCTGGCCTGTAAGTAGTACTATGTAGAAACAGTGGAAAAAGCTCTGTTATATATGTAAATGCCCCACGAGGTTTAGAAACTCATAATTGGTACAAGATCGGTCTCCATCAATTCTGATCAGAATTGTCCTAGAATTTGTCCGATTCAACCTGATTTGGTCTAACTCGGCCTAACTTTGACATACCCACACGTGTAGATTCAGAATTAATTAAAATCTGTATCAATCAATTCTACCAATTCTGATACAATTTTTTAAAACCCTGCCCCCCTATCCAAACACAATGAGGGAACTCTTGCTTGTGACTTCCTCCATTTAGAAGATATTCAAAGACATCTAAAGAAGAAGTAATAGCTTAAAACCCTGCCCCCTCCCTCTCCCCCTAATGAAAAGTTACAAGGGGACTCTTGTTTGGAGCTTCATCCATTTAGAAGATTTCAATAACTTCGAAACAAAGAAGTAAACAACAGCCATCTATACACTGGATAAGTTCGAGACATGTGTCGTTTTCATATACCTTTGAATCATCCCTATCAAATGACTAAAACTTTTGGGTTAGACCACTAAGTGATATTTTGTGGGTAATCTTACTTTATTTAATTCAAAATATTTTATGTTTTTATTTCAAATACCTCTATAGCTCCAACTAGGGGTGTTGAAACCTAGCTTGAATCAGAAAAACTGAACAGAAGTTTTATTGGACTGAATTTGGTCTAGAATGTTATTATCCCAAAACTAGATTAAACCGTATCATAAACTGAATGAGCCTCAAACCAAAATTGAAATCATTCAAAATCCATATCAGAATCAAAACCAAAGTTGACCAAAAAAAAAAAAAAAATTTGCATAATTTTGTATAAATTTGTTTGAAAAATCGAAATCAACCCAATTACAAATCGATACAAGAAATTGAAGTTAAACCGAAATTAAACTGAATTGAAACAAAAATTTCCTTATTGGTTTGGTTCCGATTTTCTCATTCCTATATCAGAATTGACTCAACTCGGATCAAAACTAAATCGAACCAACCAATTGACACCCCTTACTCCAACATCTCAACAGGTTTCATTCGTAGTATTTCCTTGAATTGAAATTGAGTTGAGCTCCATGAGTGATTTAAGGAAATCATGTCCCATGGAAAGGATGCAATGGTGACTGAAAACCTGCTTTCTTGTTTAAATTGGCTCAAATACTGAAAATGTGGACTTAAAAATCACCACATCATGAAATCGCAGCCGTCTACAACATTAAATCTTTAATTAATTAGTTTCTTTGATCATGATTGTGGGTTAGTAGAAGAAGAAGGAAAAAAATGCTGAATTGAGATAACTTGGACCATACCAGGCAGGGAGACATAAGAAAATAAACCAAAATGATATTAAACCATATTTGTGAGTATAAAATTTAACCATATTTGTGAGTATAAAATTTACTTCCCTATTATACCTCTTATTTTATGGTTTTCTAATGCCAAAAGATCATATATGTCTCTCTTATATTCTGTGAGCTTATTTCTATTAAACCCCGAACAAGGGTTAGAACTTAGAAGTTATTCTCATTATTATATGCCACCGCCTTCAATTGTTTATTTCTTTATATATATATATATATATACCAGATTACAGGATCGAGATATGCTAAAATCCAGGGAAATTGAGATCTCCTGGTTCTGTATAGCAATCAGAATGAGATAGGTGCAATACCTTACTCCGATCCAGCAAGGAGGCTAACACTGAGATGGGTGCAATACCTTACTCAGAACTAAATTTGTGCTTGAATTAAAATAAACAAAAGAAGTAACCATGAATTTAAAATAAAAGATATGGAATTGCAGAAAATAAAAGATATGGAATTGCAGAAAATAAAAGCTGCTTAACCAGATCTATGTCTTGGAATCAAGAGGCACGACTGTAGGCTTTGATCCAAGGATAGAAAAAGAAGCTGCTATATGCAAATGCAGATGTAAAAAGAGACTAATAATGCAATCAAAGAAAATACTTTGAAATATAACTTTTGAAAGTAAATATTACAATATTTGGAGATTTTGATCTAGAGTTCTCGAGTCTCTAGATGAGCTTAGGACGGTTTGGGTTAGAGGATTTGAGAAGAAGAAGGTTGGGTTGGCTTTGAGCTGTAGGTAGCTAACCTTTGATGGACGATCAGACTTGGGATGATCGGAGTTTGCTGAAGTCCGGCGGGATGCTCGGAGAGATCTTGGAAGAACTTGTGGAGGCTTAGCTTGCTTCGGAGCTTCTCTCTCTAAGTTCTAGGATTTCAAGTCCAAATTTTTTCAAGTGGTTTGTGAGGGGGGTTGGTGCTCCTTTTATAGTGTAAGGAGGCTCATTTGGATTACATGTGGGTTTGGTTTTCATTTGGGTTTCATTTGGTACTGTACCAAATTATGTACTATTTGACATTTCATTTGACATTATTTGGAACTGTGCACTTGAATTTGTATTTGGAGTGAACAGTTGCTGCTGCCGACAATTTTGTGGAACTGTGGGCACCGAAAGTTGGAGTTGCTATCGACAAATGATTTGGCATCTTTGATGGATTTTGCTGCCGATAGTTGATTTGGAATCTTCAATGATCTTACCACGGCATTCCACGTGTCGTAGACACTGTTCTCCGTATTGGTTTGATCAAGAAATTTGTATCCTATTAATTTGAGCCGGATATTGGCCGGACTATCCTATAACCTGGGATAGTAACAGTACCCCCTTTCCTTAAAGGTCGTCCGAGGTTATTTGACTAGGTGGATTTTAACGACTGCACCTCGTCGGCTAATTTATAACCGTCTTAGCAGACGTTTTTGGACCAAACTTATTTGGTCGAGGAGGACTTTGCATTGGCTGCCCGTCGAGACCGACGGGAGGTAACTTCTTTGAATTTGCTGGAGGAGGACGCCGTAAGACTGTCAGGGACGAAGTCAGGGTCAACCTCATATGGATCTTGCCCATAACAGAGTTCATGGGCAGGAACAGATCTTTGCATAGATTTGAGACTGTAGGCTCCATCACTGGAACCTTCATTGTCTTCATCGTCTGAGTCGGAACCGAGTTCGGCTAGACGAGCCCGTAGGGCTTCCTTCTCACTTTTGGTGCTTGATTTGGAGGAGCTTTGGATTTTTGGAACAGGCTGGAGACCTGTGAGGCTTTTGATTAATGCATTTTTCTCACATTTGGAGACATCGCAGTTGTCCCACCATTTGATATTGAAAGACCGGCAGAGGACTGGAGCAATCCAGTCATTTATCTGGTAGTCATAAATTTGGTATTCCCAGAATAGTATCCATGCGAGGCGGCAGTGGAAAAAGAATCTGAGAAGATTTGGTTGGTGAGGTTGGGGTGTTGAGTTTTGAGAAAATGTTTGGAAGGAATCTTGTATTTGTGGTGGTAAAATTTCTTCCATGGGACCATATTGATCCCACCATTTGGGAAACCAATTGGGAGTTTGGTTGTTAAATTTGTACTCAAAACAGAAGAACCAAGAGTGGCGGTTGGTTCGATTTTGAAAATTGAAAGCTTTGAACCAGGCTTCCTGGTAATCCATGTATGTATAATTTTGTGGGGAAAAAGTATTTGAAAAGCTTCTTTGGTTCATGGGATGAGTCCCCCAGTCTTGGAGAGACAGGATTTTGCAGATGGTTACAGTTGTATGTGTAACCAGAGTTGGGTCGGTTCTGTCATAATTAAGTTTGAGTATGACAGAATCGGTTTCTACGAGAATATACTCGTAATATTCTTGATGTTTTGCTTGGGAGTTGGAATAGTGATTCCATCATTTGTAAAAAACTGCTTGTGCCATCATAATTGGCGAGTCAAGATATTTGTATAAGGGCTCTTCAATAGTGAAGAGGTCTTCTTTGCATGGCTTTTCATGATATTGGCTTTTGAGTTTGGAACCTTGTGCTGTTTGAAGAGGTTTGGCTTGGGTAGTTTGGAGGCTAGAACTAGCCTTATTTGTGGGTTGGATGGGTCCTGCGGTAGAGCCTACTACCACAGCATGGGAATAAGGTGTTGTGGTAGTAGCCATTTGGGTCTGGCTACGGGTAACAATTTGGTTTGATGGTGCAACAGAGGCAGCCGCAGCACCATAGCTTGATTTGGTTCTGACAACAGAATTTGAGGAAGTGGACTCCTTAGGGGGAGCCATCCTAATGAGGTTAATTTGAGGAGTCTGGCCCTGTAAGAATTCACGGGTAAGAAAGTCAGGGACAGAATTGGATTCTCCTTTAATATATTCTATTTGAAATTCAAAAATTGATAGTAAAGCTTGCCATCGGGCAAAAATTTGTTTTGATGCAAGATTTGAAACATCATTTTGTAAAACATATTTAGTTGCGCTACAATCAACACGAACTAAAAATGGTTTATTTAATAATGTATTTTAAAATTTTTGAATGCAGAGAACAATTGATAAAATCTCTTTTTTGATGGTACTGTAATTCTTTTGAGCAGAATTCCAAATACCAGAAGTAAATTGAACTAATTGTTCTTTGTTATTATCAGGGAGTCTTTGTTTGAGAATTCCTCCATAACCAATATCAGAGGCATCAGTTTCAACAATTTTAAATGCCTCTGGGTTTGGAATAAATAAATAAGGAATCTCTTTAACGAGCCTTTTGATTGTTTGAACAGCAGTTGTTTGGGTTTGAGACCAGGGAGTTGGTTTCTTTTTAAGTCGAAGATAAAGAGGTTCGACAATTTTACTGATCTGGGGAAGAAAATCACGAACGTAATTTAAACTTCCTAAAAATCTTTGTAATTGAGTTTTATCAAGGATTTGGTCAGGGAATTTCTCACCAAAGGTAATGGCACGATCAATAGGGGTAAGAGTACCCTTTTCAATTAAATGCCCAAGAAATCTAACTTTAGTAAGAAAAAATTCCATTTTCCTCTTTGATAAAACAAGACCATTTGATTTAATAATTTGATAAAATGTTCTTAGGTGTTTGAAGTGTTGTTCAATAGAATTTGAGAAAACCAGAACATCATCAATATAGACAATAGTGAATTGTCCATAAGGATTGAATATGTCATTCATGATTTTCTGAAATTCACTAGGGGCGTTTTTGAGGCCGAATGGCATAACGTTCCATTCATATAAGCCAAAGGGTGTTGTGAAGGCGGTTTTATAACGATCCTTGTCATGGATTTGGATCTGCCAGAAACCAGACTTCATATCAAATTTGGAAAAGATTTTTGCTTGATAAATCCTTTGTAAAAGATCCTTTTGATTTGGTATTGGATATCTGACCCATTGGAGGGCATCATTCAAAGGTTTGTAATTAACTACTAGTCGAGGAGTACCTCTTTCTATCTCAGCAGCCTTATTGACATAAAAGGCTGTGCAACTCCAAGGTGAGGTACTAGGTCGGATAAGTTTTTTGGCTAAGAGATCATTGATCTCTTCTTTGCAAGTTTCAAGAAGAGTTTGATTCATTTGAGCTGGGCGTGCCTTAGTGGGGATTTGAAGATCTGAGAACCCAGTAGCATAAGGTAGGGAAACCATATGCTGCTTTCGGTGCCAAAAGGCATCAGGAACATCAGAACAAAGATTAGTTTCAAATTTTGATTTAATTTGATTAATTTGTTGGATAGTTTTGGGATTTTTAAGATGATCAGAGATTCTTTCATGGAGAAGCTCTGTTTTGAGAAAATTTAATTGTTTAATTTTTCTAATGCTTTGGTCATTAGAGTTTTGGGCTTGTAAGAATGGAAAGACAATTTTTTGTCCTTGAAATTTTGTAGAAATCCCATCTTGGGTTATTTTGAATGGTTTGATTTTTTCTAAAAATGGTTGACCAAGGATTATGGTTTGGTCAAGATCTTTAGCAAGGATAAAAGTTTGGGGAAGGCAAAGGCCTTGGTTGCAGACATGGGTGTTTGAAAGTTTGTATTGGACATTCAACCCAGATCCATTAGCCGTGTTAAGGCGTTGAGTAGTTCTTTCATAGAACTGGGTTGGAATAGCACCTTCGTTGATGCAATTGGCATTAGCACCATAATCAACTAAGGCAATGGCAGAAAATTTGAATGAAGCGTTAATAACTAAGGTTATGCGAACATACCAATTTTGACAGGTTATAGTAGACACAAAACCAGGGATTGTTGGGTTTGGTTTAACGAGATCTTGAGTTACAAAGGGGTTTATTAATGGTTCGTTGTTTGAAGCCTGTTGGTTTTGATGTCTGTGTAAGAAGGCAATTTGTTGCTTAATTTGTTTTATTTCATACTGCAGAGATGCAGTAGTGGTTTCAAGGGATTTGATTCGTCCAGAATGGTCAGGGATAGTTGGTTTTGATATTTTATCAAACTTTTGCATGATTTGATGAAGGTTGTAAGGTTGAGGAGAGTTTTGGGTAGAAACATTGTTTCTGAGATGCTCAAGGCAGGCCTTCTTTTGTTCTGGGTCTGCTAAACTATCAATATAATCAAAAATGTTTGAATTTGGTGATGCACGAAGCATACGGATGGATTTGGGAACACAATCTTCACAGCTAAGGCCAATAATACAAGAATCACAATTACATGCTTGAAAATTCTCATTATTGGAAGAACTGGAAGAACTATGTTCAGAGGCTTGAATTTGGTTAAGCTTATGTTTTTCATCTTCAGAAGAAGATGAAGAAGTTTCTTGAAATAGAGCAAGGATTTGAGTCTTATCTTGCTCAGATATTTGTAAGGAATTGATTTTATTTGAAACTCTACAAAATTTGGCGATATGACCAGGCTTACCACATTTGAAACATCCTTGTGTGGTTTTATCTGGATTTTGATTCTTAAAATTTTTAGGTGCCTTGAAAGGCTTTCTATATTTGTTATATTTTGGTTTTGAAGGAGTTTTATAAAACTCAGGGGTTGTAAAAGGTCTGTGAGATACATATTTTTTAGATTTGTGAAAATTTTTATAATATTTGCGAGAAGATTTATGTTTATGTTTTGATGGAGATCTGAGAGGTGGAAATCCGAATTGTTCACAGAATCCACCAAGTTCACGTTTATAAAATTTGTTTTCTTTGTGGATTTGTTTCTTAAGTCTAATATCAGTACAGAGAGCTAGACCCTCTTCATGAATAAGACTAATGATTTGGCCATAGGACATTTGATCATAGGGAATAATCCCATCATTTTCTTTCCTAAGGCGTTGTTTGATCTTTTCAGAAAACAGAGTTGGTAATCCTGTAAGGAATTTTTCTTTCCAACAGGGAAGGTTTGCATCAGGTCTGGTTAAGACTTTGGTTAAGAAAGTATCTTTGTACCATTTGAAATCATGTAATTTCTTACATCTAAGGTTTGATAATTGTTCAGCTGTTCTATCTTTGAGACGAGAAGGGTTTCCTAAAAAGTAATTTGCAATGCTGAAAATAAGGGTATTAACAGCATCCTCAATAGGAATACCTTCACCATCAAGAAGGGGAACACCTTCAGATGTGATTTGAACAGCCATTAAAATTTCTGTTTTTTGGACGTCAGTCAGGACATAATCCCACCAACCTTTGAGTTGGCCTGTGAAGCCAGAAACAAGCAAAGTAGCCACAGCACTATCAGGTGTATTTTTAATCCGATGTGCGTTGCTAACCATGGTCATTTCTTGGAGTTTGTTCATGAGATTATGTTCGGACAGACCATCTATGTTCCATTCATAGATGATTCCGCTTTGGTAGGAAGCCTGAGGAGCAATACCTCTAGCTTCAATTTGTAAGTCAGGGAAGACTGGATGTTGGTTAGAACTTTGACCGATTTGGTTAATTTTGGGGAAGTCTTCTTCTTCAGAACTTGAGGAAGTGTCTGAAGAGTAACCTATGATGTTACAGACACCTCTATTATTTGATTCAGCTGATGGTTCATTTGAGGGCTGATTTTGAACTGGTGTTTGAGGATCACTTACATGTGCTTCAGCAGCATTAAGGATAGTCAAACGTTGGTTAATTTGATCTAAAACAAAAGATTTGTTAAGGGCTAGCTGTTGTTTTAGGGGAATATTATATGGTTTGAACAAAGAAACAGAAGTTGGAACCGGAGCCGGTGTTAAGGATGAAGAGGCTACAGGTTTAGGTTGGACAAGGTTTTCAACTCTTGAAAGTTGATTCCCTATGGTTTGAAGACTTAAATTTGTGAAGTTTAATTGTTCAATTTGTCTTCGGTTTGTATCTTCTTTTTCAGCAATTTTGAAAGGAGAAGCTATTATCTCATTATTTTTGTAGTTATGTTTGATGCTTTCTACCGGAGGATGGATAGCATTAGTGGTTTGTCCTTCATAAAGAGTCCAGGCTTTATGAGAGGTAGTTTGGGTACATACTTGATTATGCCAGGGATAGTAAACATTATTATCCTGGGCATAAATATCAAAATATGTAAAGAAGAAAACATTTGTTTTTAGATTTGTCATAAAATTGTACCAATTTGTTCTGATTTGAGCTTGTTGTTCAAGATTAAAGGTTTTTAAAAACCATTCACGTTTTTCTTTGTTCTTTTGAGACTCAAAATCAGTTCGAAGTAAAGGTTTGTCAATTTGATAATTGGTTTCTACTTGGATCATGTAGACTCCACCAGTTTTAGGAGGAGGAGGAGGTTCAACCTCAGATTGAGTAGGAGACCTTTGATCATGGGTTTCGGAAGGGGTTGTTTCAGGAACAGTAGAAGTGGCTTCGTATGTTCCATGGACAATATGTTGATTATTTTGAACTCCAACAAGGTTAGTGAAAGGTGGAGTTGTCCTAGTTTGAGAAACCCATTGGTTTAAGTCAGAAGAAGTCGATGCCTCAGAGCATGATCTTCTGGAGCTTTGGTAAACCGGAGGGGTAGTTTGTCTGTTGAACCTAATGGCAACTAATCCGTCTGAATCCTGGGAAATAGAACGGATACTTGTGTTTGAGACTTGTGGGGGAATAGCAGTCGTTTGCAGCTGCCATTCTTCAGGGAATGAAATGTCTTCCCAACGACAAAGTTTGGGGTAAACAATTTGGCCCTGAATACAGTCAGTTTCAAGGTAAAGGGTTTGACCTTTTGAAGATGTTCTTTTGGCTCGAGGTTGGACAGATTTCATAGCCTTGTATTTGATGCGATGGATAATGGAGATTGGGATAGTTCCATGCATTAATTTGTAACCATGAGTTTTAAGGTTGAGTTTGAGTGAGTGTAAAATGTTTGGGTCTTCTAAGGCTATGGACATGTCAGGGTAGACATTGAAATGGACAGGTCCATAACAAAGACTGGTTTCAATGGCTCCCAAAAGGGAATCATTGAACTCAAGGAACCTTTGGTCACGAAGGGCTAACAACATAGAAGTGTTGAGTCCTTCTCGGTGAAGGGGTTTGATGGCCACTTGGACTAAGCCAATATGGACATAATTATATTTGCGGTCTTTGTATAAATCTTGTAGGGTAAGTGGATCAAAAAGTTGGATTTCTTGAGTTTGTGGGGTAAAATTTATAGTTTGCTCTACGGTCTTGACTGTTTCGAGTCCGAACCAGTCTCGATCATAGAGATCATTTCTTGAAATTTTTGGCATATCCCAACTTCGAAGTCGTCAGTTAATTCTTGAGGTTTGTTCATCATAATCAAGCACATTAGAACTTGTGCTTGCCTCACCTGCCGATCTCATCGACATGGAGCGGGGTAATCGACTCATAATTTGAGAATTCTTAAGCTTGGGGTAATCACCTAGATCTAAGTTTTAAGATGGTATTTCCAACATGACTTGGGCACAATCGTGGTCTTACACTCTTCTGCCACTCCTCCCAAGAATCCAAAGGCATATACCGCGTCGAAAAACTTAAAAGAAAATAATTACACAAAAGAAAAGAAATCTGCAAAGAAATAAACCGAATCCACCACCACCGTGGCTCTGATACCAGATTACAAGATCGAGATTAACCAAAATCCAGGGAAATAGAGATCTCCTTGGTATCAGAGCCACGGTGGTGGTGGATCGAGATTCTTTCATGGAGAAGCTCTGTTTTGAGAAAATTTAATTGTTTAATTTTCCTAATGCTTTGGTCATCAGAATCTCGATCTTGTAATCTGGTATCAGAGCCACGGTGGTGGTGGATTCGGTTTATTTCTTTGCAGATTTCTTTTCTTTTGTGTAATTATTTTCTTTTAAGTTTTTCGACGCGGTATATGCCTTTGGATTCTTGGGAGGAGTGGCAGAAGAGTGTAAGACCACGTTTGTGCCCAAGTCATGTTGGAAATACCATCTTAAAACTTAGATCTAGGTGATTACCCCAAGTTTAAGAATTCTCAAATTATGAGTCGATTACCCCGCTCCATGTCGATGAGATCGGCAGGTGAGGCAAGCACAAGTTCTAATGTGCTTGATTATGATGAACAAACCTCAAGAATTAACCGACGACTTCGAAGTTGGGATATGCCAAAAATTTCAAGAAATGATCTCTATGATCGAGACTGGTTCGGACTCGAAACAGTCAAGACCGTAGAACAAACTATAAATTTTACCCCACAAACTCAAGAAATCCAACTTTTTGATCCACTTACCCTACAAGATTTATACAAAGACAGCAAATATAATTATGTTCATATTGGCCTTGTCCAAGTGGCTATCAAACCTCTTCACCGAGAAGGACTCAACACTTCTATGTTGTTAGCCCTTCGTGACCAAAGGTTCCTTGAGTTCAATGATTCCCTTCTGGGAGCCATTGAAACAAGTCTTTGTTATGGACCTGTCCATTTCAACGTCTATCCTGATATGTCCATAGCCCTTGAAGACCCAAATATCTTACATTCACTCAAACTTAACCTTAAAACTCATGGTTACAAATTAATGCATGGAACCATCACAATTTCCATCATTCATAGAATCAAATACAAAGCTATGAAGTCTGTCCAACCTCGTGCCAAAAGAACATCTTCAAAAGGCCAAACTCTTTATCTTGAAACTGATTGTATTCAAGGACAAATTGTCTACCCCAAACTTTGCCGATGGGAAGATATTTCTTTCCCTGAAGAATGGCAGCTGCAAACGACTGCTATTCCCCCTCAAGTCTCAAACACCAGTATCCGTTCTATTTCCCAGGATTCAGACGGATTAGTTGCCATTAGATTTAACAGACAAACTACCCCTCCGGTTTACCAAAGCTCCAGAAGATCATGCTCTGAGGCATCGACTTCTTCTGACCTAAACCAATGGGTTTCTCAAACTATGACAACTCCACCTTTCCCTAACCTTGTTGGAGTTCAAAATAACCAAAATATTGTCCATGGAACATATGAAGCTACCTCTACTGTTCCTGAAACAACCCCTTCTGAGACCCATGATCAAAGGTCTCCTACTCAATCTGAGGTTGAACCACCTCCTCCTCCTAAAGATCCCAAAAATGATGGACTTTACATGATTCAAGTTGAAACAAATTATCAAATTGACAAACCTTTACTTCGAATAGATTTTGAGTCTAAAAAGAACAAAGAAAAACGTGAATGGTTCTTAAAAACTTTTAACCTTGAACAACAAGCTCAAATTCGAACAAATTGGTATAATTTTATGACAAATCTTAAAACTAATGTTTTCTTCTTTACATATTTTGATATCTATGCCCAGGATAATAATGTTTACTATCCTTGGCATAATCAAGTATGTACTCAAACAACCTCTCATAAAGCCTGGACCCTTTATGGGGGACAAACCAATAATGCTATCCATCCTCCGACAGAAAGCATCAAACATAACTACAAAAATAATGAGATAATAGCCTCTCCATTCAAAATTACTGAACAAGATGACCCAAACAGAAGACAAATTGAACAATTAAACTTCACAAATTTAAGTCTTCAAACCATAGGTAATCAACTTTCAAGAGTTGAAAACCTTGTCCAACCTAAACATGTAGCCCCTTCATCCTTGACACCGGCTCCGGTTCCAACTTCTGTTTCTTTGTTCAAACCATATAATATTCCCCTAAAACAACAGCTCGCCCTTAACAAATCTTTTGTTTTAGATCAAATTAACCAACGATTGACCATTCTTAATGCTACTGAAGAACATTTAAATGAACCTCCAACTCCAGTCCAAAACCAGCCCTCAGGTGAACCATCAGCTGAATCAAATAATAGAGGTATTTGCAACATCATAGGATGTTCTTCTGACACTTCCTCAAGTTCAGAAGAAGAAGACTTCCCTAAAATTAACCAAATTGGTCAAAGTTCTAACCAACACCCAGTCTTCCCTGACCTACAAATTGAAGCCAGAGGTATTGCCCCTCAAGCTTCTTACCAAAGCGGTATCATCTATGAATGGAACATAGATGGTCTGTCCGAACATAATCTCATGAACAAACTCCAAGAAATGACCATGGTCAGCAATGCACATCGAATCAAGAATACTCCTGATAGTGCTGTTGCTACTTTGCTTGTTTCTGGCTTTACTGGCCAACTCAAAGGTTGGTGGGATTATGTCCTGACTGATGTCCAAAAAACAGAAATTTTAATGGCTGTTCAAATTACACCTGAAGGTGTTCCCCTTCTTGATGGTGAAGGTATTCCTATTGAGGATGCTGTTAATACGCTTATTTTCAGCATTGCAAATTACTTTTTAGGAAACCCTTCTCGTCTCAAAGATAGAACAGCTGAACAATTATCAAATCTTAGATGTAAGAAATTACATGATTTCAAATGGTACAAAGATACTTTCTTAACCAAAGTCTTAACCAGACCTGATGCAAACCTTCCCTGTTGGAAAGAAAAATTCCTTACAGGATTACCAACTCTGTTTTCTGAAAAGATCAAACAACGCCTTAGGAAAGAAAATGATGGGATTATTCCCTATGATCAAATGTCCTATGGCCAAATCATTAGTCTTATTCATGAAGAGGGTCTAGCTCTCTGTACTGATATTAGACTTAAGAAACAAATCCACAAAGAAAACAAATTTTATAAACGTGAACTTGGTGGATTCTGTGAACAATTCGGATTTCCACCTCTCAGATCTCCATCAAAACATAAACATAAATCTTCTCGCAAATATTATAAAAATTTTCACAAATCTAAAAAATATGTATCTCACAGACCTTTTACAACCCCTGAGTTTTATAAAACTCCTTCAAAACCAAAATATAACAAATATAGAAAGCCTTTCAAGGCACCTAAAAATTTTAAGAATCAAAATCCAGATAAAACCACACAAGGATGTTTCAAATGTGGTAAGCCTAGTCATATCGCCAAATTTTGTAGAGTTTCAAATAAAATCAATTCCTTACAAATATCTGAGCAAGATAAGACTCAAATCCTTGCTCTATTTCAAGAAACTTCTTCATCTTCTTCTGAAGATGAAAAACATAAGCTTAACCAAATTCAAACCTCTGAACATAGTTCTTCCAGTTCTTCCAATAATGAGAATTTTCAAGCATGTAATTGTGATTCTTGTATTATTGGCCTTAGCTGTGAAGATTGTGTTCCCAAATCCATCCGTATGCTTCGTGCATCACCAAATTCAAACATTTTTGATTATATTGATAGTTTAGCAGACCCAGAACAAAAGAAGGCCTGCCTTGAGCATCTCAGAAACAATGTTTCTACCCAAAACTCTCCTCAACCTTACAACCTTCATCAAATCATGCAAAAGTTTGATAAAATATCAAAACCAACTATCCCTGACCATTCTGGACGAATCAAATCCCTTGAAACCACTACTGCATCTCTGCAGTATGAAATAAAACAAATTAAGCAACAAATTGCCTTCTTACACAGACATCAAAACCAACAGGCTTCAAACAACGAACCATTAATAAACCCCTTTGTAACTCAAGATCTCGTTGAACCAAACCCAACAATCCCTGGTTTTGTGTCTACTATAACCTGTCAAAATTGGTATGTTCGCATAACCTTAGTTATTAACGCTTCATTCAAATTTTCTGCCATTGCCTTAGTTGATTCTGGTGCTAATGCCAATTGCATCAACGAAGGTGCTATTCCAACCCAGTTCTATGAAAGAACTACTCAACGCCTTAACACGGCTAATGGATCTGGGTTGAATGTCCAATACAAACTTTCAAACACCCATGTCTGCAACCAAGGCCTTTGCCTTCCCCAAACTTTTATCCTTGCTAAAGATCTTGACCAAACCATAATCCTTGGTCAACCATTTTTAGAAAAAATCAAACCATTCAAAATAACCCAAGATGGGATTTCTACAAAATTTCAAGGACAAAAAATTGTCTTTCCATTCTTACAAGCCCAAAACTCTAATGACCAAAGCATTAGAAAAATTAAACAATTAAATTTTCTCAAAAAAGAGCTTCTCCATGAAAGAATCTCTGATCATCTTAAAAATCCCAAAACTATCCAACAAATTAATCAAATTAAATCAAAATTTGAAACTAATCTTTGTTCTGATGTTCCTGATGCCTTTTGGCACCGAAAGCAGCATATGGTTTCCCTACCTTATGCTACTGGGTTCTCAGATCTTCAAATCCCCACTAAGGCACGCCCAGCTCAAATGAATCAAACTCTTCTTGAAACTTGCAAAGAAGAGATCAATGATCTCTTAGCCAAAAAACTTATCCGACCTAGTACCTCACCTTGGAGTTGCACAGCCTTTTATGTCAATAAGGCTGCTGAGATAGAAAGAGGTACTCCTCGACTAGTAGTTAATTACAAACCTTTGAATGATGCCCTCCAATGGGTCAGATATCCAATACCAAATCAAAAGGATCTTTTACAAAGGATTTATCAAGCAAAAATCTTTTCCAAATTTGATATGAAGTCTGGTTTCTGGCAGATCCAAATCCATGACAAGGATCGTTATAAAACCGCCTTCACAACACCCTTTGGCTTATATGAATGGAACGTTATGCCATTCGGCCTCAAAAACGCCCCTAGTGAATTTCAGAAAATCATGAATGACATATTCAATCCTTATGGACAATTCACTATTGTCTATATTGATGATGTTCTGGTTTTCTCAAATTCTATTGAACAACACTTCAAACACCTAAGAACATTTTATCAAATTATTAAATCAAATGGTCTTGTTTTATCAAAGAGGAAAATGGAATTTTTTCTTACTAAAGTTAGATTTCTTGGGCATTTAATTGAAAAGGGTACTCTTACCCCTATTGATCGTGCCATTACCTTTGGTGAGAAATTCCCTGACCAAATCCTTGATAAAACTCAATTACAAAGATTTTTAGGAAGTTTAAATTATGTTCGTGATTTTCTTCCCCAGATCAGTAAAATTGCCGAACCTCTTTATCTTCGACTTAAAAAGAAACCAACTCCCTGGTCTCAAACCCAAACAACTGCTGTTCAAACAATCAAAAGGCTCGTTAAAGAGATTCCTTGTTTATTTATTCCAAACCCAGAGGCATTTAAAATTGTTGAAACTGATGCCTCTGATATTGGTTATGGAGGAATTCTCAAACAAAGACTCCCTGATAATAACAAAGAACAATTAGTTCAATTTACTTCTGGTATTTGGAATTCTGCTCAAAAGAATTACAGTACCATCAAAAAAGAGATTTTATCAATTGTTCTCTGCATTCAAAAATTTTAAAATACATTATTAAATAAACCATTTTTAGTTCGTGTTGATTGTAGCGCAACTAAATATGTTTTACAAAATGATGTTTCAAATCTTGCATCAAAACAAATTTTTGCCCGATGGCAAGCTTTACTATCAATTTTTGAATTTCAAATAGAATATATTAAAGGAGAATCCAATTTTGTCCTTGACTTTCTTACCCGTGAATTCTTACAGGGCCAGACTCCTCAAATTAACCTCATTAGGATGGCTCCCCCTAAGGAGTCCACTTCCTCAAATTCTGTTGTCAGAACCAAATCAAGCTATGGTGCTGCGGCTGCCTCTGCTGCACCATCAAACCAAATTGTTACCCGTAGCGAGACCCAAATGGCTACTACCACAACACCTTATTCCCATGCTGTGGTAGTAGGCTCTACCGCAGGACCTATCCAACCCACAAATAAGGCTAGTTCTAGCCTCCAAACTACCCAAGCCAAACCTCTTCAAACAGCACAAGGTTCCAAACTCAAAAGCCAATATCATGAAAAGCCATGCAAAGAAGACCTCTTCACTATTGAAGAGCCCTTATACAAATATCTTGACTCGCCAATTATGATGGCACAAGCAGTTTTTTACAAATGATGGAATCACTATTCCAACTCCCAAGCAAAACATCAAGAATATTACGAGTATATTCTCGTAGAAACCGATTCTGTCATACTCAAACTTAATTATGACAGAACCGACCCAACTCTGGTTACACATACAACTGTAACCATCTGCAAAATCCTGTCTCTTCAAGACTGGGGGACTCATCCCATGAACCAAAGAAGCTTTTCAAATACTTTTTCCCCACAAAATTATACATACATGGATTACCAGGAAGCCTGGTTCAAAGCTTTCACTTTTCAAAATCGAACCAACCGCCACTCTTGGTTCTTCTGTTTTGAGTACAAATTTAACAACCAAACTCCCAATTGGTTTCCCAAATGGTGGGATCAATATGGTCCCATGGAAGAAATTTTACCACCACAAATACAAGATTCCTTCCAAACATTTTCTCAAAACTCAACACCCCAACCTCACCAACTAAATCTTCTCAGATTCTTTTTCCACTGCCGCCTCGCATGGATACTATTCTTGGAATACCAAATTTATGACTACCAGATAAATGACTGGATTGCTCCAGTCCTCTGCCGGTCTTTCAATATCAAATGGTGGGACAACTGCGATGTCTCCAAATGTGAGAAAAATGCATTAATCAAAAGCCTCACAGGTCTCCAGCCTGTTCCAAAAATCCAAAGCTCCTCCAAATCAAGCACCAAAAGTGAGAAGGAAGCCCTACGGGCTCGTCTAGCCGAACTCGGTTCCGACTCAGACGATGACGACAATGAAGGTTCCAGTGATGGAGCCTACAGTCTCAAATCTATGCAAAGATCTGTTCCTGCCCATGAACTCTGTTATGGGCAAGATCCATATGAGGTTGACCCTGACTTCGTCCCTGACAGTCTTACGGCGTCCTCCTCCAGCAAATTCAAAGAAGTTACCTCCCGTCAGTCCCGACGGACAACCAATGCAAAGTCCTCCTCGACCAAATAAGTTTGGTCCAAAAACGTCTGCTAAGACGGTTATAAATTAGCCGACGAGGTGCAGTCGTTAAAATCCACCTAGTCAAATAACCTCGGACGACCTTTAAGGAAAGGGGGTACTGTTACTATCCCAGGTTATAGGATAGTCCGGCCAATATCCGGCTCAAATTAATAGGATACAAATTTCTTGATCAAACCAATACGGAGAACAGTGTCTACGACACGTGGAATGCCGTGGTAAGATCATTGAAGATTCCAAATCAACTATCGGCAGCAAAATCCATCAAAGATGCCAAATCATTTGTCGATAGCAACTCCAACTTTCGGTGCCCACAGTTCCACAAAATTGTCGGCAGCAGCAACTGTTCACTCCAAATACAAATTCAAGTGCACAGTTCCAAATAATGTCAAATGAAATGTCAAATAGTACCTAATTTGGTACAGTACCAAATGAAACCCAAATGAAAACCAAACCCACATGTAATCCAAATGAGCCTCCTTACACTATAAAAGGAGCACCAACCCCCCTCACAAACCACTTGAAAAAATTTGGACTTGAAATCCTAGAACTTAGAGAGAGAAGCTCCGAAGCAAGCTAAGCCTCCACAAGTTCTTCCAAGATCTCTCCGAGCATCCCGTCGGACTTCAGCAAACTCCGATCATCCCAAGTCTGATCGTCCATCAAAGGTTAGCTACCTACAGCTCAAAGCCAACCCAACCTTCTTCTTCTCAAATCCTCTAACCCAAACTGTCCTAAGCCCATCTAGAGACTCGAGAACTCTAGATCAAAATCTCCAAATATTGTAATATTTACTTTCAAAAGTTATATTTCAAAGTATTTTCTTTGATTGCATTATTAGTCTCTTTTTACATCTGCATTTGCATATAGCAGCTTCTTTTTCTATCCTTGGATCAAAGCCTACAGTCGTGCCTCTTGATTCAAAGACATAGATCTGGTTAAGCAGCTTTTATTTTCTGCAATTCCATATCTTTTATTTTCTGCAATTCCATATCTTTTATTTTAAATTCATGGTTACTTCTTTTGTTTATTTTAATTCAAGCACAAATTTAGTTCTGAGTAAGGTATTGCACCCATCTCAGTGTTAGCCTCCTTGCTGGATCGGAGTAAGGTATCGCACCTATCTCATTCTGATTGCTATACAGAACCAGGAGATCTCAATTTCCCTGGATTTTAGCATATCTCGATCCTGTAATCTGGTATATATATATATATATATATATTTTTTTTTTATATGTACTCTTTTTTTTCTTTTATTTTTTTAATTATATATGATTGTGTTCTATATAAGAAAAGTATTATTTTAACCAAAAGGTGATTAAAAATAATTGTAACCATAGTGTAAGATTAATTATATGTACCTTTCTTACTATTATTAGTATTATTGATTTGCATTATTCGTAATTATTATTATTATTATTATTATTATTATTATTATTATTATTATTATTATTATTATTATTATTATTATTATTATCATTATTATTATTATTATTATTATTGATGCTGGGCCCTACATGAGGGCTAGTTAGGGACCACAAGGAGCCCACAATACTTTTGTTTTCTGCTTTTTCTAATGAGGGCTTCAAAGTCTTCAGCCTAACTAATTCCCCGGGTTCAATTGACCTCACAATCGTAGGATCGGGTTATTAGCAGAATTTTTCGGAAAGCCAAATTAATCTCATTGTGAATGACCCCAAAGTTGTTGCCAAGGTAATTTGAACATAAGTAAGATGTTTATTGAGACACTTTACTCATGCCAATTCACTAATGAACCAATCTCTTGGGATTCATACACTACTATATTACTACTATTACTATTTCAAGAGAGGCGAAGATGGTAGGGTCGAAAACTCTTGACCTTTCCGCCAAACCCAAATGTCTAATCACCTACCAATGAGCTAGTTGCTCATCCCCAAAAGGCCTCATTAATTAGTCTTTTAGTTTGCATTGTTTTAATATTTACAACTTCTATCTTAACTTATTTTAATCTTAATAATTTTTTTTTTTTTTCTGATAGATATTAATTGTTGTCACATATGTCACCTGAAGACCAAGGGTCCAAGACCAAAGTCCCCATGAATGAATGTGTCATTAAAGCTTTGTTTACCAAATAAATAATAATAATAATAATAATAATAATAATAATAATAATAATCATCTTAATCCTTTCTAAGATGTTACACTTACACCCCATGGTTTTAGCGCTTTCAACCTAATACCCAAACGGCAAGTTTAAGGATTAAGTTTTTATTTTTTGCATGTATGATGTTATATATTTGTTAATTTATCACTACATGTAATAAGATAGATGGTTCTTTGAGTAATGGGCATGGGAGGCACAATAGTTCAGGACAACGAGGTCTTCATGGGGGAGGAGAGAGAGAGAGAGAGAGAGAGAGAGAGAGAGAGAGAGAGAGAGAGAAACGAGTTCTAGCGTACCTGTCAAGTTGGCTCTTGAGGACATTTTCCCATGTAATAGTTGTATGGGAGGAAAACGTTACATGATGGTGTGACCACTGCTTTAATGAATGGACTGACTAGTGGGAGTGTATGCATATTGCACAGGCATCCAATTAGAGGGACAGACTTCTTATCATGTCATCCTATGTTTTGATGTAAAGGGTACAACTAGGTAACCTTCTTTTCCCCTAATTGTATACATATATGTGAACCTTACATAGGCGAAAAGATATAAAATCTCTTTTAAGGACCCTGGATTCCTATACAGCCCACCTAGGAAGGTTTTCCTCTACAATCTTAATGCGTCATATGATAAATCATATTGGGGCCACCTGTGTGCATACATAGGGTATTTATCTAAGGAACATTGTTCAACAAACAAATAAAAAAAAAAAAAATAGAGAGGAGAAATTCATCCAAAAAAAATTGGTCAGAACCTGTATGACAGGAAGAGATCTTGTTGTAACAGCAAGTGCCCAATGGCGTCACCCCATATTCTAATATCAAATTCTGAGAGTGGAAAAGCCCAATGGCTTTTGCGGCTTTCTGCACGCGGTCTCTTTCCCCATGATTTCCACCACCACTTGAGTTAATGGGCCACTTGGTCTAAACTATCTGTAGCATGTAGGACCAGGTTTTGCTTCATGATTAGGTTAAATATGGGCCTGGGCTTCTCTAGGGGCTTTAAAGCCCATTCCAGCATTATAGACTCTAAATGATTAGGTGAGAAGTTTATAGCTTAGGTACCACCACTACAGGTATTAACTTTAAACTTGGGAATAATGAGCACACCTAAATCAAAAAAGAAAATCTTACAAGAACAACTTTGACCAGTACCCAATTACTGCTGGTCTGGTTCTGAGAGGCATAAGCTCCTCATAGGTCAAGTCCAGACTTTTAGCAGAGGCTTAACCATTAATGAAGGAGCCCACCAAAACAAAACAAGAGAGAGAGAGAGAGAGATTTCTTCATTTTCTTTGGATTACTTTCCTTTGGAAGGATTTTAACTACTGCTCTTATCATGAGATGCAAGGAAAAGTCATTTATTATCTCTCTCTCTCTCTCTCTCTCTCTCTCTCTCTCTGCCACTTTATGTTGAAGCTTTTCCCACATTTGAAGTTTTTACAAAAAGGAAGGGGAAGCAACTGAAATGTTCAATGAACAATGAATAACCCAATAACAACCAAAAACAGACACTCCCACAAGGGGAGTAACTAAGGACCTGAAACTTCAACTTTGGCACTTTTTGCATTGTGGAGTCTCTTTAGTTTTAATTGGTTTGGGGACTTGGGGATCATTCTCTTTGGGTAGTGGAGGCAGGAATTTCCCTTCCCAATCCAAATAATATGATTACATACACTATCATCCATCTTCTCTTGCACTTTTTCTTGTTTTCCTCATACTTTTGTGACAAATGAAATGAATCCGTAAAAGATAATGCCCACCCATCTCTTTTTTTCTCTGCCCTATTCATTTCTTTGCAGAGTTCTAAGCTGCTATTATTACAACTCTTACTCCCCATCTCCTTTCCTCAACCTTTTTTCTGTCTTTAATAATCTTCCTTGCAATATTGATTGCTTCTAAGTGCTCTCTCTCCATTCTCTACCTTTTTAGTTTCTCTTTTCCTCACTAACATCTAAAAAAAACTTTTTAACATAAAACACAAAATGTGATTTAAAAAGAAAAGGGGTCAAGCAAGATGAGAGTAACACATTCTTTGCATATAGACCACCCAAGACTTTTCTGCCTTCCTTACCCAAGCCACCCCACACACACCTCTCTCTCTCTCTCATCACTAATTAGTCTACCTCCTTGGTTATGGACCCCTAGGTCTTGTGACCCTGTCTATTTTATAGTAGAAAAAAGATGATTATGATAATGATCAATCAGCAAGCATGGGCTGCTCGCCGAAAAGTTTATTGATGACAATTTTAACTCACTAAACTTAAAATCTAGATATAGAGAGTTTTCCAAACCACACCCATCATGACATGAGAAACAGTTTTTTCAATAACAATCCCACATGGTCAGAGAGAAGAGAATATGTATCAGTGCAAGACCCACATGATTATGATGTAAAAGAAGATAGATAAACATCCACAACCTGTCGGCATAGAGATCTTTATCCCTAAAATATATTTCACATTTTATTTCTCCATCCCATCCCCATCCCCATCCCCATCCCCATCCCCATACTTACACTTCTTAATCTCTCTCCCTCTCTCACTGGGGAGTTAGACATGTGGCAACCTATTATTAAACGAAAACCTTTTGCTTCTACCATGTTGTGTGCTTTTCCATAGATTCCTTTATGGTTAATTGTTTATGTCTTATGTGTGGGTCAGGATTAAGTTGTTCCTATTATGCCTTCAAGAAAATGGGATGTTTGGTTCCTACAAAAGGGGGGATACATTTGTTATCTAAGCTTTTATTATTATCTTAATCAATTCATGATTAAGCTCAAGATGTCCATGTCTATCTAGAGGTAGGACCAACCTATAGACTAACTTGCTCCTTTGTTTATTGGTAATTCTTTACGCTTTATACTCTCCACCTTATAATTAGGGTTTGGAGTGTTCTACCTACTTCACTTGATGATGACCTCTTTTCAGTGTCCTGATCTCCTGATATATAATTATGTTAGGGAGAAGATTTCCTGACCAAGTCATGGGCTTATAAAGTAATAATAAGGTAATCTCTCTGTCTCTCTGTCTCTCTCTCTCTCTCTCTCTCTCTCTCTCTCTCTCTCTCTCTCTCTCTCTCTCTCTCTCTCTCTCTCTATATATATATATATATATTAACAGGCCAAAGAGGAAGCAAA
>NC_056558.1:19067143-19094568 GCF_013358625.1 Macadamia integrifolia
CCGGGCCACGAATTGACACCCCTAGTCATGCCAATGGATGCATGGAGAATGGTAAAATCCATATGGTCAAGGTAAGAAAGAAGAATCAATAAAAAAAATAAAAAAAAAGAAAAAAGAAAAGAAAAGAAAAAAAAAAGACAACTGAGAGGTGAAAGTAAAGTGGTGTCGTGGGGGAACTTTTATCGATATATTAATGAAAAAAAAAAAAAAAAAAAGCAAGGACAGTTCCTCATGTCATCCACCTCTCACATACACTCTTTCCTCCTTGACATGCGGCCATTCAATGCTGGCGTTTTGACAAACATTTACCTATATATTAGTTATGGAAAAATGGTGGTCTCACTGATCATGTCATGTAACTCTCACATTCTCTCTCTTTCTTGACATGTGGGTCTTCTCTATATATGAATCGTGTGATTCTTCTTCCCTCTTGGCGATCCCCTACCCATTAAGAATTTAAATTTATTTTGGAATTACTAACCTGCCAATCAGATTTCACATTAGAATAAATGATGATTTGGCATTTGTCCACAAAATTCAAGCACCAACTGAGCTACCACATAGCAATGAAACGGGCCTAAAGTCCTTTGTAGAGATTTCCCTCTAATGGTGCCCACAAAGAAAAGCCAATACCCAAAGGTAAAATACTTGCACATATGGAACTAGGCTTGCATCATAGATTAGAAAGTTGAGGTTTTATGTATTTCTATAGAGAGAGGGATAGGTATGTCGCCGATATCAAGTATGCTAGTGGATAGCACCAATAGGAACACATGATGGAGTATCATACAGGAAGGATATGGGGGTCATTTCAGAAAAAGGGAAGAGAGAGATAGACACATGGGTGCTAGCATACTTGATATCGGCGGCATACCCAACCTTTTCCCATTTCTATAATATTGAGTATTGCCTAATCTGTACACATTGTTTCAGTCTATTCTCCAATATTACGTTATCAAGAATTTTTGAATATACTCATTTTTTTGCTAACGACGGGTATCCAGGCCTTCGGCTTGACTAGTCCTATGGGCCCATACTAACTCCACAACCTCATGGACCGGGTCATACCAGGGTTGAATGAGAACCATTCAACTTTCACTAAAAGCAGTGGAAAGCACTAAAAACCCCCGTGTGAGTGGCCCAATGTGTGCCTAGTGGGAGTTGAACTTAGGACGTCCGAGTTTATGGCTCATACCAAGTTTGTTGCTCACCAACAGCGCTATCCCCTTGGGTTTCAGAATATACTCCTTGATTATCTTGGTACGAACCAATTTGACACCTACATATGTTTACTATTGCTTCAGTATGGACAATTACTATTTCAACATTTTTATCCAACCAAAGATAGCAACAACAATAAGAACATAACTTTATTCCAATTAAATGGGGTCGGCCACATGGATCTTTGTTTTCTAATCAACTCTTTTCGAAACCATATAAGATACGAGACCTAAACTAAGCATGTCTTTCCTTACCACCTCTTCAATGGTTATTTTAGGTATTCCCTTAGTTCTTTTGGTTTCCTCAATCTGAATAAAGTCATTTCTCTGTACTAGGGCATCCGAAGGCCACCATTGGACGTGACCATGCCACCTCAAATGACTCTCTCTAAGCTTATCATGAATTGGTAATATTTCCATCCAGCTCTAATATGGTAATTCCTTACTTTATCTGTCTTACTTTTCCCAATCATCCATCTCGACATCTTCATCTCCTCTACACTTAGTTTATTTATATGACACTTTTTAACTACCCAACATTCTGCCTCAAATATCACTATTGGACGATGACAATTCTGTAGAATTTTTCTTTAATCAGTCATGAAACACTCCGGACACATTTTTTCACTTCATCCACCCTATTTTAATTATGTGGATTATGTCATCGTTTATGTCAATTTCATTATTTACGACTGATCCTAGCTAGATATCTAAAATACTCACTTTGTTGGATCTCCCACTCACTAATAATCAACATCTTATTATCAGACCTAGTGTGACTGAAGTTACACAAGATATATTCCGTCTTATCACTCTTTTATAAACCTTTAGATTCCAAGGTTGATCTCCATAATTCTTCCTTGTCATTAATCATTGTTTTTGTCTCATCCACCAAAATGATATCATCAACAAAAAAAGCATACACTAAGGAACCTCATCCTGGATATTCTTATTTAAATCATCTATGATAAATACAAACAAATAAGGGTTAAAGTTTATCCTTGATGTAAACAATAGTAATAGGAAATTCATTACCTTGACCCCCCCCACAGTTCTACACTCAGTCATTACACCATGATATACATCTTTAATCATATCCACATATTTACTTAGAACACTTCTCATTTCTAATACTTTCTAAATTGATTCTTTTAGTACTATGTCATACACTTTTTTTTGGTCAATAAAGACCATATGAAGATCCTTCTTGCTATCTCTAAATCTATCCATGAATTTTCTAAGTAAGTAAATAAGTTTTGTTATAGATCTTCCTAGTATAGAACCAAATTGATTTTTCAAAATAGTAGTTCCCTTTCTTAGGTGGGTTTCATTAACCCTCTTCCATAAATTTATCGTATAACTCATTAATTCTATGCATGTATTTATTGTAGCTCTGAATATCATGCTTATTTATTTATTTATTTTAAATTGAGACCATAATTCTTCTTTTCCATTCATTTGATATTTTCTTCGTGATTATAATCTTGTTAAAAATCTTGGTTAGTCAAAATAAACCACAAATCCCTTTGCTCTTCTACGCTCCAATAGGTACTCCGTTTGGGCTTGGTGCCTTACTTATTGTCATCTTTCTTAAAGCTTTATTCACTTCAACATCCTAATTTTTCTTATATACATACAATGTTACGATGAGTGATGTGTCCTTCTGATGCCCTATTCTCCGAGGAGTATCCATTAAGTAGGTCACAAAAGCACTCTCCCCACCTCTCTTCAATGTCCTAATTCCTTATAAGTACCATATCATCTTTGCTTTTAATACATTTAACATAGTCAAAATCTTTGTTCATCTTTTTTCTCATTTTAGCTATCTTACAAGTAGCTTTTTCCACATCCTTTGTATTCAAATTAGTATATCTTTATATTACTTTCCTTGATTTCCCACAATCTTTCTAGCTACTTTCTGGCATATAAACGAGGTGCTCCAAGACTAGTTATTAATTATAAGCCTTTAATAAGGTGCTTAAATGGATCTGGTATCCTCTCCTTAATAAGAGAGATTTGCTAAACAGACTTCATGCATCCCACATTTTTTTTTTTTTAAATTTGATATGAAGTTTGGCTACTGGCAAATTTAAATTGCTGAAAAAGGATAAATAAAAAATTGATTTTGTTGTTCTGTTTTGGTAATTTGAATGGAATGTTATGCCCCTTAGATTGAAGAATGCCCCATCAGAATTTTAAACATTAGGAATCAAATTAGGATATACTTAGAAAGTAGACATAGATTTTGTAAAATTGTTTTCCTTTTAAGAATAAGATCTGCTATGATTGACGGTTCTTCACTAAGAAGAGATGAATAAAATGATGGATCTTGATGATGATAAAACAAATAGAATTCAATCCAAGAATATGAAATATCTAGTACTTCATCTAAGTGAGCAATCTTCCTTTTACATACAGTAGCGACATATATTCCAAAATATAACTTAAAAAATCTTGGAAGACGGAACACTTACATAGATAGAACACACGATCGTTGAAGTAGAAAGCCCACAAATATTACTTGAAAGGAAAACACTCTTAAACACACTAGATACTTAGAAGAAAACTCTTAAAGACACTTACACTTATACAAGCACTCAAACAATACTAGAAACTTGACTAAAATTTTTCAGATCTTGAAGTTGAAGAGAAAGGGTTATTTATAAGCCACGACGGATTTCAAAACTTCTTCAATTCGGATGAAAAGTTTCCCTGATGGACTCGGATAAGGATTGCAGGGTTATTTATAAGCCATAACGGACTTCAAAACTTCTTCAATTCGGATGAAAGCTTCCCTGATGGACCCGGATAAGGATGGCGTCGAATAGAGGAGCTTGCTCTCAAGAGAGAAAATCTTTAAAGATAAGATTCCCTTATCTATTGAAGATCGCAAAGGCTGACAAGTCTTTAGGACAGTGCAGACTGGGATCCATTGGTGGCTAAAGATAAGCCTTCTTTTAGAAAGATACCCCGACATTCCGTATGATAGGACCACTATTTTCCAATGGATTCTTTTAGAGAGTGGGTGAATTATTATACTGTCCACCCGTGACAGTCACTATAATATGCTTATAGTGTTGTATGACGCATGCCAAGACGTCAGTCTGACTTAGATGGCATTAGGTGTGGATGCTTAACACCTGGCAAGAGACGAAATGTCTTATCGTCTAGCAAGGAACTGGGCCAAGGTGCAAATGAGGCCTTTTTTTTTTAGGCTATTGATCAAGCTTTATCAAAGCTTTCTTCTTTGAGGTTAACGGTTTGACCGAAGATGATGAAGACGATGATGCTTTATCAGGATCAGGGTCAAACCTTATAGCGGCAAGGATCCGAGCCTGAATTTGTTCATTAGACATAAATGGATATTTCATCTTGACTGATTCAATAATATCTGTGAGATGGTTCTGGGCCTCCTATTGGGATAAGGAGGATTCTTTTAACGAAGAAGGAAGATCTTCACATATGCCTCATTTAGGCACAAACTTTGATCCAGATAGGAGAAAAGTACCAAATTTATCCCACCATTTCACAGAGAGGTGGCACTCAAGGTAGGAACATAATCCCATTTGTTGTCTTCGTCCGGAGAGATAGCATAATTTCATTTAAGAATCCATAGAAACTTATAGAGTACGAAGAATTGGACAAAAAGGGATCTTGGATCTAACAACTTATTGAATTCTTGAGATTTTTGCAATGAAGCCTTAAGCTCCGAAGGTAGAAACTAATGTCGGGGATGTCCCCAAGTATAGAACCATCTAAGAAATCAATTTGGAACACCTGATAAAGTGTACTAAATGCAAAATTTTACAAACGATGTATGGGAATCCTGACCATTCTGATATAAGAAGACAGTTTCCCAAGCTTTTATATAGTCACTATAATTGTATGACCTTAATTTTAGGCCAAATAAATCTTGAAACTATCTTTGAGTAGGAGTAGGACCCCATTTTCGGTAAGAAATGATATCAAATATTTGAAGCTCAGAATAAGCTTTGACAGAGGCACTTCGATAAGTATGTTGAATATAAGCAGACTTTGTCTCAATAAGAATTCTTTCATAGAATAATCTCGTCTTATCATCATAATTAGGATGAAGATGATCTCTATGGATAGTAGCAATTTCAGAGGGAGTTCTTCAGAGATGAATGTTTTCAATAGCGAGAACTCGGATAATATTTCTATGAATGGGGAGTTATTAGCAGCCTGGATTAAGGATGCAGGAGATTGAGATGAGATAGGAGAAGGTGAAGATTGGATTTGTCTTGATGAAGACACAATAAGAGACATATTAGGAGAAGCATGGACAATAACATTATTTTTAGGTTTTAGAGCCTTGTAGAAATTCTCACGAGTAAGAAAATTAGGTCAACTATTAGTTTCTCCTTTAATAAATTCAATATCGAAACCAAATACAAAAGTAATACCTGTCATCTAGCAAATATTTGTTTAGATGCAAGATTCTTTACATCCTTTTCTAAAACGTCTTTAGCAGCCTTGTTTTCTACCCAGACTAGAAAATTTTGATTTAATTGATCACTTTCAAATTTAGTGATATATAGGATAAGGGAAATACTTTCTTTTTTTATTGTAGAATATTTTTGTTGGGTGGAATTCCATGTTCCAAAGGTGAATCTTACCAATACTTCTCTGGGGAGAGTAGGACACCTTTGTTTGAGGATCCCACCATACCCAAATTCGGAAGCATCTGATTCCACAACCATCAGGCCGAGCTCTTTAGCCTTAATCTTAAGTCTACGGGTAGCAGCAGTGTGAATGTTGTCCATGGTTCAGGCTGAGATTTGAGCTTGTTAAATAATGGTTTGGCATCTTTAGCCAAATCTTTGTAAAACTCAGAGATGTACTTGAGACTTACAAGAAATCTTTGCAATTGAGTTTTTCAGTTATTTCATGTGAAAATTTGTTAGCAAACTAGATGGCTTGTTCAATAGGTAAAATAGATCCAAAAGATATATAATGGCTAAGAAAATGTATACTTGTTTGAAATAATTTTACCTTCTTGATAGAACGGCCAAACCTGCTTTCTTAATCATTGAAAAAAAAATATTAAGGTGTTTTTAATGTTGAGCAATGTTCTGAGAATATATAAGAACATAATGACTATAAACAATTATAAATTGAGAGTATGAATTGAAGATCTGATTCATAATGTTTTGAAATTTTGATGGACATTCTTCAATCCAAAGGGCATAACATTCCATTCATATTGCCCAAATGGAACAACAATTAAAAGCAGTTTTGTATTTATCCTTTTCAGCAATTTGAATTTGCCAGTGGTCAGACTTCATATCAAATTTTGAAAAAATATGAGACGTATAAAGTTTGTTTAGAAAAATCTATATTAGATCCATTTAAGCACCTTATTTAAGGGCTTATAATTAATAACTAGTCTGGGAGCACCTTATTCTATTTTAGCATTGTTTTCAACATAAAATGCGGTGCAACTCCAAGGGGATTTACTAGGTCTAATTGGACCCTTAGAAAGTAATTCAGAAATTTCATTTTGGCATATTTCTCTGAGTCGAGTTGGCATTTGAGCTGCTCGCACTTTTGTAGGAATTTTTTATTCAGAAAATCCTTTCTCATAAGGAAGAGTAACTATATGAGATTGCCTTGACCAAAAGGTATTTGAAACTTCAGCACATACTTCTCGTTCAAGTTTAGATTGAAATGTTTTTACTTGAAGTTGGAAGGCAGGTTCATCATTTTTTTTGCTGAATAGCCTTTTGTTGAATTTATGATGATAGATAACAGATAAATTTTTCTTTGGACTGAATTTGAGTCTGCACTTCATTGACAGTATGAATCTTCGGAGACTCAAGGAAGGGAAGGTAATATGATGATCATTAATCACAGAATTGGCTCCAGATACATCAATCTGGATGTGATACAATTGTAAGAGAAATTGGGTGCCTAATAAGACAAATTGGGAGAGTACTTTGACCATAATAAATGAGGTCTTAAGACAATGTCCATTATTAAAGATTGTAGCAAATGATAATTTATATTCAATTTGCATTTTGAATCCATCTGCAGTTACCAACTTTTGAGCTATTTTTTCAAAGTATCTTGAAGGAATAAGTCATTCATTGATACAATTCATATCAGCGTCTAAATCAATTAAGGCGATTGTTTTAAGGCTAAATTCTCTATTGACAACAATTTCAATTTGAACATGCCACCTTTGAGATGAACATTTTGAATAGTCAGAACATGGGGTTCTTCAAGAAGATTTTCTTGAGTGATTGCAGAAGAAACTAGAAAGCCAAAAGATCCTTAAAGGAGGCTTCTTCTTCGAACTCAGGATCTGCAAATTGTTGTTCCTTATATAATTTTGGAGTCTAAATTCGTTGTTTAAGACTCTTTGCTTCAATTTTTACTTTGTTTAATTCCTTCCTCAATTTTTATATCGTCGGCTCTCTTGGTTTAGAGCTTTTAACATGATTGATTTTATTTTTGAAATTGTAACCTTTTTGATAAGAAGATTTGTGACGAGCTTCCTGGCTTGTCCTAGGAGCTTCCTTAAACATTTGAATATATTCTTTTAAAATTTTTGCCTTTGCATCCGAATCAACAATTTAATCAATAGCTTTTAAAAGAAAAGAGTCCTCTGATGAGAGTCCATTTTCATTAAGCATAGCTTGAGAAGGATCACACCTACATTTAGGAGTTTGTAGTTGAGACTCGGAAGAATTAGAATATTTATTCAAGGATGCTTGAGAAATTTTAGGATCCGAATCTAAATCGGAATCAGAACCTTGCTCAGATGAGCTATAAAGAAGAACTTTGGAGAGATTTTCTTTAAGAGAATCATCAATTTCCAAAGCATTTATTCGAGTTTTAGTTCATCATTTATTTTTATAGTAACTCACCTTTCCATATTATAACAAACTAGGGGTTTGTTAGAACGTGTAAAGGGTTATTAGGTCGGGATTTTGGATAAGATCGTTTCTTAAAGAAACGCTTGGTTTATCCTCTTTATTTTTAGCCTGATATTTAGGCCTGACATAAGTACTAGAGGTTCTTTTGTGAGGTTTTCTGGTTCCTGGAAGACGAATCTTCTCATATCCAAATTATTCACCAAAGTCTCCAAGTTTTCTAAACCCTGCTTGTCTTTCTTTAGAAAGTTGTTTCTTGAGCTTGAGGTCGGTGCGCAACTGTAGTCCTTCATGACAGCCTTCGGCAAATAATTCTCCAATGATATATTCATCAAAGGAAATAGTCCCATTGTGTTTAGCCTTTGGTTTGTATCGAACCTTTTTTGCGAACAACGACGGAAGCCCAGAAATAGACTTTTCTTTCCAAAATTCATTATTACAGTTTTCTTTGGTAAAGAAAACATCTCGATGCCATCTGTAATAAGATAGTGAAGGACATCGAAGATTTATGAGTTGTTCTTTAGTTCTATCAACTATAATTTCAATTGGTCCAACAAAATAAAGAGTAAATGTATAAATTAATGTATTTACGGCATCCTCTTAGTCCACATACACTGTCTGTTGAGCAGTAGTTCCATCAGGGCATGTAATATTTTGAGTTTGTGGGACACGAGTGGTTGCAGAAAGGATATTATGCTTTGTCTCATTAGACAAATAAAAATCCCATCAACCACGAAGTTGGCTGGAGAATCTTGTCGCTATGATTTTAGCGATTTGAGAATCAACATATTTATGTAGATTGATTATCTGGTAATTAGATAATCTGTTTATATTCCATTCTACTACGGAGATTTGTGGGAGCAGTAGGGACAATTTTCCTGAAATTTCTCATTACTTTATTAATTTGAAGGGGTGTCTTTTGTATTAGGAAGCATGGATCGAAAGTCATTCTCGGTATTTTCAATATCAGATTCTGAAAGACTTTCTATTGAGAGAACGTTTGCTTGTTTATCCTTTTCCTTGGATACATGCAAGTCTTCTAGCCTGGATAAAAGGACTTCAATGAGTTCTGAATTAGAATCACTAGTGATGAATGGTTTGTCAAGAGTAAGAGGAGGCTTAAACATTACTGATTTGGTACTTCTAGTTTTAGAAGTAGAAGGTTCACTTCTAGCATTAGAAGTGGATGGTTCTAAAACAGTTATTTTTGGAGGGCAGACTAGGTTATCAATTCTATTAGTTTAATTTCCTATGGACTGGAGACGTAATTTGGTGTAATTATATTGCTCTACTAACTGATTAAAATGTAACTCAGTTAGGATGTCTTCAATTCTTTGTCACCTTATAAGGTGCAGCACTGGTTTCGGGTGTTGTAAGGATTCCAAGAGGCTTGGATGGAGGATGAATTGATTCAATTTCTACTCCTCCCGTAGTGGTATATGAAGTCAAAATTTTTTCAACTACATTTACCTGAGTAAAAGACATTTCTTGTTGCAAAGTCTGATTAGACTTATTCAAAAGATGAATTTCTAATAATGAAAGAAAGAACATTAATTTTAGAGGAAATTTCACTCCCCTCCGCTGACGTTTCCATTTATTACACTTCCCTCCCCTTCTAAGTTTAAAATTACATAATGCTCCCTTTGATGTTGTAGATTCTATCAATCGTACCCCCGCCGTGAGCTACCCACCATTAAGTAATGATGCAAGATGTAAAATTTAATTTTAAATCCCAAAATACCCTTACATTGGAATGCAATTTTCTTAGGGTTTTAGGGTTTTGAAGTTCAATGCGCCTCCCTGTTCCTCCCTTAGAACGCAATTTTTTCCTTGCTCTTCTACATTTGGTCTTACTGTAGTCTACAGGGCGAGCAACATTGGAGGAACACTCAATGGAGAACCATTGATCGGACTTTCTAGTTAAAAGAACCAATTATAAATCAGAGATAAATCCATTCAAAGATAATGATTCATGTCTTTTTGGTTTTGCAGGATACATATGCAGAACCACTTAAAAAGAAGAAGCAGAGCCAGAAAGAAGTCCAAAAATCCTATAACAAATTACAGTTTTAGATACTAATAATTTGAAGGAAACCCATTTAAAAAGAGAGGAACAAATAAAGATGAAAATCCCAAATATTAAGAGTGTTAACATTCACGGGACTCTTGTCATTGTTGTCAATATTGAACTTACATTTTGTTTCCACCATCATATCATCTGAAGATGATGATCCAATACAAAAACAAACAAATAAATAAATAGAAGTAGAAACAGTTTAATTTCTTTGTTAACCTATGGTAGTAGTAAGCATTGGATCATCATGGTCTTCTGGCTGCTGCTGTTGGATTGACTTGTTTCTACTGTAGTTGCTCCTTGAGCACTTACGAACTGGAGATCGTCCCCTGCAAGTAAGATTGATCCCAAAGACAATCAATCACAAATGGGTTATGGAAGAACAACCATTAATGTGGCTAGATATTCTTTGACATCTTTTCAGGGTGTCTCGAGAGATTGTTGAAGATGATTCCCAATTCCAAAATGCAACAGCAACAACCGCAGTAACAAGTCATGAAACATAAGCTAATTCTTGATGGAGAGAGACAGACAGAGAGATCGAGAGAAAATAGAGATGGAGGGAGAGAGTCTTTATATATATCTATATCTATATATATATATATATATATTTATATATCAATAATTGGAGTAACATAAATATTGTTGGGACTTTTGATGAAAATCTTTATGGAATCTGATTATAGAATTTGATTATACGGTGAAGATATGCTTTTGGTGGCCAATGCAGTGACTGGCGAAGTTTGGATGAGAATAGTAACAACAACGCAGCAGCAGAAGACGAAGAGATGAAGAGGTAAGAAGGAGCAGGGTAAAAATGTCATTTGACATGAAATTCTAACAGTGTTAACACTACAAGGGACAAAAGTAATTTTGAACTTCACAGGGGAGGAGAATGTAATAAGTGAAAACGCCAGGGGAAGGGAGTGAAATTTCCTCTTAATTTTATGCTCTTCCATATAAGAGACCCATTTTTTTTTATGTAGTTCACATCTTTGATATACTAAATGGTGATTTTTAAAAAGTTGTCTTTCTTGTTATTCTTTAATGATTTGTATTCCTAGATTAGGAATTTTTTGTTTATTCTAAATTCTTCTTCATCACTTACATGAAGTATACAAACAACATTCATATCAGTAGATGTAAGTGATGTAGGTGGAATTTGATTTTCAGTATCATAGATAGGTTGATTAACTTGAGATCTATATCTATTTACACCTTAAAAAATAAGGTGAGGATCTATTATTCTACTCTCTATATAAGAAGTAGAAGGACGGTGAGCTGAGTCAAGAAAAGAGGTAGATGTAATTAAAGTTCAGATCTTCTAGATGCCTTTGGCTTGTCTGGCCATGTTGGTGCAAATTCTATCTCTACATCTCCTGATGGGTACTCAATAATACTTGTAGGAACAGTTCTTTATGGTGGCTGAGGTTTAGACACATCAGTCAATGACCATGATTCTAGTAAGATAACATCCTTCCAAGCAATCGTTTTGGAAATAACAGTATTTGTTTTGGCTGAATCAGCCTGGAAGAGCATAGTTTGCCCTTTAGTATCGATCACCTTAGCATTACGTGCAAAGGTAGTCATAAGTTTATAATAAATGCGATAGATTACTGTAAGGTTCTGAGATCCTTGTTTCATGTCGAATCCTTGAATATTAACAGTTAGGACCGCTCCATCTAAGATATTAGGATCTAACAAAGATAAAGGAAATTTTGGGAAGCATTGAGAATATATAGGTCCTTCACAAAGACTAGTTTCGATCATCCCAAAATTAGAATACCCAAAACCATTATGCCTAGCATCTCTAACAACCGCTAGGAATGCATTGTTTATCCCTAACCTGGTTAAAGGTTTAATAGCAACCTGTATTAATTCAATATGCATATATTTATATCCTCTTAAAATGTGTTCTTGAATTTGAGAAGCGGAATAATAATTGAAGTTGCTTCTGATTAGAGCTATAGAAAAGGAACTTTCACAAGTCTTAATTGCATAATCGCTATGAAATTTAAACATTCCTTTATAGTATATCTCACTTTTATACATTTTAGGTATGGTCTAATTAGCTATATTTTCTCAATGTTTCTGAATATAATTTCTTCAGAGTTATGGGAAAAATTAGTAGTTCTACTTGAACTTGCTTCAGAAGAAGAGATAGATCTCCTAGAATTAGATCTGAATATAAAGGCCATTATACGAGTCAATAAGAGTTTCAGGTCTATATAGCTTTTTGTCAATACCGACACCTAATGCCTTCTCACAGCTTTCACGATAAATGTACGACTTGGGTGGAAATATATATGATAGGGGAAACACAACACATCAAGGTGTCCTTATGACTTTGTAACTTGGTTCTGATACCAAAAGAGGCCTAGGAGATATTAGAAACTCATAATAGGCTAGGTAGCAAGTAGATGCAGATTTTGTAAAACAGTTTCGTTTTAAAGAAGAGGCAGCAAGTATATAGGGAGAGGGATAGGTATGCTAGCGGGTTACAATGGAATTAGGAATGCTAGCGGGTTATTAGCCATAGGATTTGTTCATCCTAAATATAACTATTGGATGGAGATATCAAATCTAAACTCTCACTCCACCGCTGCTACACCTTTTCTCTCCCCCTCTTTCCTCTCCCCACCCCTGCAACTGTACTGGGCCGCTTCTACTTGAGATAGAGCAATCCTACCTGATGAGCACATTTATATGTGAAATCTAGGGTAGTAAAACATGCATTTTACATATTTAAAATGGAGCTACCTTGGGTTTTACTTTCTTTTTGCAGGTTTTGTATTTTAAAGGCTTTAAGCATTATCGGGCGTCATATCTCTCCAACAACAACTACCTAGTGTAGTTGGTGAACTATGGTGTGAAAAATTCTCTTGCTCACCAGGAGGTCACTAAAGGCATGGAGGGGATTTTCACATCAAATTAGAAGATTGTCAAAATCTTCAAAGCAAAAGAAATCGTGGGAGGGGTTTCTTGCGCAAGAAGAAAAAAAAAATAAAAAAAGGGAGAAATATATCTTATCCAAATCTTCTCTCTCCTCCACACCATCATCAGAAGATTGTCCAAATCACATAAAGCAAGAAGGAAAATCGTCTAAGAGAAAGAAAAAAAAAATCGGCCAACAAGGGTTGTGGGCAAATTTGAAGAGAGGGAGAAAAAGAAGAGAAAAAAAATAAATAAATAAAAAAAATGAAAGAAAATAAGCAAAAAAATTATTAAGAAATTTCTCCAAGTTTATTTCTCTCTTCTCTCTCCTCCACTTTAGCACTTTTGGTCTCAAAAGATCTCACTACCAATTGTGGGTTTTATCCTTTTAGGAAAGAAAAATTTGTTACTCTATCTCCTCATTCCCTATAAATACAACTCATGTAAGAGGAGGGGGGACACTTCATTCTTCTTCTAGGTTTGGTTGCTCTCTCTCTCTCTCTCTCTCTCTCTTTCTCTCACTCTCTTTAGTTTTTTTTTTTTTTTTTGCTTTAATCGCTTTTGTAATAGCTTTTTATTTCAAGTTCAGTTTTTTTTTTTCAAGACTTGTTTTCTCTAGGCCTAGAAATTTCATATTTGGTTCATTCCAGATCTGGTTTTAAGGGTTGGTAATATATCAAATCACCCAAGCTTTCAAGTTCAAGTATTGATATAGGTAGGGAGCCTTCTTCAATAGTCTTCTCTCCCGCCTCTTATTCTCTCTTATGATTACCCTTTCTTTCTTAATTTAGGATTTTAATTTCAATCGTTAGATTATTGCTATCCCTTTTTTCCCAAGATTCATGGAGTGTATGTGTTGGCTTTGCCCCTCCTAGCCATAAAACCATCATTTTATTGTTTTTATTTTAATTGTCTCCCTTTCCCTAAAGCCAAGTAGAGTAAGGAGGGAAACTCATATTATGATGTATCCCTTAAGCTAAGTAGAGAAACCTACTTGTGAGCCTCTCTCTAGCTTTATCCTCTTTCTTTTGCTTTATTTTTATTTCAGAATTTTTTTCTTTTATTGCTTTTTAATTGCATGGGGTATTTATTTTCAGTTATTTATTTATTTAATTTTACTTGCGTGGCCTGCGTCTTTAAATTCTTAGATGATAAATGGTTAGAACGTTATTTTAGATACATATGTTTAGGACGGTGGTTAGAATTAGATCACAATAATTAATTGGTTCACTTTTATATTATTAAAAGAAGTAAAAAAATAAAGTGGCTGCTCTCTCTGTGTTTGACCCATAGCTACACTAATCTGTACGCTTGCGGTTACATTTTAAAATATCAAATAAGTTTTTGGTGTCGTTGCCGGGGAGACAGTTCTATGTTATTTTTCGCTTTCTTTTGGTAAATCGGAGTGATTTGTTTGCTTTATTTTGTTTTTCTTTTTCTTCTATTGAATTCTTGTGAAGAACAACTTGCAATAATAGTTGTATCAGTGGAGGTCGTCATGCCTCACAGTATAATAAAGACAGGTTTTGCCTTGTAGCAGTACCTCAGTAATTGACCTAAGCAATCTGGATCCTGCCAATAAGCTCCCAAAAATCCAAAAATAAAAATAAATAAATAATTAATTGATTAAAAAAATAATTTTTCTTTCCATTCTTTTGTGCTTATTGTAGTTTACTTGTGGGTAGTTTTCTATTGCATGAGTGTTAAGTGGGTACGTAATATTAAGAATCGGTTAGAAAGAAGAAATCCAACAAGTAGTGACCCTATACGTTTGCTCTCTTTAAAACCCTTCAATATGAGAGACTAACAGCAAAACCCTCTACCTAAATCTCTGAAAGATAGGTTCTACCCTGTTAGAGCCCAACCTTCTTGCATAGTTCTACCACAAGCCCAAGGTAATAATTTTGAGCTCAAATCTCAGTACATCACTATGTTGCCCCACTTTTATGGGCTGACCTCTGAGGATGCATACCTATTTCTAAGGGAATTTGAAGAGGTATGTGTTCTAATTAAGATCTAATAACTTTCTGATGATGCTGTTAAGCTTAGGTTTATCACTTTTGCATTGAAAGACCAAGCTAAGAAGTAGTTGTCTGGGTTACCCACAAATTTCATAACCTTATGGGAATAGTTCACTGTTGTCTTCCTTAAGAAGTTTTTTCCAACTCACAAGACCAATAAGTTTAGAAGTGATATTCTTCAGTTTAGGTAAAAGCCTAGTGAGTCCTTTTCCAAACTTATGGAGAAATTCAAGGATCTACTTCAAGAATGCCCTCACTATAGTCTAGACTTATGGCATTTATGTCAAATAATTTATGAGGGTAATGATTACCCAGCTAAACAAATGATAGAGTCTATGTGCCATGAGGGATTCACATCATTTACAGATGAAGGAAAAACATGAAAATTCTTACTTGACTTAGCTGACAAAACCCGTGAGTGGGAATCAACCTAAGAAATTGAAAGAACTATAAGAGAAAAATGATATTTTGTGGATGGGATAGTAGCCAAGGAACCCCATTTGGATAGCCTAATCAAGAGGATTGAGGTTATTATTCCTAGACAGCCATCATCAGTCAATTTGGTTAAGATGTGTGCTTGGTGCCAGTCCCCTGGACATGTCATAGAAGAATGCCCCAACACCTCTGGTGGCACTTCTAATGATAGTATTAATGCCTTATACCAGAATAATCCATATTGTTAACACCTACAATCCAGGATGGAGAAATCATCCAAATTTCTCCTGGAATTAGGGCAACCAAACAGGGTCTTCCAATTTCTACAATCGAGGTTAACCTGGACATCAAAGGCCTTCATTTGCACAACAATGTTTTTTCTAAAATACTTTTTCAAGGTCAAATGTAGGACCTCAAGCTAGTTTTCCTAGGGCCCCTCTCCTATCATCTTATCAACAACCCCTTGGGTTTACCAACACTGGAGAGGCAAGTAGAATAAGTGACTTGAAAAAAAATATGGCCCTCCTCATGACAAGCCATTAGAATCTTATGAGAGAACTCACCCAAGTTGTCTCAATTATGCATGAGAGGGAGAAGGAAACTTCACCCAGTCAACCAGAACCTAACCCTAGGCATCATCAGCCTGTTAGCTCACAAGTACTAACTAATGCACCACTGAATGTAGAACAAGGTTAGACCCAACAAGGGCCCTCCAACCAATGTAATGTTGTTTATGCCCTTAGGAGTGGTAGAGAGTACCAACAGAGTGTTCCTAACTCTTCCCTATCCTTTATTCTTGTTAATTCTCCTTTAGTTGAAGACACAAGTGTGCCTCTTGTTCCAAGTTCGTCTGATGAACCTAAAGATTCTTTTAAAACTAAAGATGATTTGGTTGAGGAAAACAAATATGATTCTTCTGAAATAGAATAAATCCCTAACAGTCCTTATGTTCCTCCTATCCAATTTCCTAATCCCTTGGTAAACAAAAAGAAAACTGCTTCCATGGATAAAATTTTAAAAGTCTTCAGTAGAGGTGAACATCCCTCTTTTGGATGCCATATCCTATATCCCCACCTATGCATAGGTACTGAAAGATTTGTGTACTCACAAACGTATCACTAGTGTACCCAAAAAGGCGTTCTTGGCAGGTAACATTAGTTTCATAATTACTCAGCCTATAATAGCTTAATATAAGGATCTAGGGAGCCCTACCATAGTTTGTGTCATAGGAAACACCTACATTGAGCATGCCTTACTTGACCTTGGCACAATTGTGAATCTTTTACCTTACCATGTGTACAAACAACTAGGATTGGGAGAATTGAAAGCCACTGAAACTACTCTTTAGTTGGCAGATAGGTCTATTAAGATTCCTAAAGGAATGATTGAGGATGTCTTACTAAAGGTGGGGGACTTTATTTTTTCTATTGATTTCATTGTGTTAGATATCAAGCCCTTCTCAACCAAGGATGAGATCCTAATAATTCTAGGAAGACCATTCTTGGCTACCAGTAATGCATTAATCAAATGTCGGAATGATTTCCTACGGTTATCTTTTGGTAACCAAACTATTGAGTTTAACATGTTTAGAATAGGCAAGCAACCACATATGGAAGAAAAAATCAATATGCTTGAGGATTTTTTGAATTTTTTTGATGATTTAATTACCAAATTTGATATTGATTTTGATTCAGAATTCCAAGAGTGTATGGATGAGTTGGATGATGATGGTAAAAATTTATTTTTTGAAGTCTTGAGTCTTCATACACTTGTGGAGCCCTTAGGACCCCTTTCCAATTCCATTCCCAAACCTTCCATAGTTGCGCCCCCTAAGCTAGATCTTAAGGAGTTGCCATCTAATTTGAGGTATGCTTTCCTAGGGCTTGACCAGACTCTTCCTGTAATAATTTTTTTAAATTTAACTTCTAGCCAAGAAGAGGAGTTACTTAAAGTGTTAAAAGATAATAAGGAAGCCCTAGGTTGGACCATAGCTAATATCAAAGGTATAAGCCCTTTTATTATGCAACATCATATACATCTTATAGAGGATTCCAAACTATCCATAGAACCCCAAATAAGAGCTAACCCAGTGATGATAGAAGCCATTAAGAAAGAGATCCTAAAGTACTTGGATCATGGAATAATTTATCCTATTTTGGATAGCTAATAGGTAAGCCCAGTTCACATAATGCCTAAGAAGTCTGGTGTGACTATAGTTCCCAATGCCAATAATGAACTAATTTCAACTCGTGTTCAATCAGAGTGGAGAGTGTGCATAGACTACAGAAAACTTAATGCGATAACCTAGAAGGACCACCTCCCATTGCCATTCATTGACCAGATGTTTGAGAGATTAGCGGAATATGAATATTATTGTTCTCTTGATGGATATTCCGGCTATAACTAAATCCCAATTGCTTTAGAGGACCAATATAAAATCACTTTTGCATGCTCATATGGAATATTTTCTTACAGGCGTATGCCCTTTGGACTTTACAATGCCCCTGCTACATTCCAACGATGCATGATAAGCATTTTTTCCGACATGGTCAAAAAATTCTTAGAAGTATTTATGGATGAATTTTCAATTCATGGGAATTCCTATTCTGAATGTCTTCATCATCTTTCTTTAGTTTTGAAAATGTGTATATTTAAGAATTTGGTTTTGAATTGGGAGAAATGTCATTTTATAGTTAAATCTGGTATTGTTTTAGGCCATGTAATATCCAAGGAGGGAATTAAAGTAGATAGAGTCAAAGTGGATTTAATTGATAACTTATCACCTCCTCAATCTATTAAGGAAGTCTGGTCTTTTCTAGGGCATGCGGGCTTTTACAGAAGGTTTATTAAGAACTTTAGTTAGTTAGCTCAACCTCTCACTTCATTACTTACCAAAGATCAAACTTTTGAGTTTGTTAAAGAGTGCCTAGAATCCTTCAAGCAACTTGAGAAGGAGTTGACCAATGCACCTATTGTTTAACCACCTGTTTGGACTGAACCTTTAGAATTGATGTGTGATGCTTTAGATTTTGCCATATGAGCTGTTTTGGGTCAAAGGATTAATAAGTTGCCCACTGTCATTTACTATGCTAGTAGGATCTTAAATGATGCACAACTCAATTATACAACCATTGAAAAAGAATTTTTAACTGTTGTATTTGCATTAGAAAAGTTTCGGTCATACTTAGTTGGTTCAAATGTGGTGGTGTATACTGATCATTCTGCTCTTAGATACCTAGTTCAGAAGAAGGATGCCAAAGCCCATCTCATTAGGTGGGTTTTATTTTTGTAAGAGTTTGATTTGGAAATTAGGGATAAGAAATAAGTTGAAAACCTAGTTGTAGACCATTTATCCCTACTTTTTAATTCCTTAACTGTCGATTCTCTAGTCAACGAGAACTTTTCAGATGAACCGTATCTGAAAAGTTATTTGCAGTGTCTAGTGAATCATGGTTTGCTGACATTGTCAACTTCTTAGTTTCAGGTGTGACCCCGGATCACTGGTCCACCTAATATAAGTATAGGTGTCATTCCCAAGTTAAGTATTTTTTATAGGATGATCCTTATTTATTTAAGATATGTCCAAATCAGATTATTCGATGATGTATTCCTAATCATGAGTAACATTTCATTCTCTCTTTTTGCCATGATCATGCATGTGGTGGACACTTTGGACCTAAGAAGACTACCGTAAAGGTTCTCCAATGCAGATTTTATTGGCCCACTATTTTTATAGATGCTTTTGATTTTTGTAAGGTTTGTCCCACCTGTCAGTCTTTTGACCGTATCAATAAGAGGAATCTAATGCCCCTCAACCCTATTTTGGTAGTTGAGATATTTGATATATGGGGCATCGATTTCATGGGACTATTCCCTAATTCCTTTGAGAATTTATACATACTTTTGGCTATTGATTATGTTTCTAAATGGATAAAGGCCATACCTTGTAAATCTAATGACAACAAAGTGGTGGTCCAATTTCTCAAAGAGAACATTTTTTCCCCTCTTTGGTGTACCACGTGCAATAATTAGTGATATGGGTACTTATTTTTGTAATCGGCCTTTTGAAGCCTTAATGAAAAAGTATGGGATCACCCATAAGTTATCTACCCCTTATCATCCCCAAACTAGTGGCCAAGTAGAGGTGTCTAATAGACAGATCAAACAAATCTTGGAGAAAACTGTTAATCCCAACCGTAAGTATTAGTCCCTCAGGCTCATTAATGCCTTGTGGGCCCATTGGGCTGCATTCAAGACCGACTTTGGTCAGTCTCCCTACCGTTTGGTGTATGGTAAAACCTATCACTTACCAATTGAGTTAGAGCATAAGGCCTTTTGGGCCATCAAGAAGCTCCACTTTGATTTGTCTGATGCAGAAATTCATCGTAGGCTCCAACTATCTGAGTTGGAGGAACTTAGGAATGATGCCTATAAAAGTTCTAGGATTTACAAGGAAAAGACCAAAGCTTTCCATGATAAGCACATTCTGTGCAAATCTTTTACAATTTGTGATAAGGTCTTATTGTACAACTTTTAATTGCATCTTTTCCCTGGTAAGCTTAGATCCCGATGGGATGGCCCGTTTATTTTTCATAATGTATATCCACATGGAGCTGTGGAGATTCTCAATCCAGGAATAGGGGTAATTTCTAAGGTTAATGGTCAGTGTTTGAAACCGTTTCTCGAGTTTCCTACTACTGGTAGTGAAGAGGTCATGGATCTTCATGAACCTCTTTACACTAATGACTAACTTTTAATCAGGTATGACCCCCTTGCAATGTCTTCGCTTTTAATTATTTCCATGCATTGAGGACATTGCATGACTTAAGTATGGGGGAGGGAAACCAGTTTTTGTTTTTTTCACTTTGTTTTATTTGTTTTTCTTTTTGTTTTTGAGCTTGCTAAGGATGAAGTCATAGTTTTGCTTTGTTAATGATCATACCATTCAGTTGCTTGATATATGAAAATAAAAGTTTTGATTAAGGTACCCATTTTGGAACATATAAAAACCCTGTTGAGAAGAAAGAAATAAGCTTGTGTCTTGAGATGAGACTTTCTTTTGAAAAATAAGAGACCCCTATTTTATAGTGTTGGACTATATGTAAGTCTGTGGGTTCCTTGTACTTTTGATTTGGAGTTGAGACCTTCTTTTTAATTTGGCATGAGTTGATAAATGCACAATTTTAAATGAAGTGTGAAATGTACTATAAAGAAGAATAAAAGTTGATTCCCTTAGAACTAGATAGATCATTGCGCCTCAGGAAGCATAGTGCTTGATCGAAATTCCTAAGGAGGAAACTTCTAAAAGAACTCTAACATCACTATCTTTGTGGGCATATGCAAAAAGCGAAGCTATGTAGTAACTTGGGTGTCTAGTGTTTCCATGTTATTCACGACAAAAGTAGTAGAGTAGAATAGAGTTTATTAAGTAAAAAAAAGAGAAAAAAAATGTACAAATGTCATTAATGCCTGGTAACATGTTTGGTCAAAAACACTCCAACGCCTTAGTTATGGGTTCCCTATTTCTTTACAAGTGGTTTTTCCTTCAGATAATGATATTTTGGAAGAGAAGAGGTGAGCTCCAAATTAAGAAATATGCTAGTGCCTGGAATCAATATGGGGTAATAAAAGTTCAAGTGTGGGGGTCCCTTGTAAGAGGAATTATCTTTGTTCCAGATCAGTATGGCTCTTACCTTTAGTCAAGGTTGGATTTGTTTATTCTGAATTTTGGGTGTATATTCACTGTAAACACCTATGAGACATAATTCATCTACTAGGGGTGACCTAGGGTTTTAAAGGCTTGTTGCACATAATAAGTGCAATCGCGATTCTTACGAAAGTGAGTTAGGTGTTTTGTTTTTGTTTTGCTCGAGGACTAGCAAAGTCAAAGTGTGGGGGAATTCTGATGAACACATTTATGTGTGAAATTTAAGGGTAGTAAAACATGCATTTTACATATTTAGAATGGAGCTACCATGGGTTTTACTCTCTTTTTGCAGGTCTTATATTTTAAAGGCTTTAAGCATTATCGGGCGTCATATCTCTCCAACGACAACTATCTATTGTAGTTGGTGAACTATGGTGTGCAAAATTCTCTTGCTCACTAGGAGGTCTCAAGTTCGAATCTCATGGTTGTCTTTTTTTGAGAATTTTGCTGAAGATTTCTTACTTTTCACTCACTTAAAGCACTAAGAGCATGGAGGGAATTTCCACATCAAATTAGAAGATTTAGAAGAGAAAAAAAAAAGAAAGAAAAAAAATGGAGAAATAAATATTGTCCAAATCTTCTCTTTCCTCTGCATCATCACCATAAGATTATCCAAATCACATAAAGCAAGAAGAAAAATCGTCCAAGGAAAAGAAAAAAAATCGGCCAACAAGGGTTGTGCGTAATATTTGAAGAGAGGGAGAAAAAGAAGAGAAAAATAAATGAAAAAAAAAGAATGAAAATAAGCAAAAAAATTATAAGAAATTTCTCCAAGTTTTTTTCTCTCTTTTCTCTCCTCCACCTTAGCACTTTTGGTCTCAAAAGATCTCACTACCAATTGTGGGTTTTTCCCTTTTAGGAAAGAGAAATTTGTTACCCTGCCTCCCCATTCCCTATAAATACAACTCATGTAAGAGGAGGGGGGACACTTCATTCTTCTTCTAGGGTTTTTTTAGTTGCTCTCTCTCTCTCTCTCTCTCTCTCTCTCACTCTCTTTAGTTAATTCTTCTTTATTTTTGCTTTAATCACTTTTGTAATAACTTTTTATTTCAATTAATGGAAGCACTCTTTTATTTTTATTTAGCCTTTTATGTTTATGATTTATGAATTTGAGTTGTAATTTTTAAAGTTATAGTTCTAGGCTTAGATCTAGGTGACAAGAAAACAAGCCGTGGAGCATCTCTTTTTCAAGTTTAGTTTTTTTTTTTCAAGATTTGTTTTCTCCAGGCTTAGAAATTTCAGATTTGGTTAATTCTAGATCTGGGTTTTAGGGTTGATAGTATCTCAAATCACCTAAGCTTTCAAGTTCAAGCATTGATACAGGTAGGGAGCCTTTTTCAATAGTCTTCTCTCCCCCCTCTCATTCTTTCTTCTGACTACCCTTTCTTTCTTAATTTAGAATTTTAATTTCAGTCATTACATTATTGCTATCCCTTTTCCCCCAAGGTTCATGGCTAGTGTATGTGTTGGCTTTGCCCCTCCTAGCCATAGAACAATCATTTTATTGTTTTTATTTTAATTGTCTCCCTTTCCCTAAAGCCAAGTAGAGTAACCCTAGAACTATAAGAGTGACTCTCTAGTCAAGTAAGAAAGTTCATATTATGATGCATCCCTCGGGCTAAGTAGAGAAACCTATTTGTGAGCCTCTCTCTAGCTTTATCCCCTTTCTTTTGCTTTATTTTTATTTCAGTATTTTTTTCATTTATTGCTTTTTAATTGCGTGGGGTGTTTATTTTCAGTTATTTATTTATTTAATTTGAATTACATGGCTTGCATATTTAAATTCTTAGATGACGAATGGTTAGGACGTTAATTTAGATACATATGTTTAGGATGGTAGTTAGAATTAGATCACAACCATTAATTGGTTCACTTTCGCATTATTAAAAGAAGTAAAAATAAAGTGGCTGCTCTCTCTGTGTTCGACCTGTAGCTACACTGATCCATACGCTTACGGTTGCATTTTAAAATCTCTAACACTACCATAACAAGATCCCATAAGCTATGGAGAGTTTGAGAAACTTCCAAAGCCCAGTAAAGGCTTAGGAAGAGAAGCCAGTCCATGTGAGATGACATTCGCCACAAACTCTATAGACAAAAATTCCTAGAACTGTTAACCACCATGAGAGATCAAGAATAATTGCAGTTCCAACTATGCTGACGTTAAGCTTAGAGACAAAAACTAGTTTTTTAAAACCTGGAATCGATAGATCGAGTATTGGTGGATAAATCGATGGTAATTGGAATTGCTTTAAAAACCCTAAAGCCAACCAAGCCCACTGACGGGAGTAGCGAAAATGTTGGAGACTGAGAGTAGGAGAGAGAAAGAGTGTGTGTGTGAAATGAGGTTTTTGATTGTCGGGATTGTAAAAGCGGTTTATCGAACCGCGTTTTGGGGGTGGGGGGTCGGTAAATTCGTTTGTTTTTCTCTATTTTTTAAATTGATTGTATACAATCTGGTGGCACCCAATGGGGCGTTGGCACCGATGGTCATGGCCGGAGTGTGGCACTACCACCACCTGGATGGTCAACGTCCTCTGCTTCGGCATCACCTTCTTCTTTTTCTTCGACAGTGTCCCCTCCCCATCAAGGGTTTGAAGGGTCAAAAATCCTTTTCAAAAGACGGATACTATAATCACTTTTTGGCATTGTGGTAGAATCTTTGGTAGAACACATGTAGATCAAGTCCAAAAATTCGTTGAACAATAGAGGTTTTACCACCATCGACGAAGGGAGGGAGTGGGAGCCAGAGGCAGAGACATAAATGGAGACAGATGTGGAGAAGTAGAAGAACAGAGATTGTAGGCACCAGTGATGGGCAGGTTATGTTAGACAACGGTCATCTAACAGTCAAGGCTTGCTAGCATTCCTAATTCCATTATAACTCTCTAGCATTCCTATTCTTTCCCCATATATATATATATATATATATTCCTCCACGTTTTTAGTCTTTTGCCATATTTTAAAATTAGTTTTCTTAGTCTTAATGACTGCTTGGATGTTGTGAGGGTAGCGGCCGAAGATGGATGGGCTATGCATCCCTATCCTCTTTCCTCTCTCTCCCTTTACCTTCATGTGAGGGGGAGGGGTTCGAGTCGTGTGTGCTTCGCTTGCGGGCCCTACACCGTCGTATCGTTGCTTGGAGATACGTGGAGGCTTATTTCGTAAGAGTGTAAAATTTATCATTTGAGATGGGAGTTTTAATGATGGTCCAATACGGGGATAGGGATCATGCAAATGGGGTTTGGAGTCGCCACCTAGGGTTATGGGCCTAGGACCCGGGGGTGGGCCTAATTCCTGAGAAAAGGGCCCAAAATTTGGTCTGGTCCAGAGATTTAGGGTAAGTGTCAGGTTACAAAATTGTGAAGGTGTTAAGCACCCAATCTGCTCGGTTCAACCAGTCTTCTTGCTAGATGCTTGAGAACGAACATTTTTTCCAATTATTACTATTCCACATGTATGTCTAAGTTATCACACATATATACATTAATTGACTTCAAACTATTATATACACTAAAACAAGGCTTATTAGATATCTACATTATCTTAAATGAGGAGAGAGATTTTACCTGAATTTGACCCCTGTTTTGGGTTAAGAAGGGTGGGCCCCTGATTGGTACCGGATTGGACTGTCCTTCGTGTTCTCCCAGCTTAGGGGAAGATGGTCTTGACCTCCAACTTCCTTTCTTGAGAGATGCTGATTGTGATGGCATCCGGATAGAGTTCCAGCTAGGAACGATCGCTTTCAGCTTTGGATTTGGACAGAGCTTCAGCTAGGGAAGGATATTTCTAGGCTTGGGATGAGGTGGCACTCTAGCAGAGCTTCCACTGGGGATAGGCTAAGGGAGGGCTAGGATGAGGTGGTACTTTGGCAGAGCTTCAGCTGGGAATGGCTATTTCTAAAAATATTCCAGGGATACTCGAACAGGGATTCGGCTAGGAAAGGCTATTTCTGAAAATAACTGGGCCGACCCAAAAATGGATTGAAGAACTCCAAAGTCTCGAAGAACACTTTGAAGATCCGAATAAAGTTTCAGATCTTATCAAAGATCTCTTCGTGGACTCGAAGAACGTCAAAAAGGGGGGTTTCTATCTCAAGAACGCTCAAGAACACTCAAGGGAGGTGGCTCAAGAATATACTGTTTTGCCTAAAAGCTGGATCTAACTCAGTATTTGGATTGAAGATCTTCAAGGTCCTGAAGAACACTTCGAAGATCAGAATGAGTTTTTGGATCTTGATGAAGATCGCTCCGAATATCAGAAGAAAATCAATAGGGGGGAGGAAATTTTCACTCTGAAAGAGGAGGGGGATTCTGGTGTGTTGGTGTGTTGTTTTCTAAGGGACGGGGTATTTATAGTTTTTTTTCGGCCAGATAGGAGAGCGGGAATCCCTTTATCCAGTGGATGGAAGGGGAGTTGTTACCTAAATTAAGGGGATATTATTTTTATCCAATGGGTAAAGGGGGGATTTTAAAGGCAAAATGGGTGGGGAGGGTTTTTATCCAGTGGGTAAAAGGGATTTTTCAGAAAAAAAAATGGGAGGAGAGAAATTTTAGCTGAAAAAAGGTGATTTTTGAAAAAGTGGGAGGAGAGAGACAGTTTAGCCAGAAAAAAGGTGATTTTTGAAAAAATGGGAGGAGAGAGAAACTTTAGCCAAAAAAAGGTGATTTTCGAAAAAACGGGAGGGAGAAAGTTTAGTAAAAAAATTTAGTTTTCAAAAAAATGAGAAGAGAGAGAGTTTAGCTAGAAAAGGTAGTTTTCAAAAAAAGGGAGGAGAGAGAAAGTTTAGGTAGGTAGTGCGGGTGATGTCACGAGTGTGAGAATGCATGGGTGTGTGGGCAATGTGCACAGTGGGTGCACGGTCAATGTGCACGGTGTGCGAGTCACTTGCGCATGGTGCAGGCATAGTGTGCACGGACATGCAAGCAAGGAGTGCACGGCATGCAGCAAGGGCATGCATAGTATGCACGTGTTTTGGGGTTATCTGGATAGGTAGGGGATGAGTTTTAGGGTGTTTGGGTTAGGTGAGAGATTTTTCTAGGTTTCCAATGGGACTGTCAACGTGCGCGGTGAATGTGCAGGAAGGTATGATTTTTTAGGGATGATTGCCGGAGATCCGTCAACCCAATTTTGACATATCATATATCGTCAGAATCGTGTTTCTGAGCACTATTTATCTGCATGGTCATCTTGACCAGATTCCTTCATATATGAAAAGTCAAAATTAAATCTTCCTCTCTCCCACACGGGGACTCTAGGGTTTCGAATAGGGAATGTTTCCATCAGCATCTTTGTTGGTCGGAAGTCGAAAGTCATGCCCAAGATCCATATTTCATCATAGCCAGAGAATGATGAAAAAATTGAGTGTCTTAGAATGCCCCTCTTTGGCCGAGACCTGTGCCAAGGGTCGAAGGGCAGAGAAAAAAACAACCATATTTTGTCACTCGGAGCATGTACTGTCGTCATCTTGCTCAGTTATGACGGAGTTGAAAAAATGCAATAGATAATATCTCTAAAGTTTTAGGACTTACCTGGGCTGCCAATTGGGGCAAAGGAATTCGCTGCTCTTCCAATTCTGAAAAAAAAAAAAATTAGTATTTTGATCTTGATTCTCCCTTAGCTGGGCCTCGTATGTGCCAGTACAGGGAATATGGTATCCAGGCTGGGTCTGGACTATCTGGGACCGATGGTTACAAGAGAGGAATTTGCTGCTCTTCCAATCTTGCAATAAGTAAAAAATGTTTGATGCTTGGATTTTCCTTAACCGGGCTTCACATGTGCTAATTCAGGGATTTGATCTATGAGATCGGGCCACTCGAATCTGACTCAAAGAGAAAGGGCCTCCTGGGGCCGGGTTAACAACATTGGGCCACCTAGGGCTAGATAAATGTGATTGGGCTGTCTGGGGCCGCTCAATGCAATTAGGCCACTTAGGGCCTAGTCAATAAGATTGGGCCGCCTAGGGCCGAGTAAATGTGATTGGGCCACCTAGGGTTGAGTAAATTATGTCTCCTCTTGATTTTTTCTTGGTTTAGAATTTAATTTTTGATGTTGGTTTGGAATTTGATTCTTGATGTTGATTTGTAATCTTTTGATTCTTGATGCTTGATTTGGAATCTTAAATTTTTTTTTTTTTTT
>NC_056558.1:19094668-19110333 GCF_013358625.1 Macadamia integrifolia
TATTTGGCTCAAATCCTAGTTGAATCCTATTACTCATATGTTAAATAAATATTAAAGGTTCATATTCATACCAATGTAAGATATTCATCAAGAAAACAAATCAATAAAGTGAATAAACTAAGTTCATCTTCATCAATCATCAATCATCAATCATCAATCATCAAGCATCAAGCATCAAGCATCAAGCATCAATCATCAATCATCATAACATATTTACATATAATATAAATACATAATTATGAAACAAAATTATAAATATAAAGAAAAGAAGACAAAAAATACAAGTATTTATTATACTTACCTCTATGATGCTAAAATGAGTGCCTAAGCTCTAAGGTCATCCACTATATTTCTACTCCTATCAAAGAAGAATGAAGCTCACCGCTGCCGGAGCAAAAGGGTTGCCTGGATCAGTGGTTCTTCCTTGTTCCTTGATGCCTTCTCAAAGCCCTTTCTTAAAACCCTTGACAAAATCCAAACCCTGTTTGTGAATTGTGTTTTTGTTTTGTTTGGTTTGGTTATTTTTGGTTGAGTAAAGCTGATTCCATACATCTTAAGTGTTCACAAAACCATACACCTTCCAATAAAAAATCTATATTTGGAATTTTCATCAAGTAATTTTAAAATGCGTTTAAAAAAAAAAAAAAAAAAAACCCATAAGGTGCCACTTCACGTAAGGCGGAGCACTGCCTTACCATCTCTAGACCGCATTAGTGCCAACAAGCCTTACCAGCGCCTTAAAAACTATGGTTCCCCCCCTCTGAAAATCGTTTGACTCTGACGGATGAAGGAATGCCATATGCTACTCGTAGAGATCCGGGTTAAGACGCTTGAAATCGTTGGTATGGATCCACGTGCAGTCAATCTCAGGTCATCCCTTCCATTTGACATGGAAAGAGTAGCAGTCTTTGCCACCCTGCATCGTAGTAAACTTGTTGTCGAGGACATCTTCTATCTCTTCACCGACGGGGGCTGCAAATTGGGGAAACTGTAAAGCGTGCTTAGTGTCACCCTCGTCCGGATGATGTCCCACATATAGAGTAAGGTCAGCGATGTTGAACCGTTGCTAATCTTTATTTATGGACTCTACTGTGTAAGCATTAGGACAAAATGCGTTTCTATACTTTAAACAGACCCATTTTGCGAGGATGCAACTTGTGATTGGACCCGGTGGGTGTCGTTCTGTAGTTATACAAACCATAACCAAATCTCCCAGCTGAAATTCAATGAAATGACGATGTTGGTTGATGGGCCGCCTTGTACCCCATCATTGCTAATGGCAATGCGGCTACAGACATCAATGTGAAGCTCCATGATGTATTAGAAACTCGTTTGCCTCAACACTCACTTGTACCTGAGGCCATAATGGTACCAAATCAACGGGTCTTTGATGTTGAAGACCTCGCATGATCTCAAAAGGTGTACGACTGGTTGTGCGATTGACAAAACTGTTGTACGCGAACTTGGCAATGTCAAGGATTGAGGGACATGTCTTCTCTTGATCATGAACAAGACAATAAAGAAGATTGCCGAGGCTTCGATTTACTACCTCCATCTGACCATTCGCCTGTGGGTGGAATGCCGAAGAGAATTTCAACTTTGTGTTCACCTTCATTCAAAGGGTCTTCCAAAAATAACTCATAAATTTCATGTCATGATCATACACTATGGATTCCAGCAGTCCATGTATGCTTACCACTTCTTTGAAAAATAGTTTGGCCTTATGGCTTGCCTTGAACGTCTTTTCAAATGGTATGAAATGGGCCATATTGCGAACCTGTCCACTACCACAAAGATAGAATCATGCCGATCTCATGTCAATGGTAAGCTGAAGAAAAAGTCCATGCTGATGTGTAACCACGGTGCGTGTGGTACGGATAGAGGGGAGTATAAAACCACCCATGTTCTGCTTCTCTCCTTTGGCAAGTTGGCATGAGCAAAACCTCTGTATCACATGTTGAACATCACTCTGTATGCGTGGTCAATAAGACAAACCAACATCTTGTGATAGTGTCTTATCCTTGCCAAAGTGTCCACCCATGCCGCTTCCATGTAGCTCTTGAACAAGGTGCTGCCTGAAGGATGTGTTAGGAATGCACAGATGCGTTCTCAGTGCCTCCTTAATACAAAATTTCATGAACTTTAGGAAAATCAGTATCAGATAAGTACTCATCTTTAATGTGGTCAAGACTGGTACTATGGGTGGTGAAAGTATTTAATGTAAGCACTTTCTAACTCAATGCGGCAGCCACTTTATTCTCCTTTCCAAAGTTATACTTTAAGACAACGATGAACTCTTGGAGAGAGGCAATCCATTTGGCATTTCTGTTGCTTATCCACATCTGAGAGTGTAAATACTTGAGAGCCTCATGGTCTGAATAAAGTGTGGACTCCTTGTCGATGAGGTAGTCCCTCCAATGCTTGAGAATCTAGATCATGGCGTACTACTTGAAGGCGTAGGTGGAGCATTGCTTCTTAGCATCATTATTTTCACTATAGAATGCGATAGGGTGCGTCAAAACACCTCCAATCCCAACATGGGATGCATCAGTGGCCACTTTGAAGATACGATCAAAATTAGGCAAACGATCCGTCATCTTCTGTTTGATCAAGGCAAGGGCATTAGTGGCAGCTGGGATCCATTGGAATTTTTCTTTTCTCTCCTTCATGCACTCAGTGATTGGTGCCATATTAGTGCTGAAATTCCTAATGGAACGCTGATAGAATGAGGCTACGCCTTCAAAACTTCTGACCTCGGTCATAGTTTTGGGTATGGGCCAATCTACCACACTCTTAAATCTCTTTGTTGTCAGCTTTCACACCTTGTGAGTTGTAATGACACAATAAATCCAAGAAAAACCACCTTAGGTAGCATGAATGAATATTTCTTGGGGCTGATGACGAGCTTTTTAGCACACAACAGTCATCACACGCCTCAGATGGTACAAGTACTCGTCTTGTGCTCTGCTATATATGAGGATGTTGTCGAATTAAACCACTAAAACTTTGCCAATGAATGGTCCGAGCACTTACGTCATGACCTGCATAAAAGTGCCAGAGCATTGGTAAAATCAAAGGGCATAACTTTCCACTCGTACAATCCATCATGCTCATCTTTGGGACAGATCACTTCAGATCAATTTTGGAGAAGAGGGTAGCACCGGTCAGCATGATAATATATTGTCAAGTCGAGGTCAACATAACCCAAAATGGATCAGTCTAATGCCCAGACATCCAAATAATGGCTTAACACATGCTTAACCACGCCCAATTGGACTTAATTTCCTGCATCAGTAATCTTAATGGTTTCTCAGAATAATTTTGAGGGACTGGTAGGCCTCAGTGGACAGGATTTTAATTAAGTTCTGATCCATACCCTGACTGGTTAAGGTTTATGTGAAGATGTAATTATTCGATTGGATTAAGAACCAGTTTGTTTGTCCTAAATCTGAATAATAATCTCATAGACATGGATATAGGTACATCTGTCCTGTTTAAGGTCCATCCTACTATTGGCACAGGTATATATTTCACATATGATTCCCTCTTTTAAATATTCTTATATTTGCATAGCCAAGATTTAGGTTTTATGTTTGTATGCTGTTTTTCTTTGCAGATCAGATATTGAAATATGCTCTACCAGATACTGTGTAGGTATACGTCGTAACTAGCATATAGAATTTTGACTTAAAAATTTATAGGAATATGCAAACTAGTTGATGTCTAGTTGACCTAGTCAATTGATAAACTTCATAGCAAGGGCTTATCTTGGTGCTGACTTGGTATATATAAAATGCATAATTGCTTGACTAGTGGACAACTATTTGATACTTAAAATTACATTCTTGGGGATATGCTTATCCCCAAGGCACATAGCCTTGGCCTGCTATTAGAGCTTTTGGTTGCTAATATATTTTGGAAGGATTTGGAGGGCTTTTCTTACAACTACTGTTGGGAAAATTGGAATTAATGAAGTCTCTCTCCTTCACTCTTGCCTCTTTTGCTTCTTGACTGATGAAATCACTATCCATTGATCTTAAAAAAACAAAAGCATAAGAGTTCTTTATTCCTGGTGCCTTAGTGCAATCGAAAAATGTGGGACGCAATCGAAAAATGTGGGACTTGCTTCTGCACTGCTGCACATATGCCAATTGCCAATTGCCAATTGCCAAATGGGTAGGGTTTCTGGATTGAAAACTACATTATCAGTGAGGGTGGGAAATACCTAAGATGAATCTGGAATTGGATTAGAATAATTCACTTAGATGGTCTTAGCTGCATAACGACCTTGTATGATATAAGTGGTGGAATAAATTTGTTTCTTTGTTAACAAAATCTGAAAGGAAAGGTGGGTTGGAAGGTTTGCAGGTTGGGTCGAGATTTTCCATTCTGTGTTTTGGTGGGTTGTTTTTCTATCCCTTCCCCCCAACATCTCTGGACAGATTTTCCATGTTGACTATCGAAATTCTATTACTGTCTCTGGCTGTTCGGTTTAGAAGTTCAAGTTATTGTTACTGATGTATGAACGCCTCTTGTGCATACAAAATATTTGCTGAATTCTTATTGCCAAGTCATTGAATTTCAGGAGGCCCATAAAATGCTTCAACCAGCTGACAAGACTCTGAAGACAATGGCAATAGAATTTTCCGAGTATCAAGTGAGATTCTTTTATATATGCTTATCTTTTCCAACTGATATTTCACTTATTTTTTATCTGCATGATGATTGGCTCCTAATCATAGTTGTCAAGGTGACGGTGACACCTGGCTTTCTACGCTCCTTGATCGCTTTGGTCGCCTAGGCGAGCACCTTGGACGCCTTGGTCACCTTGTTGATGTCGCCTTGCATCTGGACCCCCTCCCAACCCCTTGGGTCACCTAGACACTTTAACAACTATGCTCCTAATGACTCCTAGTTGTGATATTGCAATTATATGTGAGGTGGATAATATTTTTTTCTAAAAGGAAACTGTTTGATGGGTCATGGGTCACCCTTATCCAGGTTTGCGTTGATGTCTTCATTACCACCCAGAGTTATGTAGATATTGCTTCCGTCTCTGTTGTCCCAAAAACTACTGGAGGACAGGTACTTTCTTTTTTTCTTCGAATTTCCATAATATCCAGCATTTATTGAATAAATTTATGGAGCTGCTATTCCTATGTCTCAAAAAGAACAATAGATTGGTTCTTAGGAGTTTTCTTAGATGGTATCGGTAATGGTGCCAATGGTGATGTGTGCCTTTATCCAATTACTGCTGTTTTATGCTTGTAGGGAACCCTTTTATGGTACTTTATTCTAATGGCTTATGAGGGCAAAAATGAAATTTATCCGCACGGGATTTGGAACCTCCACTTTTTGACTGCTGAATCTTGTGTAATAGGGAAACTCCTATTTTTCATTTTATATTAGGGTAGTAAGAGACATCCTGAAAATGGAGTACAATGATGCCAAAAGGCAAAAGTCAAGGAAGCGAAAATCATGAATTCATAAATACATTGTGGAAAGATGAGTTTACTCAAGTTGCATCAATATTCTTTTTTCGGAAGCCTGAATTTCATTAGACATGGTAAAAATGCTTCGATAAGTCTTGTATTGTCAATGCATTTGGATGCCACAGGTCAGAAAACAAGATCTGATCCAGTGTGCACATCTGGTCTTCAAAAGTCTTGAATAAGAAGAGAACACTTCTCTAAGATTTTCTGAGTGAAGGAATAGAAATGTTCTTTACAATAACAGCTCTTCTAAAAAAAGGAGCAACCCACTAGTGAGCACAGTCCTTGATATCTTCTAGTCTCAGCCGATAAAGAAAACTGAAATACCCCAACGTTACTTATAATAACGTGGGCTGAAGTTTAAAGGAAGAAGAACTGAATCTAATTCTGTCAAACCCATACCTTGTCATAGTTTGATCCAACTACGATTGGATCACACCCAAATCACATGATCTGCTACACACTGGAAAGGCTGTTGAATAACCTGATGACCTAATTAAGTTTTGACATGTTTTAGTAAATGTAAAACCTGGGTTAGAAGTATATCCATTGTTTTTTTTTTCCAATTTTTTTTTGCTTAAACTTGAAAAATGAAAAGGGCCAGCTCCAGATTTTGTGTTGTTCATAGCCTAAATCCAACCACCTTTCTTCTTGAATTCCCTTGCACTCTTTAGCTACTTTTTTCCTGCATCATGAACTTTTTTTTTTCCTCCTTTGCTTCATCTTTGAAAATGATTATTTTTATATTCAGTCCTGAAGCTTTGTCCCAAATGAAGAGTTTGATGCAAGGGGAAGCAATGTGTTTGAATGGATCTCTTAAATAAGTATTACGCCCTCATTTGATTCTCTTGTAACACTAGAGGCAAGCTTTTAAGATATTGTGTTTGAGACAGGGACCTATGAAACCTGTCTTGACCATTGACTGAAAGCATGTTTCGGTCAAAAGTTGCAGTTTCGACCAAGACACTGGGTTTTGACACTGCTCCTTGGGATATTGCCCAGTTACTTGATTTCTTCCTAACCTTTTGCATTCTTCTACCCATTCAACCCAAACATCATGGATTTGTGTGATTGGAGGTTGAAGATGGGTTTTCCCTAATAGGGGCTAGTGTACAGCAGCATTCAGTGTACGCTAGCAAACTTCGGTCCAAACCACACACACATGCCCAAAAACAAAAAAAAAAAAAAACACACGCCCAAAAAAAAAAAAAGAAAAAAAAGAAGAAGAAGAAGGAAGGTAAAAAACATTTTCTAGACCTCGATTGGCCCAGAAAATCCCTGGTTTCAACTAGGTTTCGGTTTCAGCCAGGGTCGAAACCTGGAACCTTGACTGTTTTGTATATTGTTGATGCTCTTTTTTTGGACCAAAACAATTATGAGATTGTTTGACATTAATTTTTCTGTTATTTTTTTAAAAGAACTTTACCATTTTTACTGTAACTATTTTTTTTAAGAATTTCTGATTATTCGTGAGTTTGTTTTGGTGGATAAGAATCCTTCAGTAAACTTTCGTGTAAAGGTGTCGACATTTTTAACGATGTTTGTTTGAAAATTATCTCATGATATTTTCTCTTTTTCTGGCTAATGGGTTCCAAATGTTTTCCGTTTCAGATATATTATTACTACCCTTTTTCAGTCCTTTCTGATTCTGCCAAGCTTTACAATGATCTTAGATGGAATGTCACGCGACCTCAAGGTTTTGAGGCAGTGATGCGTGTACGATGTAGCCAGGTCCGTCTTATAATCTTGTAGTGTCTTCAAATTTTTTACCATTTTGGGTCATGACTGCTCCTTTGTGATCTAGCAGTTCCATTACATGAGAACTCAAAATGATTGTCCCTTTTATTTTTCCTTTCTTTTGTAGGGTCTCCAAGTTCAAGAATACTCTGGAAACTACTGCAAACGTATTCCGACTGATGTGGATCTTCCTGGGGTTTGTATTATCTTTGATGAAGTTATTAGTTATTATTCTATAATTTAAGAGGATTCTTGTCTGTTATTTTGTCAGTTCAAAAATGTCTTAAGCGAACTATGTTTATAGTGATTTTTTCCTCATATGTCAAAGCAGATCCATGGATGTTCCTAATGTTGTAGGATTTATGATTTTGGGAATTATGACTTGTTTAATTTAGCAAGATGCTTGTTGATTGGCCTTTAATAATGTATTAAGCTCTGTTACACGGTCGCTCCATCAACCCGAAAAATGACCAGGTTGCATTCACTGATTCAATTGTCCTGGTCCAGTGTGACGACTCTTGACATCTATATTTAACATGTGTTAAAAGGAAGCCAGTGTTCACATGCTGTACACTTTGCATAACTCCCACATCGTCTGCTACTCTTTCAATTTACTTTTTCAATAGGATGACTGGGGATGAGGGTTGTGTGTAGTACACAAGGTGCACACTAAAGCTTTTCCCACATAGAATACTGAAATGTGCCAAAAGGAAATGGGAAACAGGGAGACAGAGAAGGACGAGGGAAATGAGGAAAACTAGAAATGGAGGGAATGGGGTAAGTGAAGAGGAAGATTTTGTGAAGAAGATAATAGGAAAATGGGGAGAGTTGCAGATGGCAGGACTCTTCCTCCAGCTTGCAGAGAAAAGGTCGATTGCAAAGAGTAGTTCAAGTGTGGAAAGGAGAATTGGTGGGGGGGGGGAGAAAGGGAAGACTGAAGAAAAGAAAATGTACTAGAGAAGTGAGTTTGGATGATGGGATTTTTGCAATTTGAATAAAACAAATGAAAAAACATAAGAACACCAGAATACGAACTCGTGAGTCTACATCATAGTTTGAAATCCAGGTCGAAACCACTCAGATTTTGTGAAATATTTCAGTTTCAATGGAGGTTGAAATGAAATTGGGTGTGACTAGGTAGGAACAAGGATTAAAGTATTGGCATCGATCAACGTGTCGGTTGGCCAAAATTAAGATACGTATTGGAGGGTATCGTATTGTGCTAAAGATATGCACATAAATGGATAGGGAACACATTTTTATACACTTTTGCATAAAAAAACAGTTAAAAAAAGCTATATATAACATGTTGTATGCATAAACACTAAAATAGAGGATATTGCGCTGATAGACAAGTATATTGAGTTCAAAATGTTCAAAATGATGAGCTTTCTTACAGTTTTTTGTGTTCTCATTGCCATTGCCACTGTGATGTGTGCCATGAAGAGTGTCATGGTGGTTCATATTCATAGCAAGGACCTTTTTCTTGAATGGGAGAAACTAAGATGATGTTGTGCACTTGTGGATATAGGTACAATATTTACCCTAGCCGAAATATCTATGTAGTGGGACTCCCGTTCATGGTAGAATCTTCAGTACTGCTCTGGATTGGCCAATGTTGGTCCTGCATAAGCCCCATATCCATAGCCTGAAGAAGCTCCTGAAGATACATGGTGTCAATGTCCGGATGAGACACTAGCGTGATCCGAACTAATGCTCATTGATTCCATGCAATTGGTAGCAAATTTATCTAAGACTCCCAAACTAGGTAAAATCGATTCGTGAGATTCCTTCACAAAGATCATTAGGTCAGGGGTAATTTCAAGGATTTACAGCGAGGCAGCAATTGGATTTTACTTTCAGAATTTAAATTCCCCATCAAGGATGAGAAAAATTCCATAGTAATAATAAGTAAGGAGAAATGGGATCACAAGTAATTGGATCAGAAAGTCAGAATATAAATTCCTCATCAAGGATGAGAAAAATTCCGTAGTGATAATGAATAAGTAAGGAGAAATGGGATCACCCTGAAGAATTCTTCTACCACTAGGAAAACAACCAGCTGGGCTACCATTCAAGATAACAGAAAACATGGCCGAGTTCACACAAGCTTGCACCCAGGCCACAAACTTAACATGGAGACCCATTTTACAAATGACTGAGAAGAGGAAGTTCCAGTTTAAAGAGTCATTGCCTTGTGTAGATCAATCTTCAAAACTGCTATTGGAGATGAATTCTTTTGATCGAATCCATGGACCATGAAATGCTTATTCCTTTAATAATTGTTGACTGGGTATCACCAAATGCAGCCTCTTTGTCATGGTCTTTTAAAATAAGTTGCAAAGAGCTATGGACTGATAACCAGCAAAGATAGAGATGGCTTTCTTTTGGAATTAAACAAAGAGAAATAGAGTTAACTGACTGGGGCATAATAGAATTAGCAAAGAACCATTGAACTACATAGATAAGATCCCAACCTATCTTGGATTTAAGGCTTGTTTTGAGTGTGGGACTAAAAATAGTTTTAAGGCATAATTTTTATTATTGAAAGCTATTGAACACAGAAATTGACATAAAATCATTGGACTTTTGGCCAATTCAATAGTTGAACCATCCAGGTGAATAGATGTACCATCTTTTTTCTCTTTTTTCCCTAAATTGGATTGAGAGTTCAACCGATCTGATTAGAATGGAATAAATCGAGATGATTTAGGACTGGCTCAAGTGGAAGATAAGTTGATGGAGAGATGTTTGATCTCATACGGACATTTGCAATGAAGGCCATTGAGTGAGCTGGTGAGGAGTCATATGGTGCAGATTAGAGTTAAAAGAAAAAAAGGGTTGACCAAAAATTACAGGGGAAGAAGAGATGAGAAAAGTTATGAATGGCTTCATGTTGAGTCGGTATACCATTCAGACATGGCCTTAAAAATATTTGAATTAGTGAAGAAGGATCCATATAGTTGCGTTTAGTTGGGAAAAAGGGTTTGTTGAGTCGAGCTGAGTTATGGCTTTACTATTTTCAACGTATGGGCTGGACTGTCTCTCAGAACATTGGTCTTAATCTTTCCGTATTACTAGTGACCTTTTTCTATATTTGAAACAGTTCACCTGTTGTACATAATGCTGTAGGAATTTGATTTGGACAATTTCTCTGATTTCATTTGTTGAGTCTATCTATCTTCGTTTCTCTTTTATTTACGGGATTTTTAATTTAGTTTCCTGTTAACCAGGACTATTTGTTAAATTTTCCTATGTAATAAATAGTACGTGGTAGAGATTAGTTTTTATATCTGGCAAATGCTACTTTTTTGTGCAGATTGACTGTGATAAAACTATTATGGTCACCTTAAAACATGATGATAAATTCCAGGAGGGGTCTGAGTGTGCTTTTCAGGTAGAAAAGAAGTATTCATCATATTTACATTGGTTTTACTGGTCCTATATTTATGAATCTGGGAAATAAATCCCTTTTAAACTTGTGGTTGTACTGTGCTTTCTATATTCTAGTGTGCCCTTCTCTACACAACTGTATATGGCCAAAGAAGAATCCGAGTGACAACATTATCACTTCCATGCACAACAGTGCTCAGTAATCTGTTTCGGTCTGCTGATCTGGATACTCAGTTTGCATGTTTCTTGAAGCATGGTAATTGACACATCTTATGTATTTTCTGCTGCTGATTTTTTATGGCTATTCTCCACTCTTTCATCAAGGTCTATTCCATGCATTGAAACACATTTCTCACTTGAACTGTGTTAAAACATTGAGAAGTTAATGTGAGGCTAAATATGGATATACTCAGCCCCAATTATGAATCAAAACTCCAACTGGAACTGATATAGCAATAAGTCAACACCTAGGCCGGAAACAACCCAATAGGACTGTCGGCCAGCAATAAGCAACCAGCAAAATATTGGTTTGATATCCCCCTGTTCAGACAAAAGATAGGACTAAAACTACCCAGTAAATAGGTGTTACAACTCCTCAGAGGTTTGACCCAGATTTCTGATTGGAAAATGGGACAGAATAGGTTACTTCAAATCAGGGAGAATTAGGTCAAATAGAAGAAATTTGATAACTCACAGGTCTGGCCTCTGATGAGCCTGAAAATAAGGTGGAGTGGGGGTATTAATACTTCTCAAAGATAATCCTTAACTGATGCTTGATTGATGAGATATGAAAAATCTGAAAATTAGGGCAGAAATTGGAGATTTTCTAGATCCTGAGATACAAGCTTCTGTTGGCCAACCGGTGCTTGTCGAGTGGCCCTCAGATAGGCACTGGTTGGTCCTCAGAAGGGTGACTGAAAAGGATCAAAGACCTGAGAGATATGAAGATCGATGATCATCAGTCCAGAAATTCCTCTCTTGTTGCTGTCGCAGGGATTGAAGAAGACTCAGAACTTGATCTCTGTTTATGAATTTGCAGCCTTGATAATGACCTCACAACACTCAATAGAGACAAACGGGAAAAACATAAATGGAATGATGAGAAGGGGGAAGAAGAAGATAATTTGGATCAGGCCTCTGACCCTCTCCCTTTGGGCCTCTCACCCCTCAATGTTTAGGCATCTCACCCACTCAATCGACTCTCTCATCCATGAAGACAAAATTCTTTTTCTTAAAACTCTGCCAAAAGGCTACAATCGATTTTCCTAAATAGGCTTCAAAGCCTTTACAAAATAGGAAATGGAGAAAAAGGAAACAACTGCAAAAAGGGTAACTATTCCTACCTAAAATTTTCCTAGTTGAAACTTAATTGTTTGAAAGGAGGAAAGCAAGAAAAAAAGGAAAAAAGATGTAGTTTTAGAAGCTGTTGGCCAAACTCCATTTACTTGTAGACTAAGTCTTCAAATGGAGATAAAATAAGCTCTTCAAGGCAGAATCGATGGAGGGGATTTTTACTTGCTGGACAAGGCAATAATAATTGAAACAAAGTCCACTCTTCTTCCATTCGATAGCCTTTCTGCTCAAGGCTCAAAAGAGTTCATGCAAGCTGGAAGATTCCCTTGCAAACCTGCTGGTTGACAGGTTGGAATATAATCAACTGTTGGGGCCAGCATTGGACCACTTTGACCCTGTTTTGAAGGCTCGATCTACATCAGAAAATATTCAGCATAAAATGTTGCCATTGTTTCTTATATTGTTGATATCTTGTTGTATATTGGGTCCACTGATGGCTTGATGCCTTGATCCATGCTTAGTTTATCAGTAACTCTTATTCATGTTGTGGATATTGATCATAATCAATTTATGCCTTCTGTAGCGGCAAATGAAATAACTACCAGCCCACTTTCACAAATCCGAGAGCAGATTATGAACTTCTGCATAAACATTCTGCATTCATATCGTAAGCATTGTGCTACAGTATCATCATCTGGACAACTGATTCTTCCTGAGGCGCTTAAGCTTTTGCCACTCTATACCCTTGGTATGTTCTCTATATTTGAGTTGTGAATATTGTGTGTGTGTGTGTGTGTGTTGATTTTGAAGAGAAGCTTGATGATTTTGGCATGCTGAAGTTAAGTATTTAGCAAAGATAAGAATATTTAAATCTGATAAATCTAGACTATGTTAATGTTCCTGTACATTGAGTGTCTGATCCAGATTTTGGCATGTTTCCTTTTTGGGCCTGTCTTTCATGATTTGGTAGACATCATTGCAATGCATTTAGACAATCTTCTACAATCAAAGCATGCTTACATTTATATATACATGATGATTGATCTTCTTTATATATAATCTACATAACAATTATAATAATGACTCATCAAGTCAAGACTTGTGAGTCTTTGGGTTTGCTTGACTCAATCGACTCTCAAGCTGAGTTGACTTCTTGAGGTTTGAACGTTGTTATTTTCCGGGCAGAGTGAGTGGTTGGATTGATCTGACGATGTTGGTGGGGATGTGGCAGGGGTAGGTTAGCAGTGAGGAACGAGTGCATATTTTGTAACAAAACATATTTTATAATTAAAATACCAAAGAAAAACTAATCAGGTCAGATGGTTTAGGTGTGGGTGAGATCAGTTTGGGTACGTAGTAGCTGCTTTTTAATTGGGTAAGAGGTCAACCAACTCACCAAAGTGGGCACCATAGTTGTCAAGGCATCTCCTAGATACTGCCTAGGCACCACCTAGGCATCCAGGCTCTTTCTTGGGTCCAAGGCAATAACACGCCTTGTCGACACTTCATGAGTTTTACTTTATATTTGTTGCTTTGTTGTTTGATGAATATGCTTATATTATATCCTATACTTTATATCACATTGCATTGATATGGCTTCTATGTTGCATATAAGCGTAATGATATAAAATATTAAAATATGATTGCTATATTTCATAGTCATATAATGCATGCCTAGGGTGTCTAGGCAACCCTTAGCCGATAAGGTGCCCCTCCAATGCCTTGGGTCATCTAGTCGCCTTGACAAATATGGTGGGCGCTAGTTGCAGCCTTGAAAATTTGATGTGAGTAGGAAGGGGAAGATCAGTTTCATGGAAGATAGAAATTTCTAGTCTATACCTAATTTTCATTGAGACCACAGGAAAAGTCTTTTTTCTGTGACATTGAAACATGGGATGTTCTTTCATGAATCCACTTGCACTTGGCTGAATTGGACTTCAGCATACTTGGTTTGGTTGGGCTAGTCATGACCAATAAAAATATTGTGCTGTTTTCAGCTGTTCTCTTATGGAGAACAAAGGGAAAGTGAGTTTCATAATGAGTAAACGACAAATTTCTTCCTTGAAGAATTCTGCTTCTATACAAACAAATATAGTCTTGAGAAGAAAAGAGATGAGAATAAGAACTGAATGCCTGTGTGTTACTTGTGGGGTTGGTAGCCGAAAAATAGCTGTTTTATTTTGATGATATTCAGGTACAGGTACATGTTGAGTTGGATCAGTTTGTCTCCTAGAACTTAGGAGACAAGGACATGGGCTGTGAAATGGTATGGATGTGGGGACTTGTGTATTCTTTAAACCTTGTACATGATGGATTCTAATGGCAAGTGCTTGTCATAGGGGGTCACAGAAAAAAAAGTTAGAGAAATTTCCAAGTATTTGTTAAACTCCAGGCTTCAAAAAAATACTGATAAAAACAATTATCTAGGTAATGATTATGCTAAGAATGATATGTGGCTGTACAGCAGATGTAACAATAGTAGGATTGCTGAGCTATTGCTAGGTCTTCCAGAGTGATCAAGCTGGATGGTAAAACCCACCCATTAGGTTGTTTGTATGTAGTGGGAATCAGCTGCAGGATCAATTTTGAAATCCATCTTGGGCCCAACAGTGGGCTAATCTGGAGGCTCAGGAACATGTTATCTATATCAGATCAGAGCTGCCAGTAGCTCTCTGCAATGAGATCTGTACTTTGTTTTTCCTGTCCATAATGTGATGTGACAGGGTTGTTACTGTTATAATTTTTGTTGTGCATATAATTACAATGTGAGATGCAACATTAATATAGGAGGACACTTTATTGTTGAAAAATATACTGCTTACTGCTTACTGCTTACTGCTTACAGCTTACAGTCATGTGCATAAAAGGAACATGAGATGCTTATTTTTTTCTTGTCTGTATCCAGCATTGGTTAAAAGTATAGGATTGCGAACTGATGGACGATTAGATGATCGTTCATATTGGATCAGTCGTGTTTGCTCTATTTCTACTCCTTTGGGGGTTCCTCTCGTTTGTCCAAGGTTGATTGCTATACATGACCTTATTTCAAAGGTATGACACTTTTTTAAATTTTATTTGCTATATTTTTTGTGTTCATTGTAACCAATCAAATCTTTTTCAATGAAATAGCAGGAGACTGATGGATCTCTCATACCCCCTTCAAAGCCACTTTTCAGTGAGAATATAACTGATGATGGAATCTTTCTCCTAGAGAATGGTGAAGATTGTTATATTTATGTTGGGAACTCAGTGAATTCAGAAATTCTGCAGCAAATATTTGGAAATTCGTCTGTCGACGAAATACCTGCCCAGGTAATGCTCTTTCAATTATCTATTTGTTGTTTAGTGTAAGTGTCTTTTTTATGTTTGTGTAAACTGAACCATCCATTGGATAGGGAGCATCGGATTGATCATATTTCCAATTCCCTGTTGCACCTCAACTTTATTCTCATTAAGTTGTAGACTTTTCTTCTTCTCAGCCACTTTATTTTTTATTCAAAAAGACTTTTGTTTGCTGTTGTTCAGCTAATTAAAATAGTTGTTTTGAAAATATTCTGACATTTGGCAGCTGAATCAGTTGAATAAAATATTCTACTTATGAGTCATACTATGAAATTATGGGAGAAGATCATCGAAGTCCGCATTAGAAGTGAAACAACCCCCCATGAACTGAAAATCCATAACCCCAATTGATATGGGATTATGGGAATACCATTTAGTTGACCTATGCTTGTTTGAACGGCCTCAGTT
>NC_056558.1:19110892-19131920 GCF_013358625.1 Macadamia integrifolia
TTTCTTTTTCATATTGAATAATTAATAAGAATGAGAGATATTAAGCTTTTTATCATCTTGGCGTCGAGCTATTTTTCTGTAGGGCCTCCCCTAAACTAATGTCTTGAGGAACCAATTTGGTTTTATGCCTGGGAGATCCACGACGGAGGCGATCTACCTTTTACAGAAGCTCATGGAAAAATCTAGATCCTGTAGGAAGGATCTTCAAATGGTGTTCATCGACCTAGAAAGGCCCATGACAGAGTCCTCATAAAGCTAATTTGGCATTTTGTGGAAAAGAAAGGAGCGGCTAGTATGTATGTGGACATAATTAAAGACATGTACGTGAACGTAGTGACTAGCGTGAGATCTGTGGGAGATCATGGTAGTGAGTTCCCAATTACCATTGGGTTATGTCAAGGATTCGCTTTAAGCCCCTATTTGTATACACTCATCATGGATGATTTAACCAAGAACATTTAAGGGGAGGTTCCGTGGTGTATGCTTTTTGCTGATGATATCGTTTTGGTGGATGAGACAATGGCAGGGATTAATGATAAGTTGGAGTTATGGAGATCTACCCTGTAATCAATAGGTCTTAAGATAAGTAGAACGAAGACAGAGTATATGGGTTGTGATTTTAGTAGCTCAAGGACGGATACTGATGTGGTGAAGCTTGAAGAGCGAGAGATCCCACAAAGCGACTATTTTTTATATTTGGGGTCTACCATTAGCAAGAATGGTGAGATAGATGATGTTTTCCACAGAATATAAACAGGATGGTTGAAGTGGAGAGGTGTATCTGGAGTGTTGTGTGATTGACTCATTCCCCTCAAGTTTAAAGGAAAGTTTTACAGGATGGTCGTAATATCGACCATGTTGTATGGGGTGGAATGTTGGGCAGTCAAGAAGCGTAACATAGATAAGTTGAATGTAGCAGAGATGCGAATGTTGAGATGGATGTGCGAAAAAACTAGGAGAGATAAGAGTGAGGAATGACGCGGTTAGAGCTGAGTTGGAAGTAGCCCCGATTCAGGACAAGCTCCGAGAATACCGCTTAAGGTGGTATGGCCATGTTCAAAGGAGGCCTGGGGATGCTCCAATTTGGAGGTGATCAAAATCCAATTGGAAGGAGCTAGAAGAGCTAGGGGCAGGCCTAAAATGACCATTGATGAGTTGGTAAGGAAAGACATGCAAAAGCTAGGTCATGACTCTAGTATGACATCAAGCAGAGGTGTTAAGAGGGGCAAGCTTCCATGTGGCGGACTGCATTTAAGTGGGATGACCTGGCCGTGTTGCATTTCCATATTTCATTTCTTGATCACCCCATTTTCTCTTTTCTACCTCTTTTCTTTTTCTTTGACAGATCCATGTAGCACACTCCATTTAGTTGGGAAAAGGCTGAGTTGTAATCAGTAACCTAAAAGAGAAGCCCACATGTTCGACTAATATTCATTTCAATGTAGCAGGTTTTGGTCCTAAAGTTGTATCCCATGTGTCATCAAGGAATTAAGGTTCAATTTGGGTCTTGCTTTAATATTTCAGTGATTTTAAGAGAAACAATTGTATTTTCTTTTTTGGGGTGAATAAATAATTCATTACCTAGGAGGGGAAAGGAATGTCCAGTCCTAGGAGAAAAAGAAATAAATACAAAGCCAAAAACAAGTGGCCACTAGGGAACTAGGGGGGAGGGAGGAGGCCCCAGGAAACAACAATGAGTTTGTCCTTAGGGAATCATGAACAGGACCGGGGGGAAGGGGAGCATACTGAGCTTAAAACTAACATCGAAGTAGATGGCATTCCAAATCTTGTCGAAAGAACGGGAATTGGAAGTCCATCTCCAGAGATTTCTTTGCATCCAAATGTGGTTTATGGCGGTACAAAAGGCGGGCATACTAGCAATTTCACAGATAGAAAAACCAGCAAATGTCATGTTCTCTATTGAGAGGAAGGATAGCTCTTCTATAAGGCAACAGGAACTAAGGACTCGTTTCCAAACAGAAGAAGCAAAAAGGGCAGCTGAAGAAAAGGTGGTCAGGGTCTTCTAAACCATTCCAGCAAAGGCAGCAGAAAGGAGAGACCTGAAGAGACCTGAATGTGCCGTAAAGGAGGAAAGATTGGGTAGGGAGGCAGTTGGAGAGGGCTCTCTAGGAAGTAAAGGTGTGGTGGGGGATTTGACTAGTGAACTAAACAATTTTTTCTCCAGGAAGGATTGAAATTATCAGTCTTTCACCAAAATGATTGAAATTATCGTACTTTGTACCCTGTTGGAATCAGAATATTTTGGCTGAAATCACCAAAATATGTTCAAATTTGAAAATAATGTAGGAAAAATGCCACTTTACGAGGTTGTGTATATAGGGTAATCAAGAATACTCAAAGGCTAGTACTGCAGAACAATGAGCAATACAAGTTGTACATGAGGTGACATATGGGAAATTCTGTGGGCTCTCCTGTATTTTGGATGATCTGGCTCTGCTATATTTACCCTCCACTTGGCAGAAAAACCTCCTTGTTACTGGAGGCTTCAAAATCCACAGCTTCATATCAGAGAATATTTAGACTTCAAAAATCCAAAAAGGGGAGCTTTATTGGCTTGTCGTAACAAACGTAGTTTACATATATGGAAATGGTTCTTTGCATGGCCAATGTACTCAACTAAGCCTTATCCCTACTTAATTGCTTTTTCATGGGATTTTTTTGGGATTCATCACCTCTCTTTTTTATTCTTAAAACTTCCCATTTGCCCTGTTGAATTTTGATTTATCCTCTCTTTTTTATTCTTAGAACCTCCCACTTGCCCTGGTGAATTTTGATTTATTCCAAACTAAATACGAAGGACAATGGATGATGTGGTCATCAGGTGATCCTTTAGGTTATCAATTAAGCTTCCACGTGGAATATTTAGTTCTATACCCGTTGTTAGGTGACTGACCAGGCAAACCTGATACATGTCTCTGTATGTGTGTATTTATGTGTGTGTGCTGAAGGGTGAATAGTGTAGCTTCTTGTTTGAAACAACATACTAAAATCTGTAGCTTTATCAGTTTGTGCTGCAGCAATATGACAATCCATTATCAAAGAAAGTAAATGAAGTAGTAAATGAGATAAGGCGTCAAAGATGTTCTTACCTCCGGTATGACATCTGCCTCTATTTTCTGTTTCAAATTTCATTTGACTACTCATGCTACTGATTTACTGGGCCTCAATTATTTGTTTTTGGTTTTTGCAGGATTAGATTGTGCAAGAAACCAGATCCTTCAGGTCAGTCATAATATTTTAATTCAAACTCAGGCTGGCTATGACCATGGTAAAATAAAAGATGGATTGCCATACGACTAATATTTCTAAGAAATCAAAATATTCTGAAATTTATTTGTGTGAAAAGGAAGAAGTGAAGCTTAATGAATTCAAATAACTTGGTTGTGTGACCAAAACCCTTTTGGGGCCCCGCATGCCAAAACCAGAGAGTTCGTGGGGATTTTGATTTGTGTTACCTAGTGAATTATCTGTGTTATGGACAGTAAAATTTATGCATATAATATTGCCCCTGGAGCGTATTTGCTTTCACTGGCCATCTTCCTCAGATAGATGTATTTGTATGTGAATTTCATAGAATATCTTGCCATCTTTTCTGGACTTGCGTAAATTTTAAGTAATTGGGATGATCAGTAAAATTTATGCTGGTTGTTCTGTCATTTTTGAAGTCTGTTAGTAAGATGATCCAAATAATTCTGGGATCAATTGGCATGATACGTGCTTATATGCGAGGAGATCAATGGTTCTGATTCATTATACTCATGTATGTTATTTGCAGGGATGCTGTTCTTTTCTTACATGGTTGAAGATAAGTCTCCAAGTGGGCTGTCTTATGTTGAGTTCCTTGTACATATCCATCGGCAAATCCAAACTAAAATGGTGTGAACCAGTAGTTTTGTTGACTTCTGTCTCAAAGAGTACTTAAAATTGCTGCAACGGAGAGAAGCAGAAAAGAAAGCATTAGACCCGTGCTTATAAATGGCCTCTCAGAGCAGCCCATTGGTTCCTCCCGAAGGCATGTGCAGTGGAATTTCCATTGGAGTTTTGCACTATTCATCTAATATATTCAACACATAGGAAGTAATAAATATTAAAGTGTAGCTTTTGCTATCATTTGTTGTCTTTACCATTAGCGTCTTTTTTACCCCCATCCTTCCTGTAAAACTAAGAACTGTAAGATAAAAGCGACAGTATATTTTTCCTAGTCAATTAAAATTTATCATTTCTCATCCTAAGATATGAATCCAGGCATGTCTTTTACCCCTTTTTATTATTATTATTATTATTCTGAAATCTCTTATGTTTCTTTCTTCTTATATTTTCTCCCAAAATTGTCTTTCTGGTGGTCAACTATTAACTTAATCAAGCTGCTGTTTCTCTGGAAACACAGTATTTCACCGGTCCAGAGTTTTCTTTCTTTATACAATCATGCATGCCCTTTGAATATGCCATTATGATACATCTGGCCAAGGATATGTGTTATTCTGTTACTATCCTTTCACCTTTCCAAATTGTATTGGACACCAAATCATTTTGGATTTTTATTTTTATTTTTATTTTTTGCTTTAAGATGCATTACAATCATCCAATTAAGCTGATTGTCCCTTCAAAATCTCGAGTCCATAAATTGGCTAGCCTAGATCTGTGTGATAAGATTGGCTCTTTGTAATGAAAACTGTGATAAAAAATTCTGCACCATGAGTGGATATGATGGAATAAAATGCAGTAGTACCATCATCTATGATGCAGTCTGATCCTCTTTCAAAGTAGAGTGGATCACCTTCCTTGGGCTTATCACCGGCAGTCTATTCAGGATTGCAAACTCAACAGTGACAATTAAACGCGAAGGTTGCTCTCGTTACGGGACTGGACTTGACACCTTAACGGCATGAGAGGACAATAGCCATGCACCACCTGTGTATCATTTATTTTCTCTGTTAATGGATCCATATAATCCCATAGATAGAGTTGGTAATACCTTGCCTGACTTGCTAATCTGCCCAGCTTTAAACCTGAGGCCTGAGGGGGTTACTTCCAATGCAATTCCAATCCAGTTTGGCTTTTACTTAACTGGTCCAACTCACATGGGTCTTGATCATAATAAACTTTTGAATCCTTAATAACTGTACAGTAAAGTGTAGACTTGCATAGTTGTTATAGGATCCCAGCAAGAAATATGGCCACGTGAATAATCAAATTCAAATTGAAATGAAATCTTTAGGAGGAATTAATGAAAGGATATCAATTCAAATCATTGATCTTTGATTTGAGAGATCATGAATTCTGAGATCTTTCACTCACATTATATCTCTAAGAACATTTTATGAAACTCTTTGGCCCTCGAATTTGTATCCTACTTTGATTCGGTTCCCAGGGTTCAACAAGCAATCAGTATTTCACAATCAAAGGTTCTCTAGTACTCACACAGTAGTAGAACATTTCCTACACCAGTCGAGAGTTCCATATTTATCCCTCCAGGAAATGGGATCTACCGGGTCATGAGCACTCTAATTTGGTGGGGAAGAGGGGGGGGGGGGGAGGAACATGAGAATTGTGAACCATGGAATTTGAATGGTTGTCAGAAAAATCAAATGTACAACGAAGAATAAGAAAATGAGAAAAACTCATTTTTAGACTGGGTCAACTGATTCCTTTATTTGTCCGGTTATAGTTTACATTTTAGAAGAAAAAAAATATACCAACAATGGGTGAGACCTAGTTTTTATTCCATTGGATCAAAATCACTAAAAAAAATGATAAAACTACAACAAACATGATCTATTGGGCGGTAGAATGCTACCTGAGAGTGCAGGTACACCAACAGGCGCGACCAATGGGAGGAGAATCGTGAGCATCTTCAGTGCTAGTGGGTAAAGCGCTTCCTGAAGCATCTTACCTAGGTTCAAATCCCCTTAGCATCACCCCTGTTTTTTCCTTGGTGATCCCACCATCTTTGGAGTGAAAACGGCTTGTGGGGGGCCCATAGGGATTATTCCCACTCTAAAACATATGGAGACACCCTTCGTTATCAAAAAGAAAAAAAGGAAAAAAGAAAAAAAGCAAAGCACCTTCAGCACAAAGCAGCAGTCTTCTTGATAAAACTACAAGAAACATGTTGTATTTATTTATCGGACAGTAGAACGCTATTTGATAATGAAGGTACATGCCAGCGGATGCAACCAAGGGGAGGAGGCACACGGGTATAATCAGCAAGAGACAACATGGTCTTTTCAAATCCACTGTGTGTAGACACCAGTGCAGACTGTCATGTAGCATTCTTTCTTCCTTGTTTAGTTGGCATTCTTTCTTCCTTATTTAGTTATTAATCTATTAGGACAAGCATTTAAGATGCAACTGATGTTTGTACTTTATATATTGATTTCTTGTTTTTTTTTTGCTACATTTCCAGGTAGATTATGGATGGTGAGCAATTGATATTGGGCCCAACAACGTTCAGAGACCAAATAGTTCAAAACTGATTAGGGTCTAAAAATGTTGATCTCAATTTGGGTTTTGAGGACCGACAAAGTTTTGTACTGGGCCCACATATTAAAGGCCTAGGTCAGCTCAACCGAAACCAATCATGACTAGCCTGTTTACATTACGACCCTCCCCAGAACCTATGGTGATGGAGTCCCGTGCACTAAGTATGTTCATTAAAGTCTATTGTTGGTTTATTTTGTCACTTAAGATTCAGTTGAGGCACCTGCCATGATTGTATGAGAATGAAATATTACTAGTGAGATGAGTTTGAAGTCCTCTATTATATAGATCTACCCATCTCTGCATGCGACATAACAAGAATTTTTGGACTCATGATTAAAAAAATTTCACTTAAGATATGGTGACCTGAAGACAAATTCCTTGACCATATGTAATGACTCCTATTTCTTAAACATATTCAACAACCCCATCCCACCTCACCCCACCCCTAAATTGAAACGAATGCCTTCAAGTTGTGGATGAAGAAATTCTCTCTTAACCACAAGTGATGAAAAATACAGTCTAAAATAATTTTTTGAGATCTAATTAAAATTTGCATAAAAAAAATGGTAAGAATGGGAGGATAAGAAGCAATAGAGAGAGGGCTCTCGAAGAAACGACATATTGAAGAACGGATGGTAGATAGATGGTTTGATTTCATTCATGGGAGGGTAGGGTCATTTCATGTGAAGGAAAATGAGACAAAAAGAAAGGATGCTGACATAACCTCTCATGATGGTTTAGAGAACCTTTTCCCCAACAATAAATATCCTCATGGAAGATATAGTTACAAGTGTCTTTCATCATTAACTACAATTGCAAGCGTGAAATTCCACCCTCCAAGTCCTTTCCTTAATTGAGACCACAACCCTCAATGACAACCAAAAGGGTGCCATTTTGGAAAATGATTTTCATAATTTGTAAGTCATAAAATTTAGATATATATATATATTTTTTTTTCTTTTAAGTTTTTCTCTTATGCAGTGGTGTAATTTACCTGACCTCAATGACTAAAAGTTTTTTTTTTATCCAAAATATTTCTTCTACTATTACTATTCAAGGAATCCCATCCAAAAACGAAAATCCATGAGATCTCTTCATCATGTGTGAAGCAAAAATCGATTTTTTCTCAATTTTTTTATCAAAACATTTAGCAAGAGACCTCAATCTTGTGATTCCATGAGGAAATACTTGGAAAAACTGAGTATTTGGTAAATTTTTCAAATGAAATATTTGGTCCTAAGTTTCACATTCCATGACATTTCTATGCAAAGCTTCCATAATAGCCATTTTTTTTTTTTTCCTATAGAGCTTTCAAAGTGAAGGTAGGAAAGAAGTTGGTTTGGTTGTACTGTTGATGGGAGAGGCAAGCTACAGTCATCAATATGGTCCGTTGGGTTGAGTCACATGTGGCAGCTTATTTTAAAACCTTCCGACTTATGTGTTTCACCTGCTTTCACAATGTTAAGCCATCTAATTTTGTTTGTATTAAAGTTGCAAGTCTAGCATGCTGGTTAGAACCATTTTCATTTTTACTTTTGTATTAAGATGTTAGGAGTTATAGAGTTATAGTTTTAAAATTGGTTATCTAAAACCTTGGATGTGTCTTTATATACCATTTGGTCATCTCGACTTAATGTTTCAAAGCTTTTGAATTGATCTTCCAAGTGATATTTTATAGGTTTATTCATTTTATTTAACATTTTTTTAAGGGGGGTGGGGGAGTAAGGTTGAGGAAGGGTGAGAGGAGATTTTAAGTAACAACAACAACAACAACTCAATCTTATCCCAATGAAATGAGGTCAGGTAGATGGATCATTGTCCTCTAATCAGCTCTACTCAAGGTCATACTTGATACAAGACTTAAGCTATTCATGTATTTCTTTACTTCTTCTAGGGTCATTTTAGGTCTATTCCTGGCTCTTCTAGCTCATTCAATCTGAATCAAATCACTTATCCGTACTAGAATATTGAAAGGTCTCCGCTAAACATGATCATACCATCTTTAATGACTTCCTCATAACTTATCATATATCAGAACTACTCTCAACTCAACGGTAGGAGAATTGTAAGCAAAGACAATAGAAAGTGTTAAAAAAACCAGTATTAACTCTTGTGGTGACAAATTAGGCACCGTTTGATAACGTTTATATTGTCTCAGTGTCTAGAAACATCATAAATGATTTTTCACGTTTCTAGGAACAGAAACAGATTTTTTGATGTTTGATAAACTTATTTCTCGGATCGTCTGCACCGAGATCTACAACACCGACAATGGCGTCAATGACCACTTTCAAGGATTTTTTGGTATTTGATAAACGAGTTGCCTTTTGATCGATTTTTTGTCGGGCCTTTCCTCAATATTTTGGCTTCAACTTGTTTTTAAAAACAACGAAATATGTATAACATGTTTCGTCATTCACGTTTTTTGTATAAATTGTCATAAATTTCTATTTATGTTTCTTAAAACAGGTGGAATGAAATGGATTTATCAAATGCTTTTAAAACTGTTTTTTCGTTTCTCGACACAGAAAAACACATAAACACATTTCTAGGAACATTATCAAACGGTGCCTTAATGTAAAGAGACAAAAGCTAGTCAAATAAGTGAATAGAGATTAATTTGCATTTAATTTGCTTGAGCGGATATTGCTATTTACCCATTACCATTTACTATGCCTTAGATTTTTGTGTGAAAACCATCTACAACCGTTGCATCGGTGCAGTGAGCATCGGATGGCTAGGAATGCCTTGAGGTGTGTATTCAGATGTTTAGAGCTGTCCAATACTCACCGCACCTCACTGCTCATTATAGAGGATATGGGCTCTAGATTTTAGCTGTTAAAGAACCCACTTTGATATCACTTTTCATATGAGTTACAAAATGTAGGATCATTTTTATTTTAATATAAGATTGTAGGGTAGTTAATTGTATAGGCCATAACAACAAGATTAATTAAAAAAAAAATTATAATTCTTACCAAAAATAGAAGAGGAAGAATTTTAGGTGTTCTTAATTAAACTTCTAGATTTTCACATTGTAAACTCTTAGGCCGATAAGGTTGTTGCATTTAAATAATTGATTTAACTTCTGTCCCTAGATCTAGAATCTAAGAAGACTAGAGGTGGTACAAGATGGACCACAGTTAGAAACATGTTACATTTGATGATTCAATGACCTATGCCCACAAGTTAGATCAATAATGCTTTTTTTTCTTATGGTATGTGATTGAATTATATGGAATGTCGTAATCCTGCCATTAGATTGGGACCAATAGGAGATGTACAAGGACAAAAGGTCATCCACTGGTTCATTCATATCAACATAACTCATTCATGGCCTTATGTGGGAAAATGATATACCCTCTCAGACATTTTCTCTCCTCTCATCATTAATACATGTGACATGCATGTTGTGCACTCTGACACCCATTGAAAGAGATACCACTCTACCGTACATATATATATATATATATAGGGAGAGAGAGAGAGAGAGAGAGAGAGAGAGAGAGAGAGAGGTAGGTTGGTTGATGGATTATTTTGACGGTGGACGTAATGTATGTAAGACGTTTTGGCTTGATCGATCTATATGGTATATTAGATAGACAGTCGGTACCTAATTATAATCTGTTGTTATAAGTTGTAATTGATTTGCAATGATGCGTCAGATTAACAGTCAACACTAATTATAATTAACCATAACCTATCAATCTTTTTGTATAGATCCTCGTGCTCGTTCTTGCTTGATGTAACTGACCCCATTAAGTTGGGATAATGTTTTGGACATTGTTGTTGTTGTCCTTTTTTTTTTTTTTAATGTGCAAAATCATAAAACAAATTATTGACGAACACTAAGATAGCCTAGTGATGGTAGCTTCGGCTTGTGGAGTCGACACCTAGGGGAGGAGGTCGTGGGATCGAACCCTATTGTATACATTGTGTGAGTGTGTGTATGTGTGTTTTCTTATTTATTCTGTACCCATCCGTGGGTTGCCTAGATGGTTAAGGCGGACGAACTGGGAATTTGTGGATTAAGCGCACAGTCTAAGGTTCGATTCTCCATCTATGCATCTATGATTTAAGTGGAGCATCTGTGATTTAAGTGGAGATCATGGCAGTAAATTAATGTGCTAGTCTCCCCGAGAATTAGTCAAGATGTGCGTAAATTTTTCACCTCTATCCAATGATAGGAGCATGACCCACCATACACAAAAAAAAAACTCTCTCTCTCTCTCTCTCTCTCTCTCTCTCTCTCTCTCTAATGTGAAGAGGCATCCTTATCCTCACTATGAGAGTGGAGAAAAACTAGAAATAAGAAGCTTTGGTGTAAGGCACACACTCTTGGATAGAGAAGCACTTCTCATAAAAAATTATTAAAAAATAGACAAAATTTACTTGACTAGTAATTAAATTCCCTTCAAAAAAGGTGAAAAGAAAAAGTATGGCGTTCTACTTTCCATACTCCATTAATGCAGTTGTACTATGTTTCCTTTTGAATGGATCAACCCAAAAACCCTTACATACACCAATGTGTAGATTGAAATGCTTGTTATATATCACTTAACAAAAAAAGAAAAAAAAGCAAAAAAGAAATGGTTGTTATCAATTTAGGTGTAAAGGTTCCATCCTATCATAATTGTGAAAGTTATGTCTTCCTGTAATTGAACTGAATTGAATGAACTCAAGAGTTAATTTGATATCATGATGAGAGAATTCTAGCTTCATGCATTAAATTTTGAATCAACCTCCAAAACCCCTGTGACCATAAAAAATAATTGTTCATTCAATTGAATGGATAGGTTCAAAATGCATAATTTAATGATAGATATCCAGAGCTGATCTGGGAAATTTGTATTTTGGTTCTCCACCCTCTGACTTTGATTGGGTTCTATATTCAAATATGGAGAGGTATTGGTCTGGCCCATTTTATTATTAAATATATATAAAATTTAATAAGCACATCGTAAGACAATGTGGTTCCATGGTCTAGTGGTAAGGACATTGGACTCTGAATCCAGTAACCCGAGTTCAAATCTCGGTGGAACCTTTTCTTTTAATTTTTCTATATAATAATTTATATGTGACAGTTGCAGACTATCCTCACCCCAGTTCTATATTTTATTTTGACTTATGTTTTGGTGATTACATACTATGGCTTCTGTGTGTATTGATGGAAAAACAAAATTTTGAATGTATACTTCAAGTGATATTTTGTGGGACTATTCTATATTTGGATCGATTCTTTTATATTCTTCTCACATAATATGTAGTGTCTACCATAGTTCATAAGTTTATAAACGACAATGATATGGGGATGTAAGGAAATGATAGGGCACATGTTTAATGCTTATTTAATATGGCCACTTTGGAAGAAAAAAAATACTAATACGTAGTTACCATGAAACATATATGTACTTTAAGCAAAAAAAGAACTTAAAATACCCTCTTTCTGATTAGATGATATAAGTATTAGGGCAAAGAAGCATATAAGGAGTACTCTTACAGCGCTTTCTAGGTTTGATTTTAGATTGGATATGGATTTTTGGGTTTTATTTTTTATTTTTAAATAAAAAAATGCTTTCAAAAGCAATGATACGGAAAATACAAAAAAAAAAAAAAAAAAATGTTTACTGTGGCATCCCTTGGTTGAACAATAAGACCTTGATAACCTTATAAAGGGCAAACTATTTAAAAGACTTTTTTTTTTCTTCTTTTTTATTTATTATTATTTTATATACTGAGTGTGTCTAAAAGAAACTTCTATTAGTGTATTTAGAACTTGGCATCTTTATTTAATTGCCTCTTATCTTACTCCCAAAACCATTTAATTTAATTTCTCGATGAGGGTAAATATATCATTTTGCATAGAAAATGCATTGAATGACTTTTTTAACTTTTTGAAAAGTGCTTTATTTTTTTTTAGTATAAAAAGCTCTCTGCTTTTACCCTTGCATTAAATAAAGTTTGGGAATAAAATAAAAGGACAAAATATTAAGGTTCCAAATTTATTGATAACTTAGTGGACACGATGTGCCCAACACTATATTTTCCTCTCTTGCCCCCTAGAAAGTTCCCCCCTACCCCTCCCATCTTAGCTCTCCTATTGATTGAGCCGCTAGCTCTAGGAAAGTTAGCGACAATTTGGGCCACTAGGCCACACTTTTTGGAAAAGCACATAACAATTAGGCATGTCAGCACCTAAGAGTAAGATGCACTTTAAGAAAGTTGATCCACTCGCCAACACTCGGACACGCTCTCAACTGAGTAGTGCCAAACCACTAGGCTAGCTATGGCCCAAGTGTGCCTCTCTCTCTCTCTCTCTCTTCTATATATATATATATATATATATATTTGAATGCCTACTTCTGCATTATCACAAATTGGATTGAGCTGAAATCTTTTGGACAAATAAACCCCAAGGTCCTTTGTGTACTTGTTCAGCTTCAAAGAGTTGGCCATGCACCAAATTGGATCATTGAAAATTCTAGAAATTTAACATGGTACAAGAAACTAACAAGGGATGCATAGACATACATAAAAGGGAATGGCATTAAATGGGGAAATCATTGGTTTCAGATTTAAAAGTTAATATATGATCTATCCAATAGAAGTCTATCCATGTTTCTACACCCCCAAAAAAAGTTTGGCCCCGTGAGCCCAAGACCCACCTTGGGTTGCCATGAGAGCGTATAGGGCCTACGCCAAGGTCGGACTAGGGTTGGATTTTTTAAGCTCGATGTCAGGGCCAGGCTAGGGTTGAGGCCTAGAGCTAACCTAGCCCAGCCCTTAGGTTATACCAAGCTCAGCCTTATGGATAATTATGTGCTTAAACATGTGTCTAGTATGTTTGACATGAGGAAATGGATTTTTCATTTTTTTTTTTTTAAATAGTCTGGTGATTTGAGTGAGGTAAAGATAATTCTTGAGTTAATAAGGGTTAGCTCAATCCTGAATGACGAAACAAGGTCCAGGTCAATCTATGCGAACTCATTCTGGCTTGCTTGGCCTGGCCTAATAAGGAACAATTGAGCTGGATTTGACTGAGAAAGCCTAACAGGGTTGAGCTTGGGTTGAGGTTTTTAGCCTTGAGTCAAGGCCAAGATAAGCATAAATTAAGCTGAAAGAATCTGGCGTTGGACTAGGATTTTAAAAATCCCAGACCTATGGCAACCCTATCAAATCATGTCTTAGGTATCCATTGATCAGATTAACCATTTCATCCTTCCAAATCAGTTAATAAGGTGTCAACCAAAGAACCCTCACCCCCACCCCACCCCCCCACCAAAAAAAAAAAAAAAAAGAAGGCCCCACCCTACCTTAGAACATAACCCACTTAGGGCCTTCAAGTTTCATGAGATACCCTTAAAACAAAACTCACTAATTGTCTTCTATCATGTCATAACTCATATGAGTGTGACGGTCATGTTTTTCTGCATGAACGATAGCTTTCCTTTAAAAAAAAATAAATAGAATGCCCAAGTTTGAAAGGAGATTATGATATTCTAGAGAATCTTCACGTTTTTCCATTAAAATTTGAATCAACCACCAAAACTGTCACAATCTAACGTAATTGCTCATTGGCTTGTTTGTGTATGTTTTCAGGCCATTAAATTGAATGGGTCTTGTACCAAAAAACAAAAACAAAAAAAACAAAAAATTGAATGGGTCAGGTCTAATTAATCATAGATATCCATATCTGTTCTGGTTTTATTTTATCCTTCCGTCCCCCCTTCCCCCTTTTTTTTTTATTATGTCAAATAGCTTTATTAATAGGAGTACGAAGTTCCAATTACATCAGCAAAAGGAAGATGAGGAAGAAAAAGAGGTGGGGGAAAATCAAAAGAGAAAAGAGAAGCATGAGCGGAAGCCACGCTATCAGCCAGGGAGTCAGTCACATAATTGCCTTTGAAACCAAATGTTTGACGGTGAGAGTGAAGCAGTCTTACATAATCGAAAAAATATTAATTATTTCTCCCACCCCCCCCCCCAAACACCCCACTCTTCTGTTTATTACTTGGGTGCTCTATGTTAGGGCCTTCTATTTATTTTTTGATAGAAAATAATTGAGTGAGGAAATGAGTGAGATATAAAATGTGTTTTTTTTCTTAATAAAATTTCAAAAATGTACTTGTTCATTTGTATGGAATGAAAAAAAAAAAGAAAGTAAAGAGACAACATGTAGATTATTAAATGACTTCGCCGGGTCATGTGGCAGTGGATTTATTCTACCCTATCCTTCAACAAAATCTTATTACTATTTTCAATAAAAATTATTAAGAACGGAAGAATTATGATAATTTTGTTATAAAGTAGAGGTGATTTCAAAGCATTAAATGAGTTACCATCGAACCTTTACCTCTTCTTTGTTGTTTCTTCTCACCGTTACAGGTGCTGCCCACAATATATCCTTTCCCACCACTTTTTACCCGCTAAACAAACTGATCCTTCATGTATATTAGATCTAATGACTTTGAGTGTATATTAGTTCTAATGACTTTGAATCAATAACCTGTGTTCAAGTATCCTCTCTCACAGTTCTTTTAAATCTGGGTTTATTCAAATATGTTAAAACAAACATCAAAAAAAATATGAAGAAAGGCTAAACAGATTAAATAGAGAGTTTTAACGAGGTCCACACACCGATATAGTGTGTTACATCATCAGGTAAAGAAGAAAGTGATTCACTACATTGGAAGAAGATTACAACGGAGATCTTTCAAGAACACCCAAACTCTCATTAGAACACTCGCCTAAAAACCTTAATCGAAAACCACAAATCTCACAATGCTTGCTCAATAAGACAATAGTACATATATATACTCTTCAAAGTCGGATTGATCAATCGAATCACCCCTAAAATATGTCGGAGCTAATCAATCTTCAAAACGAGTAAAGAATTCGAGACTAACATAACAAAATACCTCAATAAAAAATTATCCCTAAATAAAATATGAAACTGTAAAATAGGAAAATATACCAATATTTAGAGAGATTATATGATTGAATTTTTCGATAAACAGATTATATGAATGAATTTGATTGTAAAATTTGATATGTTGTTAATTCAAATAGTCTCATCAAACAAATAGATGTAATAACCAAATCAGTCATGCATAAGTAGCCTAAACTAATTGCACAATCAGTTCCTTAATTCCCTAGTAATCCCCAAAAAGGTTTCTTAATACACTACTTGGGATTCTAGAGGGAAACATTTGGAAGAAAGAGTAGAATAATTTGGCCTACTTCGTACCTAACCTTTTCTCGAGTACCCAAAAAACAAAACTTTTTAACTCTAGATGGATATTCTAGACCTAGATATTCTAGAAGCTAATTGGGTTTTTTATTGGTTTATTTATTTTTCCCAAAAAATGATATTGTTTTTTTTTAGACACTGGAGACCCAAATTCAAGGTGAATACCCACCAGACCACTAACTCTATCTACAGTTTGTAGACGTTCCTCACCCACTCACTATCTGAGTCAACAATTACTAGCTTAATCCATGACCTTGATCCCCTCTTTCAACGTTTTTTTCTCTGTAACCTTTGGTCTTTGTGGGTAGTTACTACCTTGGAATTGACTTTCTTACCAAGTCTTACCAGAGAAGAAGACCTCTCACTTTCTTTTTATGCCAATCAGCAAAATTATAATCTCTCACCCAAAAAATGGGGGAAAAAAAAATTGTAATAGAAGGGATTGATGGTTGCAACTTACAACCTTCATAAGACAGAGTCATGTTGTAGTAATTCACTGTTGCTTCATTTCTTGCAAGTTGGGATTAGGAATGAATATGGGTGGGTCATTGGTAAATTCACCCATCCTACCCCAAGGGGATGGTTTTGGTAAGGCCTAATCACAATTTGAGCACTTGCATTCTATATTTCTACTTTCATTCTATTTTGTTAGTTTTCCTATTTACTTCTTTTGAATTATTATTATTATTTTTTATTATTATTTATTTATTTATTTTTATTTTTTTTTTGAGGTGGGATAACAATGAGTATTCAAGTCTTCGGCCTAATTTATCCTGTGGACCTATACTGATCTCATAATTGTGTGGACCGAGTCATATTGGGTTTAAATGAGAATCATTTAACTTTCATCGAAAGCAATGAAGAATACTAAACACCCCTCATGTGTGTGGCCCTAAGGAGGTAAGAGAAGTCGAAATCAGAACCACACACATGCATCCTGAGACGAAGGTCCCTTGCTAACTTTATTACCACTTGGGGTTTACATTCCTATAGATTGCTCAGTCAATTTTCTTCAAAATGCTAAGGCTTCATTTGATAGGGGTGAAAAACAAATTTTTTATTATTTTTTTTCTTTTGAAACTTGAAGGGAGCAAAGCTAAGCAAAACTAGATGGAAATAATTTTAATAATTCTAAAAAATACGTATGTAATTAATTTTAAAATATAATATAGTAATCATATGAGGGCAAACTTCGACCTAATGGTAAGGTTGCCCCATTACCATTGGTCACTAGTTTTGAGTTGAGAAATAATCTCTCTACATTAGATATAAGTATAATCTATGATATTTACTAGCTATTCAATGATCAAAATTATCACATCATTCCACATGGCACAATAAAATGTATCGCTTTGTTAGGGCCTACTTATATCTTATGGTAGATTGGTTTGGACTGAATTTTTTTAATGTGTAGACCCTAGAACATAACCACTAGGACCTCATGTGACCTAGATAGAGAAGCTTTTGGAAGGGTCTTCTATCATGGTAATGTCATTAAGTTTGAAAGTCATGTTCTCCTAAACTCTTCTATCATGGCAATCAAGACAACATTGAATGTTCGACTAACTGTTTCTCCTGAGTGGTTGAAATGATTTTGGGTGTCCCTATTACTTGAACCCTTCCCAACAATACATAGGAACATTCCAAGTTGTTCATCCACTCGGATGTTGGTCGTGTCTTTCAACCACCCCCTATGTCTAACATAATCACATAGGTTAAGGAAGACATGACGTTCCATCCTAAACTCTTCATAGCATCTGTTAGCATGCCCATTCAACACCTCATGCATCATCACAGCACCTGAAAATACACTATCCCTACATGGTTCTCAAATATATATCGTCTCACTTAGTAATTCCATTCCCATGTGAATGATCGTATCTTCTTCTTCACTAGAAGTTTCACATAATGCATTTGACATAACTGCAATAAATAAACAATTACTACTCAATTGGAAACAAATAACTGTAAAACATAACAATCTGACACATCATCTCAACCCAAACACATGTTCAACATTACACACATCAATAATAGAAAAAAAACAAAAAAAATAAAAGTAGCATTCAATGTATCTCCAAAAATAATATTACACACATCAAAAGTATTGTCTTGAATCCAAAATTATCAAAAGTAGCATTCAAACACAACCTCAACTACTCCAAGGCATTTAAAAGTCAAGTCCTCTTAACAGGCTCTGCACAGACAAACAACTCACTCCAACTAGGATCAGCACATATACAACTGGTGGTCTTCAAATATATCTCCTTTGATATATCCGGTATGGAGGATAACACTGCCTCACATGCACTCACACTAAAATCTCGAGGACAAGATGCACCTACCCCACCACAAACAGGAGATGTAACAGAAGTACTGGATGCTTTCTCAATTTTAATGGATAAATACTTTTCATACAAGTCCTTCACGTGGCTATCTCCCTTATTGACGCTCTTTTTTCTTCGTCCCGTGGGTGTCCTATCAAGACTTCGCTTTGTGGTGGTCTGAATTGGAGTATGAGTATCCTCATGAAAGGGGTCAGTCGTGCTTATATGCACCGGGGTACTAGGGGAGTCAAAGACTTGCTCAATATCAATTGTATTAACAGCTTCGATGCCATCCAAATCTTGAGTACTATCAACCCTTAAGTTACCTCTAGCATATACATCCCCAAATACCATACTCAAATCTGACCAATTGTTTAGTCCATACTTCCTGTATTTCAACCAACCTGGATTTGCCTGCATAAGCAGTCATTGTATCACTTAGATGTACTACTCATTGTAATCTAATTTTTAAATAATTCAACTAGCTAGTGAAATCTATTGTACCTGTATTGCCCTATCCCATACGGACTCATCATCAACTGTGACTGCTTTTGTCATTGAGTTCCACCAAAATCCAGTTGTGTCAAGCAGTCTCTTGAATTGTTGATACTCGTGTTTCAACTTGTTCATCTTGTTGCGTAATTGTTCTCTCCCAACTGTATGATTTAAAGCTTGCTGAAATTGCTTTGTAATGTCCTCCCATCCAGTTTTGTTAAATGAATTACCGGATTTGTGACCATTTTTTACAGATTCCTTCATTGCTTCAATGAAAACAGTGGTCTCAAGTTCTGACCACTTAACGGCAGGCATACTACTTTCAGACATAATAGCTAGACATTATAAGTTAGTGTAAAAGTTAGCGTACTGGGACAAAAAAAGACTGAACACTAAAGAAAGAAATAACAAAGCTCATCTTCACATATGATACAAAAATTTGTAAATAAAACTTACATGCATGAAGACCAAGCAAAGTAACAAAGAAACCCAAGTAACAATGTCTTATTATAATTAGGGGTTATAAATAACCAAAGAGATCTGGAAATCAGATTTGGAATCATACCCAAGCAAAGTGACAAAGCTCCAATAAAATTAGACTTGGGGAGAGATAATGGAAAGACCAATAAAACCAAGCAAGGTAACAAAGAAATCAAGCATAGGAAAATAACAAAGAAATCAAGCATAGGAAAATAATAAAGAAATCAAGCATATCCAAATTGTAGGTTTGTTAGATACTTATGGACAAGCTAATCAACCATGAAAAACTGATTCAACCATCAATAGAAGAGAGAGAGAGAGAGAGAGAGAACCTTGAGGAAGAAAACAAGCCACTACATGGAGAGTAAATGATTGAGTTTGAATTTAAAGTTAACATTTGGCTAATTTATACCATACTCTATCAATCCTACAGTTGGAATTGCTAAATCACTCTACTGCATGACACACTAGGTGGTCTTTACTCAAACTGTCACCCAGTATAGCATCCACCTTAAAACACAAGTGTTGTGTGTTCATTAATATGCATATGAATCCATAATGTATCCATCCCACAAATCAGGTCAGGTACTTGAGACAACTCTTTCAAAGATATAACCATAAGAACATACATCACTATGTAATACTTATGAGGAAGGTACAAATCACTGAAAGATGTACAAGAAAAGTAGGATACTGGAATTCGAAGTTCAGACATACAGAAAGAACACAAAAGTGACATAAATGTCACAAGCCAAAATAAGAGATAAGAATATCAAGTTCTCAATATTAAAACTGAAAAAATGATGGGAGAATCACAACCCACCAAATCTGAAATTATTATTTTGCACTTAAACATCAAAGACTAATTGGATAAGGATTTTGCAGTAATAAGAATCAGAATTATATAAAAGTCAAAGGTTCAAGTCCAGCATATCCACAAAGAGGGAAATTAGACTACTTGGATGTTGGAAACAAAAGCCATGGATAAGCTAGACTGTGGAATTAATCATTAATAAAAATTATTAAAATGATATTAAAGAGAAATTAATCACAAAACTGGAAAAAGCCAACACTCCTTGCATAAGTATTCAAGGAATACATTTTAACTATTTATTACAACTTAATAAGTATAGTCGGCAAGGAAATACTTCATACTATGTAACAAGACATTGGCTAGCTAAAAAAAAAAATCTTGCTATACTATAATTAATGGCATGGGAGTTATGTACAAAGAAATTATAAAATAAACTCTGCTTGTAGGTTTCTGGAAATGAAAATGAAATGGCTGTGCCATAGAAAACAAACACACATGCTGCTCTTATAAAACCAAAGCCTATATTAATATAAATCAAAGTACATACATTTATAGATTCAAAAAAAAAACCTTAAGCTTCTCTGTAGACTACAATAAGGAAGCATCCAATAACAGTATCATATTCTAAAAGAGAACTTCACAACATTCTATACATTATTAACATAGGCAATCATTCTCAGGTCGACTCAAATGTTTACATAATTTGGTAATCTAATCCAAGCAAAAAGTTGCATAGATGGCATGAGTCTCTATAATTTCAAGGCAAGGCAACTGACACAGGGAAGAACAAAACAAACACTAGAGTAATAAACATAGTATAATGATCTGCTCACAAGCACCCAAGCAAGAGTAACTAGATAAAAAAAAATCCCAATTCAACAATTGAAAACTAACAATGATCGCGAAGAAGACAATTAGGGATTAAAAAGAAGTTAGATATATCAGAAACCTGGAAATTGACACAATCAAACATACTAACAGCATTAACAGCCTAGGGATCTAAGAGGAAGTTCCTTGCTGGGGTTGAATTCCAATAATAAAAACTTATGCCCTTGTTTCTACAAAGGACCATACCCTGATTCCCAATCCTTGGTAAAAAAGAAAGATGACAATAACCAAACCGTATAGTGTAACATAATTATTAAAAAAAAAAAAAAA
>NC_056558.1:19131940-19161479 GCF_013358625.1 Macadamia integrifolia
AAAAAAAAAAATGGCTTTGCTTTCACAGAGGAACATAAGAATTCCACGACATTAAAGTAAGACTTATGAATAAGCAATAGAATCAAGAAGAAATAAGATGCCCAGGAGCAGACAGGGAACAAAATCATTCTCTTCCGCCACTGAAAAACCCACCCTTTCGCCTTCCATCAATACAAACCTGACCACCGCGCTCAGTCTCAAACATCAAAACAGAAACAACTAAAAAGCAAAGTAACAGAGACTACTATAACAAACATTATAGTTACACAGAGAAGCAGAGAAGAAAGAAAAATCAAAACCTAGGTCTTACTATAGTGGCTTGTAGCGGAACCTCCACGCCTGGGGGTTATTGAACCTTAGATGAAGATTCGCTGGTAACGATCGCTGGTTGCGGCCGAAGTCAAACGTGATTGGCGACGGAGAAGTTGAAGGAGGCAGCCGTAGGGTTCCAATTCCAAGAAGAGAAGAAGAAGGAGAACGGAGAAGAAGAAATCGCCGTCCTCTCTCTGCAGGCGTTGCATTGCTTTATCGGGAACGAAAGTTCAGAGAGAAGAAGAGAGAAGAAGAGGAGTTACCTGCAGAAACTCCAACTGCTCCAGCCGTTCACAAGTCTGATAGCTATCGGGAACGATAGTTCCTAATTTAGCGATTTTGAAACGAAACCATATTGACGGAACTCCTTTTTGGAGTTCCAACTTTTGGGCCCTTTTTCGTTTTTTTCTCAATTTTTGTTTTATAAAAACTGAAACACAGGGATGGCGTGCCAAACAGTTTTTTACGTTTTTCTATTCCAATAAAACGGAAAAACGATAGAATCGTTTTTTAAGAACGATACCAAACATGCTCTAATTTAACTAAAGAGTTTCTGCATAATTGGTCTATAGAGTTTGAAAAATAGAATCTCTCTGGTATGTTTGCATTAAAATTTGTATGTTTGCATTAAAATTTGAATCAACTACCAAAACTCAAAACACCATCTAACAATTCTTGCTTGACAAACTCTCTGGCCAGTAGATTGAATGTGTTGATGGATGATTCTATTTCGTATGGTCTTGTATAATACAGATTAAAAATTGGCCTGGAGGGAGCTCCAAAAAAGAGGATTCGATGCCTAAATTTTTTACTCAAAATAAGATATCAGGCGTAGAGTATTCAGCACGTTGATGGTCTTACATATATACCTTCCAAATTTGCTTTGTGTCCTTACATAGACATCAATGGTTCTTCTTATTAGCTAGGCTATCCTCATGACTGACGTTGACTCTCTGTTCATTGGCGAGCTCGTCCCTTTCCCATGCTGAGCTGGCCGATCTCAAAACTGTTAACTTGATCATAGTTAATCTCCTACTGTTAACTCAACCATTGTTAGCCTTATAGTTAAATAACTGTCTAACACACGTTTGGTTGAGTTTGCCAGGTACTATTAAGCTCATATATAGGAGGTTCTAGATGTCACCATTTTTCGATGACGTGGACGCTCTATATCACGTGGCAACAAGACGTGCAATTGAGATGTGAGCATACCAAGCATAGCAGGTGCGAATGGTTGAGGCAAAGTGGTTCGTACTGAGCTATCTTACTGCTGGCTCTCCTCGTGCCTTCTTAGTATTTATTGGTCTGATTGTATATTGTCGATTAATGAGGTCAAACCATATACTCTCGACCATAGATAGGTCGGAGTAATAGTGGTATACCAGAATAGGTTGGGTTCAAAATGCATGAATTATTCATAGATATGCAGATTTGATCTGGGCAGTTTATAATTTTGTTTCTACTTCCCAATGGCTCTGGTTTTTGAATCATTTTGTGTCTATGGTTTTGACCGTTTTAGGGTTTTTAATTTTTTTTTTCAATTCTTAATCGTTCAATTCTTATCTAATTCTTTCTATGCACTCGACATTTGTACATTTTCAAAATCTATCTGTTGTAAAAAATTTAAAGCATTTGAGAGGTTCAAATAGATTTGAATTTCAAAAAATTTCTACGATTATTAAATTTGAAAAATATACAAATATTGCCGAGTCCTTTTAGGCTTATGCTTCTTAATGATGCCCGCGTGCTGCAACCGACTAATTATTTTAGCCAAGTGCTTTCATGGTCTGGAGATTATAAGATTGAGACAAAGGGATGGGCGTGCTGCCCCGTTCTGCACGCTAGTGAGCGGCATCAATCATGATTTGAGGGATCGGTATCGGCTTGGTTGAATCGGGTCAGGCGATATGTATTGGAATTAGGAACAGGTAATCATTATCCGTGGATTAGTATGGACAAAAGGTAAATACATCCGATCTGGCCCGATTCAAGGCGATCCAAATTGGTATCTGTCGAGACTAGTCTTAACATCAATTATTAAAATCATGGTAGCAGTGGAGGCATGGGATAAGGCATCATACAGTATCATAGATCTAGTAATTGATATCGGAATCATTATCAATCTTGGTTGATACCTATTCAGATCAACTTGTATCGATCTAGATTAAATGTATTTGCTCCCTATTTTTCTTTAAATATATGTTTTTAAATTTTTTTTTTTTTTTGTACCTTGATCAGTACCAATATACCGATATGAGATTGGTCATGAAAGGTCAAGACTGATACAGATTGATCAATTTGACCTATTGTATACGGTTCCTCAATCTACATACAAGAGAGGTAAGGGATCATTTCAAAGGGGGAAAGAGAGGTAGATGAAGGGTCAACTAGCGTACGGCATGCGGGCTGCTTTTTTCCTAACATTTTGTTTGGTTGCATGGAAAATTGAAATGAAGGGAAGCGAAGGGAAGGAAAGTGAAAATTTTCAGAACAAAAAATATAAAACTTTTGTAATCATTATTCAATCAATGCGACTATATGATTAAGTTAATTTAAATATAATTTTTATTTACTTTTCAAATCCAAGGAATTTAGAAGCAAAGTAAAGTAAAAATTAATAACCATATATGGAATGATTTAGTGTTAGTAACATAACCATGTGAGGTAATGCTTACAAAAGTTTCTTTATTAGGTCTGAAGATTTTAGTTATTTTCCCTTTAATTAGGGACATACTACCTCAAACGACTTTCTCAAAATTTGTCATTGATTGAGATATCTTCCAAATCAACCTTAATATGTTCATTCCTTACTATATCTTTCATAGTTTTACAATGTACCATCTTAACATCCTCGTCTCTGCTACACAAGCTTTTTTATATGATATTTCTTAGTTGTTCAACATTTTGCTCCATACTTTGTAGTCGATCATATAAAATTCTATAAGACTGTTATAAGCCATCATTCTCTATATCACCTTCTTTTTTATGAAAAGATCGAAGATTGAAATAACTAGTAAGAATTAAAATGATTTGACCTAATTTATGTCTAGCTTCTCAAAAAAAAAAAAAACCTCCAGATGGATATCCCTCCAGAAGTTAATTGGGTTTTAATCATTTAGTTTATTTTATTTTTGTTGAAATAACAATGATTTTGATGAGACACTTAAGACTCAAATTCAACATGAATAACCACCACCACCAGACCACCAACTCTATTTACCCTACCCAGTCTCACTCTCTGAGTCAACATTTTTAGCTTAGTATCCTCCCTCTCTCTCTCTCTCTCTCTCTCTCTCTCTCTCTCTCTCTCTCTCTCTCTCTCTACTTTGGCATTGTTTTGATAAATCAAAAATTTTCATCTGTTATGTAGCTTTTTGCATTTGTAGATAATTACTACTTTAGATGACTTTCTTAACAAGCCTTAGTGGAGAATAAAACATAAAACTTCTTGCCAATAAAAAAGGTTGTAACTTGTAACCCGTCACCCCAAAACCTAAACTGAAGGACTGAAACAAGATCAATTGATGCTTGCAAATTACTGGCACCCATAAGATTCAGTGTACTGTGTAAGCAATTCACAGTTGCTTGCAAGTTATAGATACCTATCGAAATGGGTGGGTGTGTTAAATGGGTAAAACCTAATCCCACCGGGTCGGATCGGGTCGGGGTAGGAGAAGTTTTGGTAAGCCCTAATCAGGTTTTGAGCATCCACAAACTATATATCTATTTTTTTAGGAAAATCTAGTTTTATATATATGGGACACTCTAAATGGCACAATTTTGATAATGTTTAAATATTATTTCCATTACTTCACGGGTTGGGGAGTAGGAGTCAATAGCTCGACCCCTTAGACTTACATCATACTCAATTGGATGGCCGCCACCACTGCACCAAAGGCATATTCCCACACATCACATGAGCTTGAAAGTTATGGTTTAACCAATTTTAGTCAAAGTTAGAGAAGCAAAGAGAAGAAAAGTGTGAAAGGAAGAAAAAAAAAAGAGGTTGAGAAAAGCAGAAAAGTAATTTTTTTGGGTTGCGATTCCGGGAAAAAGCCATTAAATTAAGTTACATACCTACTACCATTAGTTAGCGAGTGGGGTATAGGACTTGATAGACTTATACCATGCTCAACTGGATGGTCAACATCACTGCCCCAAGGGGCTTTCCCACATATCACATGAGCTTGCTACCTTGTGGTTTAACTAAATTTAGCGAAGCTAGAGAAGAAGAAAGGTGGGAGCTAGGGAGGAAGGGGTTGAGAGGTGGGGAAAAAACGAGAGAGAGGATCTGGTTGAGAAAAACACCAAAGCACTTTTCCCATAAAGTCCAACAAAGCAAACATGTCACTTCTACTCACTCTTGCTAATAAATTGGGTTGCGATTCCCGGGAAAAGCCGTTAAGTCGCCAATTTCAGTTTTTTCGACCAATAACCAAAACGGGAAGCCTCGTTGTCTCCGAAAAAAACAAAAAAAAAATCCCCTCTCCCGCTAACCCACGCCACTGCGGATTTCGATTTCAATATTCTCGTCCCTTTCGTTCGCAAACACCCAAAAACTGATCTCTAACATTCATTTATATTTGCATTTAAATTCAAGTTTCTTGCGTTCTCCGCTCTCTACCTCCTCTTCTTCCTCTTCTGAGCAGTTCAGAACTCTTTCACTGTCTGTTTCATTGTATAAAGCTTTAATTTGCTTCAATTTGCTATTTCACAGTTTGTGCTTCAAGGGTTCTCAGTTTCTTGCTATTTCACAGTTAGTGCTTCTAGGGTTCTCTGTTTCTTGCTATGGGGTGGGTTTTCAAGTCCAAAAACACAGTCTACAAGCCCGTGAAGGATGTTGATCTCAGCCCTAAAAGTGATGAGTTCTATCTCAGAGCCAACGTCAAAGGTTCAAATTCTTCCTCTTTTTACAGCCTATCTTTGGTTCAGTTCACCTTTATGAGTGAAATTCTGATTGTCTATTCGAATATGATCTAGTTTAGCCGACAAGGACTGATTTTGATTTCGAATGTTGGCTTAATCGTCTCAGAAGCAGAGATGTTTGAAAATTGACTGATGAATATGGGTTTTGGTTTCAATCTTGAAATTCATTTGTTATTGGATGATCAGATGGTTATACAGTCCAATATTGCTACTGGGCTTATGCATTAGCAATTTGATGTGGCACATTATAGGGATTCCTTGTATCTATCAGTGGGTTATTAACTATTTGATATTTTTGAATGACTGAAAATTAAAAACCTTCACTGTGCACCATATTGTATGTTTTTTTTTTTTTTTTCCCTTAAATGTCTTTTATGTCGCTACATTATGTATTGAAGAACATGAAATAATAATCTCTGATGAGTACTTAATTATTGTAAATAATTCCTGATCTATTAAATTCTTGAATTTTTTCATGCTTTGCAGCTCCCCGTATGGCTGGATTTCTTATTAAGATTTTGGCATGGATTTTGGAGTCGAGAATTTTTGGAGCAATGCTGGTCTACATACTGAAGGATGAAAATCTAGTTCACAGGGTATTGGCTTGCACTTCTTGGTCATTTGTTTGATTCTGAGAGCTGTCTCAATGTTTGTCAGATTGAATTTAGTGGTCATATTTGAATTCATCAATAATTAATTAATTACTTAGACATCATGATTGGTGAATAAATGAGTACTTCACATCTGTCTTGACAAGTCATCACGCTCTCCATGCTAACAAACATGCCCAACTTTGCAGCTCATTTCATTTGCAGAGATAAATGAGCCACCTCTGTATGTTCCATGCCATCCTTGGGAAGGTCTGTTTTCTTTATGAGTTGCAGCTCTACAACTCTTTTATTTGGGTTTACCTGTGATTTAACCTTTTCCTGTTGAAAATTTTCTTCCTCATTGGTCTTCAGCATTACTAATTTTGAGCTGCTATATTGTTTAGCTTCACAAATTGCTACTATGGCTTCCCAACTTGTAATACATTTCCCCTCCCCCCCTTGTTTCCTAAATTAGTAATTGTTTTATTCATTTATCAGAAATTAATAATAAACACGACATAGACTGATAATTTTATCTGACATAAGATGTTCATGGCAGACCATACAGAGCAGGAAGTTAAATCAGTATCGTCTGAATCATCTCCACCTGAAAAAGTTCAACAAGCATTGGAATGCTTTCGTCCATGTCCACAAATTGTAGAAAACAATCAATGTCTGAGTTTCCGACGTTGGACAATACAAGATTATTCAAGAGCCTATATTTCAGGAGAAATAACCCCACTGATGGTATTATCATTTCAGGAACATTAATTTTTTCCTTATGATGGTCTGTATTTATATAATTACTTCATTTAATTTTACCTTGCATTTAAAAAAAAAAAAGTGAAACTAGAAAATGCATATTAACTTAGATGAATTTTAAATTGGTATGAAAGCCAAATTTCTTTACCCTGCTTTTAGCCTTTGAAAAAAATTATTATTTCCATTGAATTATATGTTTACTTTCTGCTGTGTACAGGTTGCGCAGCGTTTTTTAGATTCTGTGTATGAATCTTCCAACCCTTCCATGCAAATGTCATTCTTTATAAACCAAAACGCTGAAGATATTCTGATGCAAGCTACTAAATCAACCCATCGATACAAAACAGGTACTTTTCAACAACATAAAATTCCTCTTCTTTTTTTAGTGGAAGGGGTTTCTAATGTAAATTCAGAGGAACCATAACCTTAAAATATTGTTAGTTATGAAAATGACGTGAGGAAAAAAAATCAAAAGAGCAACTCATTCCACGAGGCTTCCGCTACTGCAGGGCCTGGGAGGGGCAAATGCATGCAGCCTGACCTCTTGGCTTCCCAGAAGAGGCTGTTTCCAAGTTTTGAATCTGTGACTAACAAGTTGCAATACTGCAATTTAACCTTTCTGCTGTATCATATCAGTTAGCAGCTTATAATATTATTGAGAGGCTTTGAATATTTTTTTCACTTGTTAAACTATTCTAAGGACATTATTGGAAGCAATCCATTGTCTTATGACTGGCCTATACTGCCAAAAGTCTTTCAGCTTATTTTAAAGAAGAACTCAGGTTGTATACACAGATGAGGGAGAAAATTGCAGCTGAGAGCTGTATGATCAACAAGATTAAATCTGTGGTTGGGAGATCAAGGATGAAGGATTTGTTGCTTTTTTCCCCTTCTCCTTCCCCCCCCCCCCGGGGAGCACAGGGCCATCCTTAAGAGGTAAAGTATGTTGGATGGTCCACTTGTGCTCTAGAGATTGTAAAGTGGATATCATAATTTGCCAAGAACCCTAGATACATATTTCCGCAAGTGTGATAGAAGAAAAGGAATCAGTGCCAGCCCTGGTTTTTTAAACGTTTGCCGCTATGTTTTTTTCTTGGTTTGTACCTGGTGGAGTGTCAGCTCTGAATCTCTTTGTCCCACTGGGGCCTAAAAGCTCGGGCTGCCAGTGTGGAGATTTAGGTTTGATTCTGAAGGCAGACACTTCATGCAAACGAAGCCAAAGGTTAGGACAATCACAATCTACCCCTCCTGGGACCCTGTGAAAGTGGGACGTGCAACAGGTTACAGCCCTTTTATGTGTCACGACTGTCATGCCTGAGACACCCATCGATTGAGATTTATGATTCCTACAACAGTTCTGCTCTCGAAGAGTGAAAGTTCACCAGCTAGTATTAGCATAACAAGAGGAAAGAGAATAACCTCTGTTTGGCCAGTGTATGAATATGAAACTGAATTATGAACTGCCTATATGTCTTGTTCACAGTTCAATGGTTTTATCTTAGATGTAGTATCTGATTTAGGATTATGATTCCTGCAACAGTTCTGCCCTCGAAGAGTGAAACTTCACCAGCTAGTATCAGCATAGCAAAAGGAAAGAGAATAACCTCTGTTTGGCCAGTGTATGAATATGAAACTGAATAATGAACTGCCTATATGTCTTGTTCACAGTTCAATGGTTTTATCTTACAGTTCAAATGACTGAATTGTTAAAACTTAGAAGGAATGTCATACAATGAATAACTGTTGGTTGTTTGTAATATGTTGTGGTATGCATTAGTTAATTGGCTGGTTCAAGTGTAGCAGCTGTAAGCTAGCTTGATGAAAGGAAGTACTATGATTTTCAAATATTAAATTAGAATAGGTGAAAGTACTATGATTTTCAAATATTAAATTAGAATAGGTTTAACAGTTTTTGAGATATTAAAGGCCCAAAAACAAACAGGGTTTGGAATGGTAAGCACAAGGGAAGGAATCAAATCCATCATGGACCATATATCTGAATTGGGCCTAGGACATTTAACATTTTTCCGCTCACGATGGCTGCAATTAAAAAAAAAAAAAAACTACACACTGTACGAATGTTACTATCATGTCAAAGATAAGAAATGTATTTAAACTTTCTAAAAGAAGTACTACTAAAAACTTTTTGAACTTCAAATTTGGCCAAGTAAGTTATTTCTATTAATAAAAAAATTGTACTCTTAGTCATGCTAAGAAAATGGTTGATTAATCCTTTTACGTGTCTTTCTCACTTCCGATTTCATAATGATTCCTTATGTTCTTCTCCAGGTGAACCAATTTCAGTTCTGGATGGAGTCCCTATTGCTGTTAAAGATGAAATAGATTGTATGCCTTATCCAACTACAGGTATTCCTTTGTGTGGCTTTCATTTTCAGAGTTCTTATTGTAAACTAGAGACATCTTCATCTATTTATTAGTTTCTAACTCGGATGGTGGTTCCAGGAGGTACGAAGTGGCTTCACAAAACAAGACCTTGTATCAATGATGCATGTTGTGTCAAGCATCTAAGATCATGTGGTGCTATACTTGTTGGGAAGACAAATATGCATGAGCTTGGTGCTGGAGTAAGTGGCATCAACCCACATTATGGGTAAGAACAACAAACCCTAGCCTTAGATATGAAAGTAATGTAACTTTTGGTGGTATTTTTTTTTTGGTCATTGCTTTTGGTATTTATCCTGTTGAGTCAGAAAATTCAATGACCAAGTAACATTGATGACAGTTGATTATCTTGTTTGATTTATTACAGGACTACTAGAAATCCTTATGATATTAACAAGATCTCTGGAGGCTCTTCTAGTGGATCTGCTACAGTTGTGTCTGCAGGACTCTGTCCTGTTGCCCTTGGTGTTGATGGAGGAGGTAAACAAACCCGTGACTTTCTCATTGGTACCTGCACTCTTTCCGTAGTCTCTACAATAATTTATCACTCCCATTTTCTCCTTTAGGAAGTCAAAACCATAAGAAGTTACTGATAAGAATGGTCCAGTCAAAGTTAAAAGGTTTCATGAAGGATTTATGACCTGTGTATTAAACTGGTTCTATTGATTAAAACATTTGGAATCTGACTAGTGTTTGTGAGCATTGTTCTTTCTGAACAAGTGCACTTCTCTTCTAGGCTCTGCCAATAAACACTGGGAGGAGACTTTTAGCCATCAAGGATAAGACCTTAGAGATCAAAAATATTTCTCTGAGAATTAGCCAAGGCATTTGAGAAAAACCATACAATTCAGAATTTATTGTCATCAACTTTTTGTGCTTCAAATGATTGATAAGGTGCTTAGGGATACTTGATAGCATTGGGGACCATTGAGAATTGTTACTTTGAAGTGTGAAGGCAAACTGTGGAAAAGTGATGCTATTGAGAAGGACTCAAACCTCTTTTGACATCTTCTAGTCATTTCATTTGTCTTTTGGAGGACAGAGCTCGTGTTTTCCTTGGCGAGATATCGTTTGAGTGGGATCAGCTGACCAATGTCTGGAATCTAATTTCATGAAATGGTTCATTTTTAGGACAATTGGACAAAAGACAAGATTATGATTGTCTTGATGCCAAAGTTCTGCTAAAATAAAGTGAACAGATTTAAATGTATACCAACCCAAATTTGACTCACTTGGATTGGTGTACCCAATTTGCAGAATGAGAAAGGGTAATTTTTTTTTTTTTTTTCAAAAGGAGCTGCGAAAATGTAACCAATATACGAAGTGGAGAAATGATTTGGTTGATACAGAGCAAATAAAAGGTTTGCTACCTCTTTCAAGGCATACCTGGAGTCCATTTTTTGGTAGATTCGAGATTGAGGAGAGTTCAAGGACTTGCTTGAGAGACCATTTGCTGAAGAATAAAGAAAGAAATATCTGGACTGGAAGATTCAATTTGGTTATTTATAGATGTTGTTTTGATTGTATAGGGACATTGATAAGGCATTTTGGTTGAGGGCCCGCCAATTAACACGATTCAGTCAAGAGCTAGAGTTAGCAGTCCTTAAAAGTCTAGAATGAATTCTAGGAATGAACTCAATGAAGTGAATTGCATCATGTTATTTCTGGACAGTGAGAGAGTGCTTCTTCAATCCCTCATTTGAAATATGAGGTTGAAATTTCTTTTTCTCAGGACTCAGAAGTAACTTGTAAATGGAGAAAAAAATGGCGTACCAAGTGCACAAGGCTCTCCCACCACTGCAGGGTCTAGGGAGGGTCATAATGTATGCAGCCTTACCCTGCTTCGCAGACCCTCTAACCTGTAAAATGGAGACAACAATGTAAAATTTGTAGGCCTAACATAAGCAGTAAATAAGATTATGTGACTGTACACAAAGCTTATTTTGAACCTCAGAGGCACATATACTCAATTTTCTTGAATATATAATTCTGACAACTAGCACTGTCCTTTGACACAACTTGTTTAGGTTCTGTACGGATCCCTGCTGCTCTGTGTGGTGTTGTTGGTTTTAAACCAACTTTCGGACTTGTATCTCATTCAGGGTGAGTAATAACTCATATGGAAATATGTCTTTTATAGACTCTTTACTTGATTTTTTCAAAAAGAATAGATTCCTGTGAAATTTCTAAATTTGTTTCCATTGTCATCTTCAGTGTTCTTCCTTTCAACTGGACAGTTGGATCGATTGGAATACTAGCAGGCACAGTTGAGGATGCATTCATTGTGTCAGTATCCTTTCTTTGTTAACTTTATTTAATCACTGTTTTAAACATTGGACAAGAGCAGACAGGATAATCCTGTTCAAGTGGAACTGTGTCTATATTGGCCAATGCTATGCGCACTATTTTACAGTTTATAAGAAAAGGACAATGAGGTTTAAACTTACGCTTAAATGAAAGGTGCAACTTAATACTATGAAGTATGAAATATTATAAAATGATTAGAAAGACCCCAAAATTCAATTATTAATCTATCCTTGTATTTCCAAAATTAGATACCTATAACAATTGGTGCAGGGATTGGTTGATTGCAACCAAGATAGGATCTGCTGATCAATCCCAGATGGAACAGCATCAGATATCCAATATACTGGAAGACTGTCTAATCCACTGGAAGAATCATATTGATCCTCAGCTTTCCAGTGGATGGTCAGTCCTCTCAGGTGCTAGACCTTGGTTGGTCTAAGGGTAGGAATTTTCAGCCTGGACCACCTAACAGCCTGCTTTAACCTGCCTAACCCTGCTCGATTGATACATAGGCTGTTATTGGGTTCACCCCACCAGCTTGATTATTAAACGGAGCAACTGGCCACCACTACTCATCCCAGACCTCCCTCGTCCTCATACTGCTTCTTCTCCTTTTTCTTCCTTCTACAGATCACTTTTCACATTTTGATTTTTTATTTCACTTTAAAATTTTGGTGCCGTCTATCAATCCAGTAAACAATTGGCCTGAACCCACCTAATTATATGTGTTCAGGCTGACCTTCCCAGCTAATTTAATAATTTGGCAGCTTCAGGCTGGACTCATGTCCTTTATCCCCCTATCTCAACTCAATGAAACCCCCTTGCAGCTGCCCCTATGTTGGTAAAATTCCATTATTCTGAGTCCCAATAATTAAGGGTATATAATATGATTTTCTTTTGCAGCTATGCAGCTATCAGTGGGGACATCCCTTCAAACCAACCTTCTACTTTGTTGGTGAGCTATATTTTCATATTATTCATACCTTTTTCCTTACTTTTTGTTTTTTTTAAATGACCATTCTGAAAATAAAATCAATAAGTTCTTTTTTCTTTCGTGAAAAAAAAAGGGGGATCTTCTTACTTGTTGCTGATGGGAAGAAAAATTTCTAGACAATTTTCAGTGCTCTCAATATACATTGTATGGTCATCATTGACCATCAAAATTTTTTGATAAAGTTTGCAAATGTATCTGTTTTATATTCTGCTCAGTGCTTTACTTGGTTCTTTAATTGGGGAAAAGATTATGTTCTCAAAACTTCAATAAAGCTAGTTACATTTGCATTCCTTCATTAATAAAGATTCTCCTCTAAATCTCCCATCAAAGTCTTCCATGATGAACAGCTATACTCTGTCGTCCACTGACTTTGTCCCTAATGTCTTTGGAAAATTTACCAGCCCAAATTAAGTTTTCCGTTGCTGAAGTCAACCAACACCATTACCAATGTCAAAATGGCGAAGTATGGAGAGGTTTGTGCTCTATTTCTCAAATGCTTATCTATATTGCATCATGCTGTAACAATTTAATATTCCTTAATTTTTTTGCTGTCATTATATATAATGCTAATTCTGGTGTTCTCTCTGGATCAAATAGTGGTTTAATGATTCTAGCGATGACATTAACAAATGCTGTTACCAAGCTTTGGAACAACTTCATGAGCATTACGGATGGGAGGTACTTCTCAATGATCATTTTCTTTCTAGTTTTCCTTATGGCTGTATATTATGTGCTAGTGGTTTTCTGATGCCCTTTTGGAATCATTTTGCATATTTTCTGGACTGCAAAAGCTAATTGCAGTTAATTGTCGAAAGTTCTATAAGAGGTTTACATGGTACTTAGATCACATGCAGTAATGGTTAGAACCAGAACTGATTCTTTTCTAATTTGTCTGCTTCTTTATTTTTAGACTGTAGATGTAACCGTACCAGAGATAGAAGTGATGCGCTTGGCACATTATGTGACAATTGGATCCGAGTGTAATGCTGCAATTAGATCTGATCTAGAGAAGATGTATGTTGTCTTCAGCATTCACACTATCTTACTTTCCAGGTGAAAATTCAACTCCAAATGATGCTAATATAATCGACTTCCTTTGAACCAGGGGTACTTCAGAGATAGGGTGTGATGCAAGGGTAGCACTTTCCATATATGGTTCTTTTAGCAGCAAAGACTATTTGACTGCCCAGAGATTTAGGTATTTCTTACTACTTTGTTAATAATCTTACTTCCTATACAATGATGACATATTATTTTCCTTCAAATATTGTAGTTATAATATGTTAATCTTGTCTTGTTCAAATCCTTGAATAGGGAAAAGGCATTGTGTTCTGTCATATTAATTTCTATAGTTCTATCTTATCTTTCACATGTGTTAGGCAAAAGCTATAATTAAGGAATATCTTATGGATAGGGATTTATCCTTCAACTTTATGTACATTATGTACAGGAAGTTCTAGTCTAACAGAAATTTCCATAGTTTTCATGCATAATTCCCTAAACCATTGCTTCAAAAAAACTTGGACTGTCACTCCAAGAATCTGGATCCAAACGTACATAGCATATGATGTACTAATAATTCCTTTGCAGCATTCTCCTCACATTCATTTTCTATTGATTATGCAAATCCCATTCAAGTATTAGGAAATGGCAGACCATCATCTCCTTGAGGACCAAATGCAGTGCCTTAACAACTCATTTCCCAGAAAATATAATACGCAAATTTAACATACACAGATACAAACTGAAGCTTCTCTCTTATACCTAGTAATATATTTATAATTTTTTAAAAAATTTAATGATGAAAAGATACAAGAATTTATTGGTTGTAATGGTGTAACCTACTTGATTCCACAAAATATTATTAGATATGAGCAGTTATATATTAATAAGATAGTGTGGTTGTAAGGGAAGCCCACTGTAGCCAAGGTTCAAGAGTTCGGACTTGTTGCCGCTGATTCCAAACCAATTCCATTCCGGATAGGCCAGAATCAGGTTGAATTGGTTAAGAAAACTATAAATTGTCTAGAAGTGACCCTAAATTGGATTCCAACTGTTCCGGCTCAGCTGGAAATGAGATCGGGGCTGGCCGATTCTGATCTGAATCAGCCGTTTCCGATGCGAATGGTCTAATTCCACTGATTTGATTCCTTGAACCCTGACTGTAGCATACGGAAACCTGAACTTTTAGGAGGATATTATTATTTTCTCTTGATCACTCATTTTCAATGATGGAAAATAATTCCAACTAGAACTTTTCTATGGGAAATCTATGTATGCTAAAATAAAAAGAAATGTGGAAGTGTTTATAAATGGCCAAAAAAGTGTCTGGCACCAATGATCAATATAGAGAAGTCAAAGTGATCTTAGCCAAAGGGTCAAAAAAACGTAAACATCCAGAGAAAGAAGGTATCCTTCTAGAGAGGCAAAAAAGAACCCAAGACTAAAAATCTCATTATGACTTGTCCCCTTTCTAGAATTTTGCAGTGACCAGTTAATCGTGCTTGAATTGTGTGATCTTATTCTTGTTAAATAGACGAACATATTTTTCCAATAGTATCCCAATACTATTAAATGAATAAATAGATAGATAAAAGGATAGTTATTCCAACTGACACTATTATCATATTTAATCCCATGGAAAATGTGGCCTCACAAGAAAAATGATTCAATTTGTCTTGGTTTTATTCGAACGTTTATTGTCATTTGAACCATAATGGTCCAGCGTAGCAACTTTTGCATCCAGGTGAGAGTTATCAAAGGAGGCACCAACATAAACTTTTTGAGAGCTAAGCTGCTCTTTATATGTTTTTCAAATATTAAAAAAGAAAAGAAAAGGACTGCAAAAAAAAAATAAGAGGACCGTAAAAAATATTTTGAACTTTAGATTCTCATATTTTATAGTCTCATCTATTTCAGTAGAGCATTGTTACTGCTCTTCTTTGTTTAATTTTCGTCTAGAAAAAGCTGTGTTATGTCATAGTGAAATGTTCATCAACCTCTGGAAAATGCCTACAATGATAAAATGCTTTTATGGATATATCTGCAGGAACCGCCACATGCAATTTTACAAGTGCATTTTCGAGAAGGCAGATGTCATTGTCACACCTGCAACAGGGTATTTCATTATGAGACCAAGATTTTAATGTATTTTTATAACAAGATGGTGTCTGTTTTTATTCACTGTTTCAAACCTGGCTGAGAACAACTAAATGGACTGCCAGACTTGAAAGCCAGTGCTTGCAGCTGTTCACTTCCCCTGCCATTATTGAAGAAGTCCATAACTTCGCACTCAAATACAAAATTTCCTGGTTTCTTAATAATAAATAGAAAATAGCACTTCTTCTATGCAATTACTTTTGATCCCATCTCTCTTGTTAGACTTTACTGGCCCAAACTGGTGACTTGCCAATCAAGGCTTCAGGTAGACTCACTCCAATACTTTATCTGGCCAGAGTCCAGACTCCATATCGAACTGAATGTGTATAAAAATCTCTCTTGCCAGGTTTAATACATAGTTTATCAGATGGCTATATCCTTACACTTATGATAGAATGTGAACCATGAAGAATCTTCCCACCTGCAACCTCTCTCCTTAAATTGTAAAATGCTTGCTGATGAGGGATTTTATATCATTGTAACTGGATGCCCCTCCTACTTTTTTTTTTCTTAGTGAGTGTGTGTATGTGGTGTGCAAATGCTTGATTATATCTTTATAAGGAACTCCAATTTTCTTAACAGCATAACTGCATACCCAATTGTGGAACAATCTCTGGAATATGGTGACTTTGATTATGTGAATGGAGGTAAGCAGCACTTAACTTGATACTTCGAGTATTCTAGTTTTCAATGTGGATGTGCATTTTGATCTTTCACTGTTTTCACTTGGCATTAATTTTTAGAATCTAGTAGCTGCAACTAGGGGTATGTGTTTGAAAGTTTAACATTTGTGTCGTCATTTCAGCTGCACTGGTACGGTACCAAATAGCAGGGAATTTTCTTGGATTTCCTGCAGTAACTGTTCCGGTAATATCATATACCTCTGTTATCCATTAATAATTTGTAGTTGACAGTAGCTTCTTCTTTATAACAACAGAAATTGCTTTTGATAGGTTGGATATGACAACCTGGGGATGCCTATTGGCCTTCAGTTTATTGGGAGACCATGGTCAGAGCCAACCTTAATTCGTATAGCTCTTGCAGTGCAGGTACATAATCATATCACTTGTTCAAGCAATTAACCTGCAAAATTTCTACAGTTCTTCTATTAATCTTCATGCTGTGAATACCTTCTCATATTTAATGTTTTATGGACACATCTTTGATAGATTAGGTTATGATAAACTGTTATGGCAAAAAAATTCCTTCAGGGTGAAGTGCTATGGTCTGACTCAATGGTGTTCTAACATATCTAACTGATTGTTCAGTGTGCCCCTTAATTACTGTCAGCTAGTGATACAAGACAACAATGGTTCCCAAAATGGAAACTGGATTTGGAACAGTCAAGAAACCCTTTTATTTATTTATTTTTTAATCTCAGAGAAAAGGGAAAGAATACAAGGATTATATCCTGTCATCTGTACATTCCAAACCAATAAGAAAACAGATGACATGATCTGCAGTATCACCTTGAGTAAATCACTAACAAGTATATCCATCATCTCGACAGAGCTAAACTTCACTCCAGCCAAGCACTTTCACCCAACAAAAAATAAGGCCCGAGGGAACTAACTTTGAGTGGGAAGCCAATAATCCAGACAAGAATAAAGTAACCAAATTAAAATAAATTTACTTCACTTACTGGAAACACTTTCAAGTGAAAACTCATTACAAATATTGATAGATTGTTACAATTTACAAACACAGGTCTAATATATTAAATTGTAAAAAATACAGAAAGAAGAAAGGAAGAATAGGTGGGCACAGGAATCCATCAGCACTCTTGGAAGCCACAAAGAATGACAATAGAAGGAACTTTCTAATTAGGAAATCCACCGGGGAAAGTTTATTTTGCAATCAACACCTTTTTTTTTAGAAAGAGAAAATGAATTTATAAATTTTTAGGGGGTTGTGATATAACTTTATGTCTCTCTCACTTAGTTCCCAAGTTAATTATGACCATGGTAGTTTTGACCATAACTTTGTAAAATCAACTCAATTTTGTTTAAAATTGATATCCTCATAAGCATAACTATTTCTTTCAAATGAAGCAAAAACCCATAAAAAGGAGCAAGTTTGACCTCAAAAAATTCTAAAGATATGACAATAATTTGCACTCCAGAAGCTCCTGTTTACTTTATCCACCCTGTTGTCATTCCATGCAACATCTTCCTCAGTTTGTCCTTCTTTATTTATGATTAAATTTAGGTACTGAAAATTATCACTTTATGGTATCTCCTGTTGGATATTAACAAACATTACACCAGATTCCAGTCCAACACCCCCCCCCCCAAAAAAAATATATATTTCTTGAAGTGTGTCCACATTATACAAAAAATATGATTGGAACTCCTAGGTTTACTATTCTGCATCAGCTAGATAACAGAATGTGTAAGTTGTAATGTATTAGCAGGTCCCGGATAGGTGTTTTCCAGTAATTCATTTACAAGGTATCAGATCCCATCCCACCAAATGCATCTGCAAGTCGATTAGTTGTAGCAGTGGGAGAATCTGGTTGACACACATTGTCTTAAACTAATGTTTTCTCTTCAGATTAAGTCCTTAGTTTGTTTCAATGGCAATTCAATGATAGTTCCTCTCTCGTCTGGATATTTCATTTCCAAACACATATGCACATATGTTGCATTCTGTTTCAACTTTGGTTGATTTAGCTATATTTGCTGAACAGTAAAGGTTCATTGTTATGATCTGAAAAGATGATCACCATTCAGAATGAATGGCCAGCACAGCCAGTATGGGCCTCAACTGGTTGTAGAGAGGTCTGGGGATCAAAGCCTGCCTTCACCTGGGAGGTGGTTTAGGGATCAAACTCAGCCTTATCCCAACTTAATGGGGTCAGCTACAAGGATCCATGCAAAACAAAGTAGGGAAAAATGATGAAAATAAGAAAAAAGGAAATGATAGAGAAAAAATGAGAGAGAGGTAAAAGTAAGGGGAAAGAGGCGCAACCCAGCAAGATAGGAGTTCAAAATATAATATATTTTTCTCCAAAAAAAAAAAAAAAGAGTAACCTAGTGCGTGAGGTTCCCACTACCACAGGCTCTGGGTGGGGGCAAATGTATACAGCTTTGCCCCCTGCTTCGCAGCAGAGGTTGTTTTCAAAGTTTGAACTTGTGACCAACATGTTGCAATAGTGCAATTTAACCATTCCGCCACGGGCTCACCCACTAAGATATCCAAAGCCCACATCACACAACTAACACTGTTTGTTCTGACATCATATAATACCAAAGTTTGAATTACTCAGTTATGCAATTGGCTAATCGTTAGCTATAAAAGTCAAGTCAAGCCAAAGGAGTTGAAGAAACGTGGCCATTACTATCTGGGTCCATTTACATATCTCAATCATTCTTGACCTGCATGTTCTCTAATTCATTTGTGTTAAATCAAATGGTTGTTGCTGTCAGGACCTTTGCATCTCAAGCTACAGAAAGCCAATGGTTTTTTATGATCTGCTCAGAAAGGATTAAGGTTCCTTACAACGATATGAAGCTGGTGCAAAAGATTGACACTTGGTCTTCCAAAAATGGAATATGCTTATTGAAGTTGTTGATACTGCCATTATTTGGACCTTCCTCAATAAAGATGGAATCAAGTTTTTTTTTTTTTTTGGGTAGAAAAAGGAATCAAGTTGGTACATGAAGAGTTTGGTGCTCTTTCGTGTTGTTTTGATGTCACCATATATGTACTGTATCAGCAAATTGATGTGTATTGTAATGGAACTGGCTTTCAGAATTATCGTCTATTAGTATCTAAATTCTCTCTCTCTCTCTCTAGAAACATAACCTAAAATGCACACAGATTTATGTGGTTTGACCAGATAATGCTTACTTCCTAGTGAGATGAGATCCTACCTTATTATTAATTGAGAATAAGGTTACAACGCTTGTCCTCACATCTCTCTCAACTTAATGAGAGAGAAAAAGTCTCGCTACAAATATATAGTAAAACCTTTTATGGAAAATTTACAGAAATACCCATATAGCCTTATAAAATTTTCTTCGGGGGCTACTGCCCACGCAAGAACCCCGATAGAATTTAAGACATCATACCCCAACATCTCTCTCTCTCTCTAAAAAATATTATGGGCTTTTAGTCATTTCAAAACCCTCTTGTGAGAGTGAGGACAGGACTATGCAAGGTGCACGGAACCTTTTGCCTTCTTCATATATGGGAGTGTTTTGTCCAGGAGTGTATGCTACACCAGCATGAAACACTTATTCAGAGCTCTCCCTTTGGTATAATGAAAGGTGGTAGGGAGGTCATTACACGGGGTAGATGAGAGAGATAGACACAATTGTATGAGGGTGTAGGGTAAAATTGCGGACAGAAAGCTTTGTCTTTTCTTTTGACGAAAAAGAACCCTGTCTTGCTAGCACCCAGAGACAAGGAGCATGAAAAGATGGTACTGCCTCCTGTGTCCAAGGCATTAAAGTTGCTGGCGCTCCTTCTCATTGGTCCTGCACACTAGCGTTTTCTATGCCAACAGGACAAGATTCTTTTGCCCTTTCTATTTTTTCATTCCAAACATAGCCTTGGTGAAACCTAGACCTGATCAATGGTGTTTTGCTCTTGCATTCTGAGATTTTAGTGAATTTTAAAAGAATCCTTATCACTGGAATGTATTTTAGACCATGGGCAATCATCCTACTCAAGCCGAAACTGAGAGGTAGTCTGTCCTACTACCTTAGACCGGAGACCAAGTCTTATGTGGTTCGAGTCTGTCTGTCTCGTTATCGGTCTGAGTCAATCGGTCCAGAAGTGGGCTCAAGACAAAATGATCAACCAATAACTGAGGGAGAATGAAAAATGAACCAGAACAAGGCCATAATTTGGGGGTTTATCGGTTTAGTCGGGTTATAATTGGGTTTTTATTGGTTTAGTCAGGTGGTAATTTGGTTGCCCGTCAGTCTGATCAGACCAGATCAGGACCAACCTGAGTACTCAAAGAATTCCAAAGGCTAAAACTGAGACTGGCCCAATGAATGAACCAGTCAATCTGGTCTCAACTTTATTGGTTCGTCTCAGACGGGTTGACACCCTTATGGTTAATTAACCTAATTAGTGTTTAACTAAGCTAAATTGGAAAATGCAAAAAACTATATTGGAGCTGAGTGTTGGGCAGTGAAGAAACAACATATAAACAAATTTATTGTAGCTGAAATGAAGATCTTGAGATAGATGAATGGTAAAACTAGAAAAGATAAAGTAAGCAATGAACAAATTAGAGATAATTTAAGAGTAGCTCCAATACATTATAAGTTATGAGAAAGTAGTTTGAGGCAGCATGGACATGTGCAATAGAGGCCTTTGAATGATCTAGTAAGATGGGGTGATTTGATTCAGATTCAAGGAGTTAAAAGAGCCATGAGTAGACTTAAAATGACTCTTGAGAGAAATGGTGAGGAATGACATGCATAACTTAGGGCTAGTATGATTTTTATTTTTCTTTCGATTGGAGAAGAAGGATTCATTTAAATGACACCTTTTAGTGACGGATAAGGTTAAGTTAGATATGGAAGAGAAGGGTTAACATCAGGATCCTCTCCTCGTTCACCGAGTGGTGAAGAAAAACTTTGTCCTTGTTTATTTATTTAGTTTTGATGCATTTTAAGATGCTCCCCAAGCTATCTTTTTTGTGTAAATAACAACTTGAAGTTGCAACCCCAATATCTCCCTAGATTCGTAGTAGATGTGTTTGCTATAAAGGTATGATTCATAAGATTATCTTGGTGGAGCATGGGCAATCCATCCATCTTTTTCATTCTTCTTTCTTTATCTCTTCTCTTGCTTTAGATAATGAAAAGAGTTGGTATATAATGGATTAAGAGGTCAATTAAAAATACAATATCAATAAAAAAAAATTTATTTCAATGATTTAAGCCAAAATCATGCCTTCTTAGTGCCCTCTCTCCTTGTTCTTGAAGGAACATCATTTTAATGTGATGTCTCACATAAAGTCCTCATTTCATCAACTTGGTTTTTTATTTTTTATTTATATGAAACATATAATTAATTAAAGGAACAAGAATTGATTATAGATAGAACATATATGACAATCAAGCACATATTGAAAAATTATAATTTGAAAATCTTCCTCCAATCCTACACTTTAGGTATTGTGAAGTCTTTACTTTTACTCTGTAATGACATGTGTGAGAGTGGTTAGCCTTCATATGTTAAATATTCAATACCATTAGAATGGAGAATTTGTGGTATTATGGTTTCCATCTATTTCCATATTCTATTTCGCCAAAATAAAGCTTACTCCTATAGAAATAAAATAAGGCACATAAATGTAAATAGAAATCAAACCAAAGACACCCTTAGTATTGATAAAGTTTGATTTTCTGTAGTTTACGAAAAATTCATTGTTTAATAAAATACCAAGGAAATATAGGAAAATTGGTCTAATTGGTGGAATGAGTATAAAGGTCCATAATTACTTGATATATTTTTTACTTCTAATTTTTTAGGAAAAATTTCTTTTAGACGACCTAGGGTTAAATAGTTACCATTTTTTAGACACAAGAATGGCTGGTCTTGATGTCCCAAATGATTCGCTATTTGAATAACAAAAAAAAAAAAAAAAAAAAAAAAAAAAAAAATGTAATGAACCTTAAATGATGAAAAATACAATTGACATGAATCACCAAATTTGACATATACCCTATAATATTTCCCCCTCAAAAAAAAATAAAAAATAAATAAAATAATGTCATATCATCTTGTTCACATTCCAAAAGATAAAGAAGCCTCTCCAACATGCATATTTGAAAGTTTCCTAAAAACTTTATGTGGTAACTAGGGGTGTCAATCGGTTGGGCAGGGCCGGTCTCGGTCTGGCCTAACCGAGCCTGGTGGTGTGAAATCCTTGCACCGTGAACCCTCGTTTACTTAAGCAGGCTTGGGTTTGAGGGGCATGATACGGTTTGTAATTGGGCCGGTTGGTGTCGAGCTTTAATCGGGCTATCTTAAACGGGCTTTGAGCCTATTTAATTCGAAACAGGCTCTAAACAGGCCTACCCTAAAATAATTTTTTAAGCTAATTAAACTATTGGCTTTACAATTTAAGCATTTTTCTTAGAATTTAAGAAGATAAGATTCTTAGAAAAGATATTTACAATTTAAGCATTACCCATATTTTGTAATATTAGTAATAGAATAGGTATTTACAATTTAAGCATTTTTCTAAAGGGGGTCGGGTCGGTCGGACTAAGTGAGTCGGTTCTAACGGGCTACTTAAGTGAGTCGGGTCTGTCGGGCGTCCGACGAGCTACTACTCTACACCGTAAATGCCTGTTTAATAAACGTGTCAGGCTTACGGGTCGGTTTAGGTTGCGCCTTAAGCGAGTCAGGCTAGGTCAGGCCTACCGGTGCGGGCTCAGGATTGACACCCCTAGTGATAACAACATCTTCTCATGTGTCAACTATCATGCCATTTAGACAAGAAGATTCAGCATCTAGCCATCTGATGAACAACATTTCCCTACCTATGGCAAATGTAAATTTTGTAATCGCATACCATGGGTGCAAGGATTTAGTAATTGATATTAGGATCGGCCAATAATGATTTGATACTGACTCAAACTGATCCATATTGGATGAATTTATCCCCCCACCCCTTTTTTTTTTAATAACACGAGAATCGACCTAATACCAACTCTTGAAACCATGCAGGAGTTTTTTTTTTTTTTCGAGAATATCAGGCATGATGAAATGGAATAGTAGACCTTGAATGGTGATGTTGAAAAAATTACAAGAATTTCAAACCTTGTTTAGATATGGACTTTATTAAATCAAGACTATTGTCACTAGTTGAAGGCCGAAAGAAAGGTTTTCACATTGTCAAGGGATTCAATTCTTTATTTTTTAAAAGAATACAAAGAAAATTGTGATGAGAGGCATAGTTTGATGGGATTGTTGTTGGATCCCTTGAATTGGGTGATTCATATTAGAATAAGGGGAATATCGATTCCAGGTGATCTTGTATCGACGGATCGGTGTGAACCAAAGATTTAAAAAAAAATAAAATAAAATAAAATAAAAAATTAAAAGAAAAAAAAAAAAAAAAAGGTTAATCCACCCGATTCAATCCTTTCAGTGCATTTTTGAATGATCCTATTTCTGATACCGATTAATAAAATTGTGGAACACACCAATAGGTGTACAATGTGCCAATGCTTGGGTAAACATTCCAGCAAACTCCCAATCATCGAATACACCCAAGATTTCTAATACAACTGGAAAGAATCTGAATCTAAGAGGGAGAGGCCTTGTAAATTCTTTTCCCCATTATTAAATAAATATGAGAATTCCTTTTAACATTTTTCTAAGGCGAAGGTTCGCCATGCCTAGCCAATGAGCGGAGTCAGGTACACAGGAGGGGCGCCGCGTAGTTTGTCAATAAAAGGAGGGCCCCATGGCCCACATATCATCATCAGGAAGTAGAGAGTGTTTTCATTATCCCAATTTTCTATATTCCTTTGGAACATCCCAATCCTGGAAAAAATATTTCCAATTTCTGTCACCATTTTCAATTGTTCAGTTTGGACTTTATAGAGTTTTAGATGACCAACACAAAGTAGTTGGGAGAAAAAATTTGTATGGTACCTTCCTGAATCCTCCGATTCTATATCTTTTTAGGCTTCTTGCTTCTTTTGATTGATAGAGTTAATTTTGGATGAATATCAAATCCATTCAACTTGTTCTACTCTGTGTTTTCATTGTTATCCAATTCGTGAATTTTAGATCAATATCAAACCCATTCATTGCATTTTCAGACAACCAACTCTCATCAAAGTAAGATTTTGACCCTTTTGTTTTGATTAAGTTTTTTTTTTTTTTTTTTTTCCTTCTTCTGTGTGGGTTTTTTGGTTTTGATGCTTTGTGTTTGCAGGTTTTGAACTTGTTGGAGTCGTCCAGAACTCACCTGAGCTTGAGAATCAAGTAGGTGTTAACTGAACTCCTGTCCACTAAAATTAGTTTGAATTTTCTTCTGTTTCCTCGAGATTGCTTTCCTTTGTGAAATTTATTTCAGTCAGCTTTTTTTCTTTGTTTCATGTTATCTTTTCTTGTTTTATTTGTTGCACTCTTGTTTTGATGCCTATAAGCTTAATGTGTCAAATCATGGCTACTGTAATTGAACTGTCAAGGTTGCCTGATAGTTTGAGCTATCCCCCTTCAACCCCCTTTCGCTGGGCAATGTGGAAAAGGATGCTGTGGCAGGCTGCATCTTGGAAAGTGATTTCCTTGTTTTCTGTGATTTAATGTGTATAAACCCCTTAGCAGATTGCCATTAGCATCCTCTATGTGTTGGGAAAAGGAAGCAGCCAAAATTCAGCTCAAAGAGCTGACTATGGTAACAAGTTTGGGATGGATTAAGTCAGTTATAAATTTATAATAAGACGTTTTACATTTCAGAAATGTGGGACCTTAAGGATCATTTTTTTTTTAATTGCATTTCTGTATAGATCCTGAATTTTTTTACTTGACATGTGAGCAGGAGACCTAAGGATCTACCTGTCTGCAAAATTTAGTTTTCAAGGAGCCCTTTTGTAAAATAAGAAATTTGATTCCTATTTTTTGAAACATAAATGGACTAATGTATAACGTAAAATAAAGGTGTATCTTGTTGTAACTGAAGTGGTGAACTGAGAAGTTGTAATTTTTCTTATGATTGCCCATTGTCTAATCCCAAAAGTTCTTTTAAGTCAAGGGTGAAATTGGGTTTTCAAAATAATTTGAAAAAGTGACTTACCAAATGGTTGTGTGCCAAGTGGGTTTTGGAAATTCTATATTAAAAAATTTGCACACAAGTTGTGTTTTCTGTTTGCTTATCCTACTTTTTCTCCCCCTTCCCTCTGTTTCAGATTGAAACTATGGGCATATCATAACTAAGCAAACCCTTTAGTGAACAAGTTTAGTACTGGTCGGGTGATATAAATATATAGAGAAGCAAAAGGCTGCAATTTAAAGATGAGCAATAATGACGACTTCACCTTTTGTCAGGTAAGCCTACTAGTTTTCCGAAATTGCTTTGCAGTTTAATTTTTACTTGAACAAACTCAATCTGATCACCATTTTCTATTTCAAAATTTTCTTTAGGTTGGTCCTCCTGTAAATCCAGACACTTGGGAACCTCTGGAAACTTTTCCTAACATTGGTGGTATCACTATAAAGGAGGGTTCCTCAAATGAAGCAAGTATTGATCACATGGATGGTTTTATAGTGAAAGACAGTTCATTAAACAGTGCCTCATCTAACAAGCAGAAAACAGTTGGTTCTTTGTCTTTTAATGTTATTGATATGTCAGCAACAACTGAATCATCAACACATGCTGGAGATTCGGGTAAAGCCTCACAAGGACAGAGGAGTATTGTCAAAAAGCCTGCAGTTCGCGCCAAGGTTCCTTTTGAGAAAGGATATAGCCCAATGGACTGGTTTAGGCTTAATCGGACACATCCTGATCTTGCAGGTACTTCATGAACTATTCCGTTTGTCATAGATGTTATAGTGCTTATCATTAAGCAGTTGCTCTTTGTCTCTGTCCTTGAATGGGTGCTTAATGTCTGCATTATTTTAGTAGTTGATGACAATATTAAATAGAGTTTTTATGGTCAAGTGTGGGGTACAACATTTCTGTACCTATTGTACGAGGCTCCTGCCACTGCACGGTCTGGGGAGGCCCATAATGTATACAGCCTTACCCCCACTTCGCGGAGAGGCTGTTTCCTGACTCGAACCCCGTGATTACCTGGCCATGATGGAGCAACCTTACCGTTGCACCAAGGTCCACCCTCTATGAAAGCAAAAAAATGTAGCTGATAAGTTACTCCATCTTCTCTAGGAATATGATGGTCCTTTGAGGTATTCTGTATTTGAGTTGTTGATAATCTGAGAAAGGATTCCCTTCTTGCTGCACTTCACTTTGTATCTAATCTGAAACACTTGCTTTTGATGCACTCATTTGTTTTTATTTATTCAATATGGAATTCTTTCAGATGTTTAGTTTCGGTTAACCTGGAAAGACCATGCACAACTCCTTTCAAAAGTTTAGTTTTGGTTAGTTGGTGAAATCTAGAACTTCTTTATCTCTTTCCCAAAGCCATCCAATGGAGTTGTCGATTGGCAGCTACCGACCAGTCCTACAAATACTGAAACCTTCAATTATCAGGCAGAACAGTTATGAAGCATATTATATATAATGACAATGTTTTGGCTATCAACATTATTAAATTACTGTTTACCAGCTAGTGTTGGTTTCATTGATTGAATATAAGTATAGAAACTGTTTCATTAAATTTAAGCATCTTTTTTCTACCAAAAAAAAAAAAAAAAAAAAAAAAAAAAAAAAAAAAAAAAAAAAAAAAAAAAAAAAAAAAAAAAAAAAGAAAAGAAAAGAAAAGAAGAAGAAGAAGAAGAAAAGAAAAAGAGAAGGCATCTTTTTCTTACAAAGTAAAATGTTGGACATTGGTTAAACTACCACTTTCAGCATTCAAATAACTGATCAAAACACTAATTATTGTTTGGATATATAGTTCCAAGTACCATTCTGTTGTCTGACTATTGTACACAGTGATAATATGGTATTGGCAATCTAAGCAAATGCTATGAATAAGTTGATACCACCCAAAGCAGAAGATAATGACAATGCTTAATGTTTTATTTGGTAAAAACAAGGGTAGCAAGAATCCTCCTTGAATTCAATAAGAATAATATTACCTTGTTTATGGGGGCTTGGGTTAGAGTGTAGATGTAGCAAAGTGTACCTTATTAGTAAGAGAATTGTAGTCCTAATAGCGGCATCTGCTTTAGCCTCCTGGTGATACCTGAAATAAATAAAAAGGTAAAAAATATAATAAAAGAATGTGGAAACAATGGAATATATGGTTTCTTTGAATTAGATTCTGTCCTCAATTAAATACCATGTGTCTGCAGTATTTTTTTTTTTTTTTTTTTTAATTCAAGAAATATAAATAGAAGGAATAAAATCATTGCAGAACTTTTTGAATGGACTAAAGCTGGTTGTAATTTTTTTAGCATGAAAATAAATTAGGTCTCCATATGAGTGTGCGCACATGCATGTGTCTATGGCTGGTCAAAGGTAGCGAGGAAAGCTTATAGAGAAGGTTATAGTTTCCTTATCCACTCGTAAATATTTAACTTAATGTGGTAAAACTCCATCTAAGGAGAGGACTGTCTTATTAGGTTCTTTTAAGATGATAAGATTTAAGGTAGAAAGTGCAACTGAATTTTTGGAAACCTGAAAAGGGAGATTCCAAAACAAAAAGGATCACTAATATGCATGCAAATCAGTGAGTTTTAGTACGAAATAATTTATTTATTCAAGAAAATTTATGTAAGAGAGAGGAAAGTTACCAATAGATGGAGCTTGGGAGAGAGAATTTGGTGACAGTGATATGACAAGAGATTGATTCAGAGTTGGAGAGATCAATCAAGAGGTAGAATAGGTGAGATTTTAAGAGATAGTTTCCTAAAAAGAAAGGGAGTGACTTAGCATGAAGAGGAAAAGAGAGGGGGAAATGATTAAGGAAATTAAGATAGGTAGGACCGTAGGGGAAGAGAAATAATGGAAAGATTTTAGGTTAAAAGATTTAGTTTAATGGAGATGATGTACATTTACAGGGACATGAGGACTGGACTAACTAATTGAAGGGAGTTTTGATTAATAAGAAAGTCCAAAAAAAGGAATAGAGGTGAGAATGAAGAGATATGTATGAGAGAGAATAAGAAATTGAGAATGAGGATAGAGAATAAGGAACTGCCATGTTGGACTGAGGATGGGAGGGAAGAGTGTCCACATGTAGGTTAGAGAATGAAAGAAATCACACATGTTGCTTTCATGGCATCGTAATAAGATAACACTTTTTTCCATTTAGAGAAAATAGGCCTATTGACGACAGTATGTTACTTGACAACATTCCTTGAGTCCATTTGCATTTTTCCATTTTGTGCTATCGCACCTTTTAGACTCTTATTTACTTGTTTTGTCAAGGTTACAGGTGGATCTGTTATGGTGCTTTTTGGCTACCGGAAACGGTTCTTTACTGAGTTTCTTGAATTATTTCCTTCAGGATTAAAGGGACAGTCAAATAAAAGGCTTATTTCCATGGAAGAAGTTGAGCAACACCAAAAAGAAGGTTCTATTTGGACTGTGTTAAAAGGTCGTGTGTACAATATATCACCCTACATGAAGTTTCACCCTGGAGGTATAGGCTTAATTTATTTTGTGTTCTATTTTAAGCAGTAATGATTGGGGTAGATTCGGCATTCCTCATCAAATTTATAGAAGCTCTATGACAATGTTTCTGATTTTTAGCTGGTTCCTTTCTGTTGCATTCAACCATATGAAGCCCATCCGTAAACAATCATTACCTGGTTATGTATTGCAATTTTTATTTCTGACCCTTGTTATCAAAATTCCTGATTTTCTTGGACATGCTTTTGTATACTGAATTCCAAGATTCAGAAATGATGACCAGGCAATCTGGGAAGGGTCCCCACTGTTCATGACAGGTCCTAGTAATTGAGGATAGGAGTGGAAGACAATTATGACTTTCCGATCTATACCAGCCAATCTCAAATTTATTTATGAGCCTTGTAATTTTTTCGAAGCATCTAAGAATGCTTCTCAAGAGACGAGCAGAATTATTCTTTGGCATTTAAAGAAGAATATTCTGAAAAGAACTTATCATTTATATTTTTGCCTTATTAGCTGCATTCAGTTTATTATTCTTTCCTTTCTGTTTTTGCATTATGTAAAAAATGTTTATTAAAGTAGAAGGCATTGTTTCCTATTTTTCATAGTACACTGCAATAAGAACATAGATCGGAGGCTTGGGACCCTGTTTATTACAAAAGAAAGCGAATATGGGGAAGCAGAAAAGGCAGTAGAAACAGAAATAAGAAAAGCCCCCTAATTCAGATGGTTATGCTGGAAATTACCCCTAAACAGAAACTAGGAACAGCTGAAACAGGCTTGTGTGAGGAATGAGTTTCTAGTAGTTATCTCCGAAACCATACAATATATATAGAGCTAAAC
>NC_056558.1:19161499-19188462 GCF_013358625.1 Macadamia integrifolia
CCCCCCCCCCCCCACCCCCCCAAAAAAAGAAAAGAAAAGAAAAGAAAACTGAATGATTATGTTTAACAACAATTCCCTTGTTAATGATCTCTAAAACCAGTGAAGTCTTTAACCAAAAAAAAAAAAATCAAACAAACAGTGAATTCAATGTCTTTGTAGTCCATAAAAGGTACAAAAGAATTGTACATAATTTAATTGGATTGGACTGTATAAGATAGCAAAGGTTGATAAGCTTTGTTTTCACTCAAAATCTTTCATATCGTTTTCTTTCGTTGGGCTTAATGTGTAGATTGAATAGCATTATGGCACATATTCCTTTTGTAACTCAGGGACTAATTGGATGATCAGGGGGTCAACTTGAGTTTTCATTCTAGATATAATAAGGTGCATGGAAGCATGTCCTTCAGGTGCAAAGTGTATCCCTGGATGAGTCATTGCCTTGCCCATGGCTCTTCAGCCTTTTTTTGGAGCAAACAAATGATAAGTCTGTTGGATTGACCATAGGAGTCCTAGTAGCTTGTTGTTACTGAGAAAATAGTGCTTACTTTACTGTCTTGTGCACTGATTGAGGTATAGAGTGTACACTTTGTCATCTTGTATTTTAGTTGTGCTATAGAACTTATCTTTGTTATCTTGTTGGTTGAAAGGATTTTTTGTTGATTAATATTCATTTGTAAAGTTTTCCTTCCATTTAAATTTTAATGTATCTCATTTGGGTGTATGATAGGGGTTGATAAACTAATGAGTGCAGCTGGGAAAGATTGCACATCTATGTTCAGTATCCTTTTCTGGCTTTACAATTTTTGGTGATTATCTGCAGATCCTGGGGCCATCCATTTGCTTTTATCTTTTTGGACCCAATTTGTGGACAGCATTTGTGTTTGCGTTTTTCTCTTTGTTCATTCCTTTTGGCCCCGTTTGGTTGCAAGGGCAATTGAAGGAGAGAAGTAAAAAATTTCAAACCTAATAAAGAAACTTTTGTAAGCATTACCCCACATGGTTATGTTACTAACACCAAATCATTCCATATATGGTTATTAAATTTCACTTTACTTTGCATCTAGATTTCTTGGATTTGAAAAGTAAAACAAAAATTACATCTAAAAGTATCATTACTAAATATGATAAGAAAGTTAAGTAGCTTATACAATCATGTTAGATAATAATTACAAAGTTTCCTTCCTAGGTTCGAAAATTTTCCCTTCTCTTCCTTCCCCTTAATTTCCCTTGCCACCAAAAAGAACCTTTGTGGACAGCTCGTCTACTTTGACACTCCATGTAAAGAAGCTCAATTTTGTCATATCCACTTTTCTTCTTTATTGTCACCCAGATTGATACACATCCAAAATGTTGTTCTTAATAGTTTATTCCAGACAAATACCATGCCTGGGTGAATGCTGAGTTCTTAATGGAGAAGTGCCTGGTAGGTACTCTAGATGACAACAGGTGATGGATCATGACAGTTTGATTATTTAGAAGTGGTTCTCTGCGACATCAATAATATTTAGCAAGATGAGCTTGGCAAAATGGTAAATCATAAGTCAATGAAGTATATTTTACTTTTTCTCTCATACTATGTATTTCTTTAACAGGATAAAGCTGAAAAGCCCTTATGTGAATAAATCTGATTTTCACATGTTTATAGCATTCATGGAACTCTGTGTAGAAGTGCAATACATTGTAATTTTGATGGTCCATTTACTTTGGACATTACCAGATCACATATATGATATACTTCTGAGTATGACTGATGATGTCTATGGTATAATTTTGTTTGATGGCCTGTATACTTTCCCCCTGTTTATGTTACCTAGTCACACCGCAGGTATTCTAGCGGGAGCAGGGTGTGATAGTTTATGTTGATTCATTACTCCGATAACAACTTTGAGAAAGTAACCAATTCTGACTTTGGTTAAGGATCCATTTTCTCTTCACCCACGACACACAAATTTTTTTTTTTTGGAGGGTGGGAGTCTGGGAGCTGTGTTAAGGGCATTTTTAGGGGAACAGATTATGATCATGGGTGAAGAGAAATTTTCTCTGAGTTATTCTTTTCTACTGGTGAGATTGGTTCAATGTAATGTGAATCTTTTTGTTACTCTTCATCCTTTTTTCATTAATGAAAAAATTACTTCTTAAAAAAAGAAAGTTATAGTGAACAATAATTTATGAGAAATTAAAATTAAACAAATAATATTGAGAAATATTCTTGAAAACTATATTCATTAAGAAGTACAAAAATTATTAGTTATAAATTGTGTAATTTACAAAATATTGTGTATGAGGGACAATATTCCCAGTTGTTCTACAAGATTTGGGATTTTACAACTCTACAAATCAACCCAGATTTTCTGATTAGCTGAGCGAAGAAAATAAGGGACAAACCTAATACAGTGATTCTTTTTTTTACGCAAAGCGGAGATTCGAATGTCTTACCAATGGAGTTCCTTTAAACTTATTTTATGCTTTGAAATCCTCCAAATTTTGATTAATCTGGGTCTTGACGCTACGGTTTGAACTTAGTTCTTCATTAGCGACATAAGAGCATTATGTACAGCTTTGATCTCTAATTACTGAAGAAGAAATCAACAATATATTAATGGCAATGGCGGATTTGTAAGGATCTTAGATCTTTAGGGTCAATTGATTTCAAAAAAATGATCACAGTGAGATTGGGATTGCAATGAAATCTAGTTTATCAACAAGTTAGACACATCAAAGAAGTTCACTAATCACAAAGAGGGACCAAAGTTATATAAATGTATTATGTATATGGTTTGCAAAATGAGAATTAGGTTATCACAGTGGTACTGTTATAGTGCTCAACATAAGGGTTCTTATTAAAATAGTAATGATGGTAGGTTTACTAATCTTATAAAAATGACTTCATGGTTTGGTATACAAGAGATCCTGGGCAGTGAGAACCCATTGAGAAACTCCACTCTTTTTATTTTTTGGGACCCAATTTCTTTTTCACAAAGAGAGAATTTCTTTAACAATGGGATGTGATCCTTGATTGGGCAGGGGAAGGGTATTCTCAACATCATGCTGTAGGGGTGGGAGTAAACTATAATCCTGTTGATGCCTCAAGGCATGCTTTCATTGGCCTCGTGCTGGTGTATGGCCATGCAGCCTGAGAGCGATCCCCCGCCCTAAATTATATTTAGAATATATCCCCATTATTCATTTTCAGATGAAGAAATATCTAAACTACCCTTTGGTCTAATCTTTTGGAAAAGTATAGTTTCTGAACGAAGGGGCACATGCACTTGCTGCACTTCAATTGGCGTTAAATGGTTCTCTCTTTCTCTCACAATCTAGAGTCAGGAGTCTAGACCTTTCAGACAAAAAATCCTTTTTATGTTTATTCATGTCTACTCATACATACACCCTTTTGTATAATGAGATATAGGGTCCACACTGATACACCCTTTCTTGTTTTGACATATATAGGCATAATGAGGATGATACTCTCTGCACTACCATTGGGGTAGTGGGTAGATTTCTCCCCACAATGGAATCAAGGGGAAGGAGGAAAAGGAAAAGAAAGTTGTCTAGTTGCTAGGTCACTTGCCCTTGATATAGAGGCACGTGAAATTACCTCCCCACCCCTTGTAAAATCAAAAGTTCCATTCTACTTGATGTCCATGCACACACTCTCATTAGGTCCTGCAATGGTGCAAGGGCTAAGAGACCAGGCTGTGATCTCTTGCCCATGTTATAATGAACCCACTCTAATGTGGGATATAAGCCATCTGGACTCTGGATTACATCATCTCCACTCCCTTCCAAACCTTTAGATCTTGGCACTATCTTGGCTAAATTCAAATAAGTAATAACTATATATGCTACAATAATTATAGGGAAAAAGAACTGTAAAAAGGCAGTATGACTCTACGCCAAGAGACATAGAAGGGCAAAATAACTGCCCTGCCCCACATAAAAGGCAAAAATCCACTGTTATTGATGCTTTCACGTGCATTCCAATTGGTTCCTATGATGGTGCAGAACCGATGCTATTTTTACGAAACCCTCTCCCCTATTTATATTACTTTTTAAATCATCAAGATTTAATTACAAAGGTTACCATTTTATATTTTTATTTTTTTGGGCAATGATTTTACGTTGATAATTTGATATAGACTTCAATTCCTTTCCCTTTATTTTCCTTCCAACCAAACTGAGCATATGTATCCGGCAAATGCCTTGGCTAGCCCAAACATACTAGAACCGGACCTATATAGGATTTCAACTGATTGTCAAGCAGCCAAACAGCGAAACAGAGAACACCGAACACCCCACACGGCCACACCCCTGACTTGTGTCAAGAAACCTCGAGAAACTCCAGGCGTCGATTAGTAAAAGATCGATACTTGGGAATTGCAGAAAAGAGAGAGAGAAGAAAAGCATAGAGCCACCAGTTCTGTTCTCTAGTCTTGGCGTTTATTTAAATCAAATTGAGGAACCCTAAAAAGAGTAGAAAAAGAAGTGAAAAGGGAAAATCAGAAACAGAGAATTAAGAAGCAGAGATGTTCTTCTTCTTCGTGGGTGGATTAGAGCAACAAGTACGTCAGGTTCTGAAGACCGGTGTTGGTCGCTGCATCAACTGCGGTTCTCCGGCTGATCTGGTGGATTATGAGAAAGTTCTGAAGGTTTTCTTTCTTCCTGTTTGGCGTTGGCCTGGTAAAGAGCCTCTAACGTATTGTAGAAACTGCAATCTCTTCTTCCCTGATTCGGTATCTCTTCCTCCAACCTCTTCGTCTCCTTCCACGCTCACTGATATTCTTCGTTGTCACTCTTGTGCTCGTGTCGTTGATCCTGATTTCAGCTTCTGCCCTTACTGTGGTTCAGCTCTGTAATTTCCTTTTCATGTCTCAGATGAGGAGGATCGAGTGGAAAAGAGGATGGCTTGCTTCTTTGTCATCTTTTGGGGGAAAGGGAAGTTAGGGTTTCTTTATGTACAGGCGTTTCTGTGTTTGATAATAATGTGATCTTCCAATGAATAATAACGAAATTTTTGTTGTTACAGAGATGGGTTTTTGGAAAATTGACTGATACTGGGATATTTCAGTGAATAGTAAGGAAAATTTGTTGATCCTAAGATGGGTTTTTGTTGTTTTAATCTCTGTGGTCTAAACCTCAAGAATTGAATTTGGCCTATTCCTAAGGCTGAACATCTCATACTAGCATTTGGCACTTGAATGTGTGACTACGTCTGCAATCGAAAACCCTCCATTGGATTTAAATCATGAGCAACAAATCATTACTAACAAGTTTCCTAGATCATTACCATAACAGGTTTACCCACTTGAATTAGAAAGATCAAATACATATCAGAAGCAATTCAAAATGCACCTGTACACAATTGAATTGCATGTATTTATTGTCTTCAACAACTGAAATTCTTAAATTATCACAACAATAGCTTGATTTCACCGGTAACAGATCAATCGACAAAGACCAGTTCCAAGAATGGATTTGTGAATTTATTGACCTGAATGGGAAGCAGAAGTTCAAAAAAATGGGTTCAGCCCTGTACACAAAAAAGCCATAAAGATTGTGTAGTCTTTTCTTTACAAGGATCTTGTACATAGATATCTTCTTTTCCATGCTTCTGATCCATCAACAGTTTCCGGAGGGTCTCTGCTCCACTTATTGAGAGATAAGAGGGGTGGGTGGTGATACAGGGATATTGCATTTGGATTTTCCGCAACTTTGTATACTGTTGGTTTCAAGTTGAGAACCAATAAGGGGTTGAAATCCATTTCTTGGCTGATAATCTACTTGGTATTGCTGAAAGGTAATGTTTTAGCTCCTCTTTCTACAGCATCTCTCCATAACCTGTATCTTACTCCTAGCTTGTCATATGACACAGGCCAGTTCCAGACATTTGCTCCATTGTTCATCCTGTCCTGCTGACCAAGTACCAGCCGCAGATCTTCATTCAGAACCTGTGTCATGTACAGATATGTTCAGGATTTAGGTCCAAATATAACAAGTGATTGGTAATAAGAAACAGGGGAAAGCATAAGAAGAATCTCTCAGAACATCTCAAAATTCCTTGAGGAACAGTAATCCCTCCTCTGTTCCTTGACACTAACTTGCAAACTGTATAAATTTATAGGCCTGTGATGATGAATATGGACAAAATCAGAGACTTCGTATACTGTGAACATTTATAAATTCACAGACTCAACACATTAGTTATTAGTTAACAATAGCACATGGACAAACATTCAGGTAGTGTTACCTTTTTCCCCCCCCCAAGTTCTGGCTGGGATTGTCAGTGCTTGTCTGAAACACAAAACTTATGGTCATCCAATCACTAGTTGCGGTGGGTTCAGCAGCTCACCTGTATTGATAGTATACAGATCCCATCCATCCGTTGTCTAAACTAATATATGGATTTTCATGTGTATCATCTAAACTCATAAGCCGAAATTTCATGTCTAAGCTTTAATGGATTTACCAAAATATTATGTTTATATACCTTATTCATGACAGAAATTATATGGGTCTGTTGATTTTGTGCTACTTTATGGAGTGAGATTCTAACCTTCTCAGCAAAATGTCTCCACAAGAGATGCATGAATGGGATTTGCTTCAGAATAGGAGCAAAATCCAGAGACATTCTGTACAATAGTCTTGTTTTCTGTCTTGATGAAGGCATACACACATGAAGTTGGTGTAGATGTGTTGAACATTGCTGGGTATTTAGCCCCTCCAATTTTCCGGGCTTTGAGATCCCAATTGTTGAAAGCACCATACATGGTGGGCGGAACTCCATGTCTATCGGGTATGGGTCCCAGTACCCTTGAAGGCCAGATGCAGGAGTCAAGAATTTCACCAAGCTGAGAATTTAGAAAGGTTGTAATGTTAATAGCACAAGGAAGTGACCACAGATGCTGAAATTCTAATTTAACAGGTAACTGTGATCCCTATAGTCCTAATCCAATCAAATTTAAATTTACTTGATCATTAGCATGCCATGTTAGTCAGTGGATGATGTCTGTTACTGGTAACCACTTAATTCACTGTTTCAGAACTAAACTAATAATCCCTAGAGCATGTTTTCATTCAGCCTTGATGTCTGTGTGTGACTTGTATCTGTCCTAGGTTTTTGAAAAACAATCATAGGCTGCTCTGATAATATCTTATTACAATTTTAGGAATAAAAGTTATGGGGCAAACCTAGGCACACTCCATCCTTTGGCAAAGGTAGAAGTATGGGTGAAAGGGGCATGTGCAAGATCCAGGAGGTTGTCAAGAAGGAGCCCATGTTCCACTGGCAGTTCCATGACAATCTGAAAATCACACGGAAGCACAAAATATTACTACCAATAGATATATGGAAAACCAGGAAATGAGTTTGAGAAACTTAGAAGAAAACAGACAAATCACCTCTGCTAAACGTTGTATTTCATATGGAACATTTATCTGACAACTAAATGCAGTGAAATTACCTCTGCATGGATTTGAAATCCAGGAGGAGGTTCCAGAGAAGGGAGGTTGGCAGTTGGAGGATCACTGCCAGGCCAAATCCAGATCATCCCTCCTTGTTCAAAGCAAGGTATTGATCTTATCTTCACATTAAGTAACCGAGTTGAAGGCATTTTCTCACATTTTCCATCCGTCGAGTATTCCCACCCTGAAGTTCATCCGCCCAAGTTACAAATTAGAACATGTATTTGTCTAGCAATTATTCCTTCTTATAATCAATTATACTCATGAATGTACCTATATATGTAGTATTAACCATATCTATAAGGTGCATACCAAACTTTTTTCATCTAATCTTACTAACCATGGTAGGGGCACTGGATGCGGCCTTCATTGACTGAGCCAAGATGAAGTGGACATGCTCTATGAGCACATGTATCCTGAACACAACCAGGGCTCCCGTCTTTCCCACGAAATACTACCCATGGCTCCTCGAAGGACTCTATAGGAATCTGGAACAGAAAGGTCAAAGGAAAAATGTTCGGAGGATTCCATACAAATAGAGAGGATAAATATCTTGCTTACGTACTCAGATGAAATGCTCTGCAGGAGAATTAGCTTACCATGGTATCATCTTTCAGATCAGTGGAGAAGGCCACTGGGTACCAGAAGTTCTTCAAATAAGTATCATATGGCTGAACAGGACCTGACACATTCAGGCTCTTCCGCGGCAACTTGCTTTTCACATTGTCAAGAGATGATGAGGATGTGCTTGGAGTGGGGGAAGTTCTGTCAGATTCAGTTGTACTCCTGTCCTGTAACAGCCTATCATTTACCAATTCTTCCATGTATGCCAGCTTATCAAGTGCAGTAGCAACCTTATCTTCAGATATGTGAACCTGGTATATTCAGAAGCCAGAAGAAAAAATGGTTCAATCTTTGAACAGGATATGACACAGTTCTTCTTTATTCAAATAGGACACCTATTAGTTGGAGCCAAAGCAAGACCCAACAATTCTACTAAAGCATTAATCCTTGACTGATATCATCTTCTTATCAGATTGGATTCTGAGTCACATTCCGTCCATTTAATGTTTCCCATGATCAGATCTTTCTTAGAAGTGTCCAATTAAATGGGCTTTTCTTTTGAGGATAAGTGAGCATGTGTTATTCATGGAAGAATTTGTGTAAGAAGCTTATGTTCACCCTCATCAACTGACCTGTTTGTGAGCGTGTGCCAGTTCTTCTTGCAGCACTGCAAGGTCCTTCTTCATGGTACCTATGGACTTGTAATCCCTTGCCAAGGGATTCAGAACTTCCACTACCTGAAGCCACACAAACACATAAACAGTAATGACCAACTAAACAATCAGAAAGAATCCACCATTTTAAACTTAAAAAACTTAAAATGAAAGTCAAAACTCAATCATAACAGTAAAACAAGGAAAACCCCATCAATCTGCAACCCTAAACCCAGAAACCAAAACCTTCAAGAACAAAGTCCAGAGAAAAACAAATAAAAATGAAAAGGCCATTCAAGAATAATCAGGACATACGCATCAACTTTCAACTTCAAACCCACCAAATGATTAAAAATAATTACCTTTTCATGAAGAAGCATGATAGTTAGAAGATCTTGCCGAGCTCGCCAATCACAGTACTGAATATCAAATCTAGCAACCTCCAAAGCTTGATTTGCGTCTAAGAACTTCCCCTTCAACTGAGGAACTCTAGGTCTTGGATCCTCGACGTCGAACAGTGTACCCCAAGTGTTCTTCTTCTCCACCAACCCTCCTTCCTCTCCAAATATAGCAAACACACCAAATCCTCTGACTCCCTGAAACCCCACATCAATCGATTCAGAGCTATTAACCAAGTGAAAATTTCTACCAAATTTAGTGGGTTTCTGATAATTTTAACAGATCAAATGGGGGGGAAAAAAAGAAGCTTAAATTACCTTCTTAGTGTTAACCTTTGAGGTTCTACAGAGCGAGATTGGAAGAGAGAGAGCTGCAGCTGTAGCAAAAGTGGTCATGGCGATTGAAGCTGCCGAACAGGGGAGGGGAGAGAAAATAGATGTATTGTTAGAGAGAGAATTTTATACGTTTATTTAGGCCACTTGTTGATAAGAGGCTGTTGTTGAGCACGATCTCGGTTTGCCTCCCACGGGCTGACACGTGGATAAGCGTGGACTGCTTGGTTGTACACGTGGCGCACTCTCTCCCACATGCTTTGTGAAAACGAGGGTTTATAGTTTTATACTCTTTTGTAGTATCATGATTCTTGACTCAGTGGGGAGCTTCATATCTTGCCAGCTCGGATGGAATTGATATCTTGTGTAATCTTTCCTGGATAATTCATGTGGTAGTCCTAGTAGTATCGGATTTTTTGAATCCATAATCCATATAAGGTGGATAAGTGCTGGGCCTGGGCCTGAAACCATAACAGTGAGATTCCGAAATACTATAGGCTAACATTTGGTTGTAAGGAAAATTAAAGTAAAGGATTACTTCACATGGTTATATAAACTATTTTAATTTTTTACCATATTTATTAATGATGCTTTGTAAATATAACTTTTATTTTACCTTTCAAACTCAAAGGGATTTGGATGAAAAGTGAAGTGAACTTTAATAGTCAAATATGGAATGATTTGAAATTCGTGATATAACATGTGAGGTAATAAAAACAAAATTTTCATTTAATTTTCCTTACAACCAAACGGAGACCAAAAGTCAGGTCTGGTTTTGTAGATACTTCCTTTTGTCATCCTAGAGGTTGATTTAACTATGATGAGTATCCATTGAGATGTGGAGGTCTTGTATACATAGATTAATTTGGAAAGTTTCCGCATTTTCCATTACTTTTTAAAACAATCTATACAAAATGACCAAAATATTCTTAGAGAGGAAAATCTGATGAAATATGTTAATCTACTCCGGAAAGTTGCCGAGAAGACCGAATAGAAGATTATTTTGTCATACCAAGTTTAGTATGGAGTTGAGTTCTTTTACCATTTGTTCGAAAAATATTCCATTATGATGATTTAAGATTTTGGAGGTTGTCAACGCAATCTCAGATTTTCGTATCAAATTGAAGTACGTGAAACATGTAAACAAATTTAAGGCTTGACTCGACATCAACACCCCCTCCCCAAAGGTACCTTATAGACGTGCTAAATGCATTTGTCTAATTTTGATTGGTCAAGTGTGTTGGTACTCATTTGCACAATAGATGAAAAATTAACTCTAGGGATGCAATATGCAGAGGGCAGACATTAGTGCAATGGTAAGGTTGCTTCATTATCATCTAGTGGTCACGGGTTTGAGTTAAGAAATAGTCACTTTGCGAAGCGGAAGTAAATCTATGTATATTATGACCCTCTTCAGACCCTGTAGTTGTAGGAGCCTCGTGCACTACGTACACCCTTTTTATGAATGGTTGAGATGGAGTTGTGTGACCCCATAACATACTAAGGAGTGGATAGTCTCTCCTAAATCTATAAATACAAGGTCCTTTAATGTTTTTGAAAATCCGGGGGTTTATTCTTGTGCTCTTTGTCAAACTGTTAGTATATAGAGTTGCTCTTTTATTAAAATGAGTTAAAAAGAATGAGCTTTGATATGTAGGAATCTAAGTTGAAGTTTCCCTCATGGGTCAAAAGCATCCTCCAACCTCAACCTTATATTTTTGTTGATCTTCCATTAGGTAAGCTTCCGAGTTCAATTTTTATGGAAATACATCTCATCTTGCCTTGTTTTCTTGCTTGTTCATACCCCTAAGTGTGTGTGATCCTACCTTCTTTAGGTAGTGGTTATACACCCATGATGATCTTAAATTCATGCTTTTTGCCATCTTGGCATTAGATGTCCCTTCATGTTTCTATGCTTGATTAGCTTTTTTATTTTATTTTTTGGTAAATACGAGTCTATATATTTATGCATGACCAGCCCAAGGAGTCTGATTTACATAGATCAGAAATCCAAGGAGTGGAAGAGGGCCAATCCATCCTGCATGCTAAGGAGGTGGCTTTCCGGGCTAAGGAGTCAGCGACGTTGTTAGTCTCCCTAGGAACATAATTGAATGAACACGAAAGAAAAAAGGTAGCCAGATGCTTGATTAGCTTCAGTTCATGCTTGCTTCTATTTTATAGTTTTTCTTTCATGTTAGATCTATTTTCAGTTCATTCATGGCATGTTGTGTATTATGTTTAATGTGTTTAACTTATGTATACTCACCCTTGCCTTGTAGCTGAACATTCGGGTATGTGTTTTTCTAAACCCCACCCTTTATGTTCACTATTTTGCTTCATTGTATGCCAATTTATGCATGTGTTAGATTTAATTTAGCCAAGTAATAAAAAGACTGGTTTAATCAGACTGACTAGAGTGCCTACCACTTTTCTTGGTCCATAACATTGACCAGTACTTAGACCAATGGTTCGACCAATTCCCCATTGATTGGTCAAAGAGCCATTATTTATTTTGTGTGGGTCCTGAACCCAAATTTACATGCCGACCCTTTATGTGATTCATCTCATCAATATGAGGTGGACACACCAACTAGATAAGTCTATTTGATTAGGCAAAATTTTTGTTAATCGATTGTTGGATTGTGTCCGAACTTTGTTGAGAGTAGTGGTCTTTTATACACGTATCACATAAGTGGAAAGTATATTACATTTGAAAATTCAGTACTTTGAAAGTACAACTATGATCTTCACATGAATATACATAGGGATGCGTGTCAATACACCAAGGATGTGTATATGGTTGAATCTAAAGTGACAAGTGACTTTATCATCCATACCATTCAATAGTCTCAACTAGTTGGTTTTTTGGTAAAATGCTCGATTAGAATTGGCTTATTAAATTTTTTGTGTGTTATAAAAAGAGCCTTATCTTGGAGATCGATCAGTCCAATATGAGAGTCTACTCAACAATCAACTCTTTGGTGGTTTCCATTTGTGGATCAGCCAATATAAATACCTGATCCACACTCTTTATCTTGATGGGTCATGAAGTGGCATTCTCTTCTTACCTTAAAAAATTTGGCATTTTTTTATTATCATTATCAGTAATTATAATTCTTATTGGTAAAATAAAACACCCACAGCAACATTCATTGGGGAATTAGAGTTGGGAATCAGTGAACATCGGATGGATGACCGACCACCAAGCAGAATAAACTAAAAGGGAAAAGTCTCTCCTCAGCATGAGGCATCCTCTACCCCCATTCACAATAAATTTTCTTATTATTTTTTCTCTATTTAGAAAATGTAATGATTATATTTTCTCTTTCTTTAAAAAAATTAATAAAAAAATAAAATCATAAAAAAACACTCATGTGTCTAGACATAGACACACCGCCTCATGTTGAAAGAACCTTTTCCTAAATCACTCCTTGGCTACCTGTTGTAATCAGGAAGCCTCGAGCTTTTCATGCTCCCCTTAGCAATAAAATTGCTATTTACCCAAAAAAAAAAAAAACTTTTTCCTAAATTGAAAATAAGGTGTAGATATGTCATTTCATAGAGAGAAGAGAGAAACTGGAAGGGAGGCATTACCTAATGCTACACATTATGATAAAGTTATTTTTTCCATTGAAAATATATAGTATTTGTAAAACATAAGGCCTTGCAGGTAGCTTACAAGGCAGGTATGTAAGCTGTTCCAATTTAACTCGGATAAGACAATTTCATTTCCAAATCCATTCACAAATTTAATATACAAACTTAGACCGTTTATCCATTCGGATATGAAAAATGCATTTAATTCCAAATTCAATCACTAATCAGATAATCTGGTTATTATCCGGTTCGGTGGATATATAATAAATTATAATTATATATGTCATATTCAACGTTCACATCCTATTTACCATTTATATATCTATATATTTAATTAATATATTATATTATCATGCCAAATGTGTTGAATATTTTAATGTAGTTTCCTGAGAGTGATTTTATGAATATGGATTTTCCTAAACAGATATGAACATAAATCGAATACTAATTTTCAACTATTTGTTTACATCCCTACTTGCAGAATACTATAGGAGCACACCTAGCTTTAGAAATATTTGTCTACACAAGCCTAACAAACTAAAGAGCAATCAACATAGATTTTATCGTAATTACATATGGCTTTCAGGTTTAAGGAATCAGACTCGGAATTGGAATTGGAATATAATATTTATTTTTTAATCTTTAAAATAGCCGGAAATCAATAAAATTTACATATTGTATTGAGATCCCAAAATTTATTTAATTAAAAACTCCAAAAACTTAACAGATTTTATATATTTTCTTTTCTTGGTTCTATTTTTGTTTGTATTAGTCTCATTGGTAACAATTCATGGAACCTGTTGTGGGGTAAAAACTTGTTTAAGAAGAAAATAGTCTCACATCGATGAATGTAGGAAAAATCATAGTCCATATGAGTGTTGAAGTCTTCACTCCTTCATGAGGCCTTTTAAAATCATGCAGGTACTAGTCAGCCTTCAGGCCACGGATCAAGATGCCTAAAGCGAGCAATATCATGAGGTATATTCCCAAGCCTCATCATTGGTGCTAAAGGAAAGACCCTCGACTCGAATACACTCTTCCCTTCACTAGGAGGCTTCTATTGTGTTTACTCCCACATCGATGAGTGAAGGAAAACCATAGTCGGTATCTATAGATTAGGTCCTTACTTCTTTAGGAGGCCTTTTAAATCTATGCAAGTGCTAATTACCCTATGACCACGGATCAATCCAAAGCGGACAATGGTAAGTGGATAATTCGATCTTGGCTGATACTATTGGTTTCAGTCGATCCTTCCAGTTCGGCCTGAACTTTGACAACCCTTAGATTGGAATCACTCAACAATGCCCCGTTTTCTCTCTAGAGGCGCCCAGCGGGTGGCAAATTAGGTTCTGATGTGGCCCACCACAGGAGTGATCAATAGACCGTTACCGCTGTCTACATCATTGCAAGAAGGGCGACAGATCCCTTATCTTATTGCCCTTTTTCCTCTTCGATGAGTCCTTTCGGCTTACGATTGAAGAACACTCTTCGAACACTTCGAGTCTCACCCACACACGGCTCAGACACAATTTTCAAGATTTGAAGCTCGTAAAGCATGGGTTGCCAAGAGAGGAAGCACAGGAAAAGAACAAAAGAAGAGACGAATTGATTGAGGAATGGCGAGGGGAAGCCATGGGAACAATACTGGAGCTTTCTTTGTGGCCACTTTGGTTCTGTGGTTTGTCTCTGTTATGTTCGAGATCCTCTTCCATAAGAGAACGGAACTTGTCTATGTGGTTGCTGGTTGCTGTTTCTACCAAATTGCCAACTGGGTCATCCGATTCTTTGTATTTCATGATCCTCTTTTTGTCAACACCTGCGTCTCTTTGCTTCATTCCTCCGTTACTTCTGTTTCAGGTGCTCAATCTTTCTTTCTCTTCTTGATTCCTTGTCTACGAAATTTTTTTTTTCTGGGTTTGGTTGCTTTATGTACTTTATTAGTTCGACTTGGTTGGTTGTTTTCGAAGTGCTGGTTTTTGGGGGTTTGTGTGGTTCATGGATTGTTTTGTTTTGCCTTCACCGATTTTGGTGGTTGAATTTCATTTTTCCCCAAATTGGGTTTTGTGTGATGAAGCTTCTCCTCCTGGGTCGTTGAGAAACCTTTTTTTATTTTTCTGCTATAATAGTGTGAAGTTTGGATGAGTGTCTACTTTTGGATTTGGGTGCTCCATCTGTGAATTAGGGGTTCGAGGAGGCAATAGGACAGGTTCCTGCAAATGTTCACTGAATTGGACTGAACTGAAGTAGAGATCAACTTGAGATAGTTTTAGTTTTATAATTACCTATTGCATTGATATGAAATCTGAAATATTCCTAATTCTTTCCCTTGATTTTTTTTTTTTGGGGGTGGGGTCATGAGTTTTCTTTTGTGAATGGGTATGGTTGGTGTTCTTCAAATGGATTTCTATTTTGTTGTTTCCTATAAAAAACCAATAAGAAGTACTTATTTTTTCTATTAAGGTGCTATTTCACACTTTTTGTTCTCTTGATGGTTTTATGTGTTATCACTTCTTACCAAAGCTCTGTTTCTAAAATGAAATTTTGTTCGTTGTACTCTTTTTTATCAGAGAGTGAAATGTAGGTGGATAAGTGTAGCATACCCAGTTTAATTGGGAAATGGCTTAGTTAAGAGAAAAAATCTTAATTTTTTGTGAATAATCACAAGGAAAACATTCTTCATTTTATAGGATAGTTGTGCGGACAACAGTGATGTATGGAGCTGAATGTTACGCACAAAACAACATATAAACAAACTTAGTGTAACTGAAGTGAGGATGCTGAGATGGATGAGCGGTAAAACTAAAAAATATAAAATAAGGAGTGAACAAATTAGAGCTAATTTAGGCATAGCTTTGATATATGATAAGTTGTGAGAAAGTCGGTGAGATGGACATGTGAAAAACAAAGGAGGCCTTTGAGTGCTCAGTACAAGAGATGACTTGATTCAAATCGAAGGAGCTAAAAGAGCCAAGGGTCGGCCTATAAAAGGACACTGGAAGAAATGGTGAGAAAAGACATGCATAGCTTAGGACTAGTAACAATTATGTCTTTAAATAGAGCTGATTGGAAAGCAAGGATCCATGACCCCATTTAGTTGGAATAAATCTGAGTTGAGTTGAATCCAAAAGTTCCCTATGTTTCAACTCTTAAACGTAATTAGGGAAGCTTTCATCTTCCTTTCTTAATAAACATTTGATACTACTTCTTAATGGAGGGAAAAAGAAAAATGCAGCAAACCAAAAGTTAATTAATCTCCCCCACCCCCTCACCCAAAAAAAAAAAAAAAGAAAAAAAGAAAAGAAAAGAAAAGAAAAGAAAAGAAAAGAAAATCCTCAGAATATAACATAAATGGGAACAAACTGAGTAATTTATGTCTCCTCAATATCAAGGAAGGTTATTAGATTTAGCACTTGTAAATACAAATTTAATTTAGGGATATACTTTAGTTATTTCATTTGATTTTTTTTTTAATTAAAAAATGCTTAAGTGGGCTTTGTATTTTTAAATATTTTTACCCCTGGCTTTTGGATTTTGGACTATCGCATAGGTTTGGGCATATGGGAAAGTGCGTCGAGGGGGGTTTTCCCCCCTTAAGAACTTTTATTTCTTGGCTTTGTATGCTTGGTTGCCTTTTACAGGTTTTTCTCATAGTCATTCCTCTAACCTAACTCATTTGACCCCCACCTTGGAAAGAGAGAGATGCTTTATAATAAAGGCTCAAGGATGAGTAAACCTAGAGAAGAGAATGGGCATGAAGAACTATGAAACAAAGCATGGAAGAAACCAAGAATAAACTAGTCGATAGAACTCAGGCTAAATTGATATAAACAAAGAGTAAGCCACATATGTCACGTCAACGACAACCATCATGTGCTTCAGGTAACATCAGAGATGAAGCCAAGAGATGGTGGGGTCTTCACAACTCATGCCAATGGCATACCTGAAATTATTCCACTCGCACCATGGGTATTTTGGTCATTGATCCACCACTGTTCACCTTTGCGCCGAGTTTTGTGGAGAAAAAGCCGTTATGACAAATCCTAACCGTTGTGTCCGACTAGGATCTTTGATCCTGGCCATCCAAGTGGCACGGGAGCGCCCTTAGTAATATTATAAGGGCGCTTTAGTGGTACCACAAATACCCCCTATATAACTCACGCCAGTGACATTGGGGTGGGAGATACTTTTAGCTAGTGTTAGTGACGTCATTTCCTTGAAAATATTGTGGAGATTTGCAGAAAATCGATCGTAATTAAGAATAAAAGAAAATGGATCACCTTCTTTAATCACCCTTAATGCATCATTTATTGAACCGGTGGCTAGCGCAGCGACAACAATGTCTTTCTTTGAAACAGACGTCTTAGAACATTTGAACTGACCTTGATCTATGAAGTTGGAGTATTTTGAGATGTAATCTTTGACTGTCGATTCATTTCTAGCTTCCTGAACATTCGAATGATGAAAGACGGTGGTCTTGAAATGAACAGAGCTTGAATCAGAGACAAAGCCTCCTCCTTTGGAAGTGGACATTTAGGATAAGTAAGAAAAACATTTTTCTTACATAAACAGAACGAAGAAGAACGCGACATATGGAATATTTTTACTAACACCAGCTAAAAGTATCTCCCACCCTTGTGTCACTGGCGTGAGTTATATAGGGGGTATTTGTGGTACCCCTGGAGCGCCCTTATAATATTACTAAGGGCACTCCCGTGCCACGTGGACGGCCAGGATCAAAGATCCTAGTCAGACACAACGGATAGGATTTGTCGTAACGGCTTTTTCTCCGCAAAACCCGATGCAAAGGTGAACAGTGGTAGATCAATGATCAAAATACCCATGGTGCGAGTGGCATAATTTCGGGTATGCCATTGGTGTGAGTTGTGAAGACCCCACACACACATATATATATATATATATATAAAGGAGGGATTATGATTGTGTTGGTATAAATAAATAAATATATATATATATATATTTATTTATTTATTTATACCAACACAATCATAATACCTCATTTGAGAAAACTACCAATGTGGATCATAACGGTTATACATCGTATACTGACATCTCCCTTCCATTGCCATAATATTAACAACGTTATTCAAACCAATGCATAAGTAGGGCATAGACCTAAAGTCTGTAACTAAATGATCCAACATAATTTCTCACTTGTATCAAAGTAAATGTGCACACATAACGATAGATTTAAACAAATATTTTGAAACAACAGGAAATATGATCATGTTATTAAATAAGTAGAAGTGTTGACCATTATATCATACTTTAAAGAAACCCATATTTGTTACAAGATCTATAAAGTATTTAGGCGCCAATGCCTTGGTTATGGAATCAACAATCATCAGACTTGTTTTGAAGTGTATAATAGATACTTCCTATCTTTGAACTGCTTTCTTCACAAAGTTGTATTTCACTTCAATATGCTTTGCTCTACATGAATACTTGTTATTCTTATAGTAATATACAATGGCAACATTGTCATAATACATTTACAATGGCTTTGAAATGGTGTCGACAACCCGAAATCCTGAGATAAAATTCCGTAACCAAATTTCTTTAGATGTGGCCTTAAAGCATGTCACAAACTCTACTTCTATAGTAAAAGTAGAGACATAAATTTGTTTGTTGGGCTTCCAATTGATCGCCCCACTAAATAGTAGAAAGACATATCCTGATGTGGACTTTCTACTATCGAAGCATCCTGTATAACTAGATTTTGAATATCTGATCACTTCCAACTGATAAGATCCTCTATAAGTAAGCATGTACTCATTTGTTCCCTTTAAGTTTCTAATCACCTTCTTCGCTGACAAGTAGTGATCCATACCAAAATCATTTGACAAATCGGCCTAAAATACTAGCAATATAACTGATGTCCGGACGGGTGCATGTTATAGCATACATGAGACTCCTTAATGTGGAAGGATAGAGAATGTCCTTCATTCAACGTTCATTCTAGATCATTCTTTGGGCACTGATTTATGATGAATTTATCTCATTTGATTTGGGGGGATCACATGGGGTTGTAATTCATTATACCATATCTTTCCAGAACTTTATTAATATACGTTTTTTCTAACATCCCAAGCAATTGGCGAGATTTATCATGATATATATCTATGCCGATAACAAAAGAAGCTAAACCCACATCCTTTATCTGGAAGTTTTGAAAGAGAAATGACTCCGTATCGCTCAACAGACTAAGGTCATTACCAAGGTTCAATATCTCGATCTCAATCCAAGTTTCGCAATCAAAGACAAACAAGGTAGCTGCCACAAGGATTAGTGTGCTGCACATATTAGGTGGAGGGCAAAGAAGGCCTCCTTTCGGGGGGTCCGAGCCATCAATGAGATACCACTTTGGAAGAGCTAGAATTCTTATCTTGTGTTAGGACCTACGAGCCAAGGGGCAGTCTCAAGTAGACATTTTATATGGGGTGCATGCGTCCCAAAAAGTGATAGAGGCGTGTATCCTTGGGCTAGACGAAGAATGAACCTTGAGTGCAAAGGCTGAAGGGAGCTTGACTACAAGACCCACCCATCAAGCAAGGACGAAAGTTGGCCTTAGTGATCCGATGGTGCTGAGTGGAACGGCTGTCTGGAACTGATACGTGCTAACATATGTGGACACTTTGATCCTTATATTACCGGTGAAAGGTATTTCATCACCTTTATTAATGATTATTCTCGATATTGTTACATCTATCTATTAAAGGAAAAGACTGATGCTAAGAATTCTTTCGAAGTATTTTGTGCTGAAATTGAAATTAAGCTAGACAGAAAGACATACAGACCTAGGGCAAAGTGAAGGACCATTTGCCCAATGGATTAAGTTAAAGGTCATAACTCCGCAATACACAACTCTTGGTACACCTGAATAAAATGGTATTGCAGAGAGATGCAATCATACCCTTATGGAAATGGTACGCAGTATGGTGAGCAACTCCTCATTGCCCGAATATTTTTGGAATGAGGTATTAAAGACGACCGTATATATTTTGAACCGGGTTCCCCAGTAAGTCAGTTCTTAAAATTCCATATGAGTTGTGGGTTAGACGAAAACCTAGTTGAGGATATTTTCATGTTTGGGGCTGTTTTGCTAAAGCGAAATTATACAATCTGATGCATAATCGTGGCTGAACTAGATTGACCCATTTGGCAATTTAGCCGAGACGAACTAGGTCCAATTGGGTTTTGTTCAGCAAGGAAATTTAGGATTTATTTATTTGGGAAATAATGTTATGTCATCTTTTATTTTGGTAGGCTACTTAGGAGGTTATTCATGGAAGATTTTATTTCTTTGTTAGTTTAATTTTATTCTCTTTATTTTTGGGAGTTAGATGCATAGGGATTATTTTGTTTCTATTTCATTTTGTTTCCATTAATATGTTTTAATTTTTCCTTTAACGTGGACATGTAATACAGTATAGTTTTCAGATTTGAATAAAGTAATTTATTTGAGTTGTGCCGGTTTGGTAGGAATCAGGTAGTGTGACCATCCCCTCTCTCTCTCCCTTCTCTTGTTCTTCCAGCGATGCCCAACTTCTCTTCCTCTACTTTCTTCTCTCATCTTCTTCTGTTCTATATTTCGTGCAACTGTTTCCATACCAACAGAAAAGGGTTTGCAAATCTTGCTAGAGGAGCAATCGATTGGGCCTGATAGCTTGGGTCAAGGGTAGGGCTCCCATAGGCGACACAAACCCCAGAATATCATACCTGAAATAGCTTTCTTCTGTGAATCACAGGTCTGCAACTACCACTGGTTTCAGTACCAGAAGCATGTAGCTCGACCTGCACTTAAATCCAGGGTTTGTTGCTACTGGTTCAGTTCCATAGGTATGGGTGATTCTTCATCTTGGAGTTTCAGTGTCGTTTGAGTCTGATTGCAGGGGCTGCCATCAATTTTGCTTCCTTGGTTCTTCACTGATTGTGAGCAAGAAGACGATAGCTCCTTTCCCCTCCGTTTCTCTTCTCACGATTCTCGTATCCTTATTTTGTTCCTTCTTTGCAGCTTTGGTCCTCCTTTCTTCTATCCTCTTTGGTCCATATTTTAATTCCTATTCCTAGTTTGTCATTGGCATACGTTGCACACTCAAAAGTCAAAACTACCTTTTTCTTCTTCCTAGTTAAGTTCCAAGAATTACGATACTGCCATTCTTTTCAGAGTATTTACAGAGTTTCCACTGTTCCATTGTAATTGGATATCGAATGTTTAAAGTGGGCCCCATAAGAGATCCAAAACGGGTTATTGGAACCCCGGATTCGCATTAATCAACTTGAAAAGAAACTTAACCTTAAACCCATAAGTTGCTGCTTTATTTGTTATTGCCACCAGTCAAAGGGCTACAGGTTTAATACACTCTCGTATAGTACTAGAATTGTGGAAACTCATATTGCTAGATTTTTAGAGGATGACAACATTATGGGAGTGAGAAACCACATAATGTGGTATTTAAGGAATGCCAGATTTGTCTACCGATACCTGTACATCTTGATAGCATTGTTATCCCACAGGTGAATATTGATAATGATTATGTGGAACAGTATATTATCGAAGATGTACCACTCCATGAAGAAGTTGCCACAAAGAATACTATGGATGTGCTTCAACCGAAAATTCAACGGAGACCTTAAAAAGTTAAGGGGTGTGCCATTCTAGATGATTATATAGTATATCTCCAAGAATCAAAGTTTGATATTGGATGATTATATAGTTTATCTCCAAGAATCAGTTGGGTTCTCATTTGTAATTTGAGCAACTTGGTCACTTGGAGCTGAAATTGTGTTATTGGGATGGGTGCAATTTCCTCTATCACGTGGACTGACCAGTTTACTGCCACGTATTATGTCATAATCTCCTAATGCTCACTATGCATAATAATGTTAATATTTTCCCAAAAAAGAAAAAAAGTTACACGACAATGAAGCTTAAATTTTTTTGCCATTACTGGTATGCAAATAACATTTTGCTGATAATGGGTATGGATTAATTACGTAGTATGCAATAGTAAATAAATTTTATCGTGGTTTGTCTTCGAAATGCCTTGAACATGTCAAGTGGGCACAGTTCTTGCTGTTCCAATTAAGAAGCATACTTTTGTCCTATTATCTCTCTTCTTAATTAAGCAAGAGCCTGTGAAGTAGAAGACCTCTTTCACTTTATGGATTTGAAACAAGAACTTGGAACATGATCAGAATGGTTATGACTTATGAGTACGAGTACAAGTATAAGTGGAGAACGATTGTCTGATGCTAATATTTTTATCAAATTATCGTTATTAAACTATAAAATGCAATAATTGGTAGAGTATGCTTATTGTTAAAAGTGTCGTAATTGTTGGGTGGTTTGGATCTTGGAAACACTATTGCTTTTCCTTTTGTTTAGCTTTTCTAGTGCATCCATAACCCGTCAATCTTTTTGCATGGATCCTTGCGCTTATCCTTGCTTGGAATCTCGCTGTAGCTGACCCCATTAAGTTGGGATAAGGTTTTGGATGTTGTTGTTGTTGTTGTTGCAATAATACTAGTGATGTTAGGTTTTATGCGGTACTAGAAATAATGGACACAGAATATTACAACCGTGAGTAATCACGTCCTTTTAATTATAGTATTGAATGACTTTCATATCTTATTTGTTTTTTCTCAGATGAAAATCTAAACCTCATAGTCAAATTGAGGACACTAATATTAGTTAATAGACTTCCGTGGTTGCTGTTATAACATGTGAAACAGTACTGTTAAGGGATTATAATAGGACTTTTGAATCCATTGTATAAGGTCAAAGGGACTTAATGAAGAGACAGATACCAAGTTTGTTACAATTATTTGTTGTATTCTATTTGTTTGTAGAGGACAAATATTAGATGAAATTCTTATTAAGTGTGCTAGTTATCCACAATAGCACACTAATGGAGATTTCCCATTGGAGGAAATTGGGTCCATGAGCCCATCACCTCATATTGATGTGTTTCTATAACCTGACAATCAGATTTAGAAAGCCAAACTCACAGTATAGGATAGCAGTGAATGAAAGTAAACTAGAATTTAGGTGAGGTTTAATAGAAGGAAATCAAAGAGCCAGTTCAATCCCCAAATCTGGTCATAGTTAGCTTGACAGGGACGAAATCAAATCAGACAAGGGATTGCTGTTTAGATGATTAACAGCCGTGTAAACCTGAGTTTCAGAATCAAAACATAGTAGGAAAACTCATTTGAATGGGTAGGAGACCTAAGATATGCAAGGAAATAAAATAAAAATCAGAATAGAAGGAAAGAAAAAAGGGTTATATGACCTAGAATCACCACTAGGCCTGCAGGAAGGGCATCACCACCAATCCCATCTAGTTGATTAAGCACAACAGGGATGGAGTTATGTCACCACAGTCCAAGGGACAACAACACTACTGACTCACAGAGGCAAAAGCCAAGTTTTTTTATAACTCAAATCGTAGGTGAGGTTTATGACCCCTTCTTTATTTATGACTTCAATAACAAACACAAAATATGAAACCCATATGTATGGTAGGAGGGATCCCTTACAATGTAAGTCTCTCTGCGAAATACAAACTATCTATTACGTTAAAAAATAGAAATCATGGCTGGAATCTAGGATAACAGCCAAAATAGAAACTAACATCTAATTTCGTATAGACCTCACATCTCCCATCTTCGGGCTTATAGAATGGGCTCATTACAAGAAAAAATCCTAAATTTTTTAGGCCTTGATCCCTATAATCCACTGGGGACTTAATTTAACTGTAACGTGAACCAAACCCTGAACCAATGGCTCAGGTTGAACCAATTATGGTTCAGTATTAGAAGAACTTCAGCCATCGAACTGGCTGTTCTCCAGCAACCACAAGCTCTGGTTTTCCTCTTACAAGCTAAGATCTGCATCGCATATACCATTACCTCCAATGGCTTGGAATCTTCTTTGAGGTTGACCCGTGACTCGGTGTCTCTAATGATAGTATCCTTCTCCTGAACCTCTCTTTGTGCTCCTTTGATGAATTTGGAAGGTTCATGATGGCAAACTTCAATATTCCCATGTAGCAACCAACCCAGTTAGCCTATAATTGGTCTTCTAGATGGATTGCTAAGCTTCCATTTCTTAGCTAGAGATCATCTTGTAGGTCTGAGGATACTATTTGGAGTCTCCTTGGGCCAGAGAAGGGGGCAGATGCTTTGCAATCTTCACCTGGCAGATGTCTCCATAGACCAAACCAATTGGTGAGTGGGGATTCCATTTACAGGAGGCACCATTAGGTTCTTAACAGGCTATAGTAATTCAAGGACATGCATTTTAAGTGGCTATTGCATATGTTCCCCTTGAAACTTGGACCTACAAGTTGCATGCAAGTGCTTTTTGGCTTTAAAGCTTGAAACTTTGAGGACCTGTATATAAGGGTGTCAATTTGTAACCGAAACCAAATACCGAATCCGAAACTGAGCCAAATTAACTGAACCAAACTGAGCCGACGCGAATAGATTCGGTTCGAGTATATGAGTATCCACCTCAGTTCGGATCGGTTATGGTTCAGCGTATAAGAACTGCGGTTCAATCCGAAATTGAACCGAATTTCCCTTAAAAGAAGACTTGTTGATGTCATGATGTGTTGATTGGTAAATAGTGAAGAAAAGAAGAAAAAGACTCGTCAGCTGTTCCCCAGCCTGTCCCAATTTTGAATTACTCTCTGGTTCGGCGGCCTGGCTTTTATAGGTAAACTCCCCATCAATTGAAAGAAGCGGCTTTCGGTGCAGATAGAACGTCAAGTTAGCATTCTTGTTATAGTTAGTTATCAGGAATGAACAAGAAGTATTGACGTCATGTATTTTATTAAAAAAAAAAAAGTAAAAGATGACGTGATGTATACTAATTCCCATGTCCCTTGTCACTTTTTAATTCATCTCTCACCTTCCGTATCTGCCAACTCCCGAGGAACCTTAAATCCCTAATCCCTGTTCTCTCTTCTTCCTCCAGCAGCCCAGCCCCTTGCCTCTCCGATGCCACTGATGATGCCTTTTGCTAGACCTTCTTATGTACGTAGTGCCATGACTATCGTCTTCCATGGTGTTGCACTAGACTGCTGGTGTTTATATTATATTATATTATTTTATTTTATTTATTTATTTTTTGATCCTCAAGGGGATAAAGATCTGGCTTTTAACAAATGGTTGATGTAGATCTGGATGTTGAAGCGAGCAGTGATGTTGCTTTGAGATCATGGTTGTGGGAAGGTCGCCGTTACATCTTATCTTTGAGATCTGAGTTGTTGGGTGTTGGGAACAAGGTATGTGGGTGTGGTTGTAGAGATTCAGAGGTGATTTGTTTTCTCCGGCAGTGAGATAGTGAGTGGGTGTGGCACACAGAATATCAATGGAACCGAACTTCAAACCGAAAATTGGAACCGAAACTGAACCAAAATGAACAGATTCGGCTTGAGTATTAGATTGTGGAACCGATTTGGTTTTCGGTTCTCGGTTCGGATCCTGTTCATGTTGTCCACCACTTGAACCAGACCGAAACTGAACAAAAAACCGGAATCAAGCTGATTGACACCCTTACCTGTATATTATAATATGACTCATCATAGATCCTCATTCTGTCCTGTAGGAGAAGGATATCGGCTTTACATTATGTACAGAGCCCTCAGAACCTATGATAAATGTGTCCCCCAGTCCATTTTACCTCTTATCTAGCTTGGATGTGCTGTTGCTTAATTCATCATGTTCCTTTTACCTTGATCTCCCACTCTTTTATGTTTTAGCGTTTAGCCACGAGTTTTAATTTTCCATTTGAATACACACCAAAGGAAGAAAATCAGAGAAAGGAGTTTCTTCAGTACCAAGACAGACACCAAATGTTCTGTAAAATTTTCAGAACATTAGGCTTCCTATTCCTATTTTTTTTATCGATTCTGATTAGTGGTAGTGATGAATTAAGAATTTAAGATGACTTCATTGATACAGTTGCTTTTATCAGTTGTAATGGTAAAATGGGCGGGTATTCTGATATATGTATGGAACCTTGATTTTAGGACCTTCACCATTGCTCTGGTAAATTTTAAAGAGATTTATCATCAAGATTGAAATTATTTTGGACTGGACAATGCTGAACAGAAGACTTGTATCAAAATACAAACGGCAATGGAAGTTGTGAAGGTTGCTGCCTAGTGGGGCTATCCTGGGGCATCTTATCCTCTAGTAGTATACAATTTTCATTTTTATGTGACTTAGGGGAAATGCATTTGTAGCTAATTGTTATGGTAACTTCCAATTGAAGAGTGAAAGAGGAAGGAAAATACAGTATTTCAGTCAGCTGCCTTATGTGACAATAGGCAACCCTCTGACTGCACTGATACTAGTACTGATACTAGTATGACATGTATCATGAACTTCGGAATTAGTATGACATGCATCATGAGCTTTGGCATTCATGAATGAGAATGCTGTCAATTTGTTGCGAGCAAATTTCACAAACTCACCCAAAGGAGCCAGTTCAGCTCCCATGGATGACTAAAAGAGGTTTGTCTGGCATACTCCATTTCATAGCTGAGCTACTATCAGATTTACTAAGTGATATTTATCTACAGGTGCTTTTAACCAAATCAGTGCTTTCGGTAAGAACGTAGAACCCTGCAGCATTTTTCTTTTATTTTTCCAACATTGCTTGAACTGAAATGACATGTTGCCTTCACTTATAAACATAAGCCATTTTAGTAGAAAAATCTAAACCATTTACGAGTTCTTTAGATTTAATTGTTGATCAGGTGATACAATCTCCGAGTCTCTGACACACATTGTAATAAAATTTGGCTATGCACTTGCTGCATATCAGTTTTTTTGTAGACACGATTTCACTTTCCAATAGTTTGTCTGAATCAAGTCTTCCCCCTCACAAACCCACCCACCCCACCCCACCCCCCCCCAAAAA
>NC_056558.1:19188563-19260321 GCF_013358625.1 Macadamia integrifolia
AAAACAAAAGGGTGCTCTTTAAGAGGGGGTTTAATTGGTGTCTGTTGGGTTTAATATACAATACTAGTGTACTGTAAGAATCACCACTTGACTTGAACAACACAATGAAGCAACCAGTCTTTGCTAAATTTCATGCGTTTGATTGGCAGCAGTTATTCAAGAAGAAAGTAAATGCAAATGTGAACAAATATTTTTGGGTTGTTAACTGAATGAGTTACCTCAATGTGAGTTTATTTATTGGACTAAACAATTTTTGTTGTCCATTGTTTTACCTAAATCTATGTTGATTTCATGTGCAGTCATTCTCATCTTGGTTAATCAGTGGGCAACAAAGGGTTTAAGTGCGACGTTTAACCATGATCAGTTGTTTGGAGGGATGTGGCCTGGTGTATACCTGGCTTTGTGCTTCTCCTGTGGTTACTTTGCACATGACCAGTGGGATATACTCCGGTTCCGGCTGTATAATGGAGTGATCCCTTCAATCCTTGTACACCACTTGCTACATCTGGTTTGGTTTACACTTGCTTTGTACCGAAGAGTCACTGTAAACTATCTTATTCTGACCCTTATTTGTGAGGTATTTCACAAAACATTATTTTCATTATCTCTCATGTATCTTCTTGTTTCAAATTGTCTTTCTTCATCTGCTATTGAAAAAGAGCACTGCATATATTTTTACATAGCTACATATGTACATATGCTGCTGTTGTCCCATCCTAAGTTGTGTTGTGTGACAAACAGCTTCATTCAATATTCCTACACGTGAGGAAAGTGCGGCGAATGGCTGGAGTACGGGACACAAATTCCAAATTTGTGAGAGTAGAATGGGCACTCAACTGGATCACCTTCTTCCTAGCGAGGCTCGGTTCACACATTCTCATCACAATCAAGCTCATTAAAGATGCGTCCAAGTTCGGGAAAGGTGTTGAACTCCCACTAGCCCTTTTTGGGATGGTGGGAATGAATTTGCTCAATGTCATTCTTGGCCTTGATCTCTTCAAAGCTTATAGAAGAGAGAAGAATGAACACCCTAGACATCAGGAATGAAAAGAGGAAAGGGGAAAAAAAAGGAGAATGTCATGTTATTTTCCAGTGGCATTTGAATTTTTGGCTACATCTGGCTGTAAATTAAGAGGAAAAAATTATTTCTCTAAAATGCAGTGATTTAGATTGATAACCAATATGTTAACAGGAGAATGTAAAGGCCATTTTTTTTTTTTTTATTAAAATTATTTGTGCCTTTCAAATGCAACCTAGTTATACTTTTGCCTTGTTCTAGGACAGCGAGTTACTGTAAGCAGAAGGATACAACGTTTATATGCAATGGATCAATTTGTATTTTTTGTGATATATTTAGGGTAAAATTTTCCTCTCCTTTGTATTTTGTTTTCTTTCCTTGTTTTTGGCTGGAAGAGTGGAGAAACTTAACAGGGAACTGCCTAAATCCAAAAATGATTTGTATATTTTTGAGTTCTTTTGTATTTTAAGCGCCAGCTTAAAAAAGTTATGGCAGAATTGTCTCTGAGCCTAAGGTGTGTCTTATGCCCACTCACATGAAAATTTATTTATTTATTTTTTATTTTTTATTTTCTCTCTCTTAAAAAATGAAGTTAAAACTTCATTGTGAGAGGCTATAGGAAAGGCTGTAGGCTCATAGAACAGTTTGGTCTTTTTTCTTTTTTACAGGTTGGAATCCCATTAGCTTCTTGATGTAATTGCTGATTAGCCAGGATGCCAAGGTTCTTATAGTTTGGTCTTTTTTTCCTTCTTTACAGGTTGGATGTTGATTACAGGTTGCATTGGAATATAGTTCAACAGCTTGAAGCTTGGTTTAGTGATGCTTCTACATCTAATTAATTCAAGTTTGTTAAAACTTTTATTGTGTAGCTCCACTACTTGGGAACTGTGGAAGAGTACAACGCATGAAATTTTGAAGGTAAATCCTACACTGCACATACTGTTACCAGTTTTGATCTCTTTTTGGGTTAGTGAAGTCTTGAATTCTATGACATTTCTGATAGTTCTTATATACAACTTTTGACTTTGGGAGTTGTTACACCTCCCGTCAGAAGTCATGAGTATATATATATATATATATATATATATATTTTGGGTGTGTCAAATGGACACGTCTAGAGTGGGATGTAGTGAAGGTTAATATGGATGGGGGCTTCCTGGGGTAATCCTGGACCTTGTGGTGGAGGAATTTTCCAGTATTTTAAAGGTGGGTTGGAATTGCTTTTGCTGTTATTATATTCTCCTAGAACTAATTTAGTTGTAGAAGAACAATCCTTGATGCTTTAAGATATGCTATTATACTTAGTTATGATAACATTGTCACTGAATCATATTCCCAGAGTGTTGTGGATGAGCTTTAGTGATCTTGCAGATGTTTCAGTGGTCTTCCCTGAAGTGGGTTTCATTGTTTCAAGTGTTCTTTTCCTTACAATTTTTTTGAGAAGGAAACTAAAGGGAGTCGGCTATCAATAAAATAAAATAAACAATTAAACTTCCTTTGATTTGCATGCAATCAGATATCCAGACTGAATCCTGAAATATAACAGAACAAATGGATCTTGAAGATTTCATATTGATGAGGCAGTTTAGTCATCCTCCAACAGTAAAAGTAAACATATCAGGGTTTAAAGTTTCGGACTGTATTGTATCAGTATTGGTCAGCATCGAGATGATAGAGTCTTGATATGTTACTTAATTTTCAAAAAGTGTTTGTATCGACCAATACGATACATATTTTTCAAGAAATGTTTCCCCTTCATATTCATGTGAAGGTGACGAATTTTAGTACGATGACAAAAAATTAGGAGTTTATAAATGTAAGGAATCATATTATGAAATAACACATCAAAAGCTTGGCAAGCAAATCTAGACCATAAGAAATCTGAGATATGTTATCCCTGTGAAAAATGGTAGTTGTTCTATATAAATACATATATGAAAAGAAACTGAAAAGATGATAAAAGGATTTAACATCTAAGTGGTGATTTTACAGTGTCAAACAATTGGTCATTGACTCCTTTGTGTCAAACCTCACCAATTGTTGCTCATCAATTTCCATTCTTACAGCTGATATTGAGCCTACTCATTGAAGTCCACATATTAAACAATCACAAAACAGCTCAAGTTGCTTATAGTACTCTTAGGATGAAAACCTAGATTTCTTAAAGCAAACACTATTCACAGCTTTCAACATTTAATAATATGCAATTGCAACATAACTAAGCATGCTTCAAATCACAGTTTTTTCAACTCTAGAGAGTTGATGTATGAGTAACAAGGAATAATATCAATTTAGAAATCAAAGAAAGATCACACAATTTTAATCCATTCACATTCAAATATTCAATCAACATGCCATAGGCATTTCTAAATCTTAGGGAGGAATATGGAGCTCCAAAAAAGAGAGAAGACATCGCCTTCATTCGAAGTAAATCCTTTACAATGACCAAGAGGCATTAGAAATGAATCTCCTCGAGGATTGAAATTGGTTTCCTTTAGATCCTTAAAATCCAGAGAAACTGCCCCTTTGTGAAGAGTCTCCAACCTTATTTCAGGGTTATGCCTTCATTTTGAATTATTGATTTTTTAAGTCTTTCCGGCCTCCTCTCTGTCAAAAAAAAAAAAAAAAAAAAAAAAAAAAAGAGAGTATCAGTTACTGGTCTAAGAATTGATAAAACCTTAATTCAAACTGATCACAAGAGTTTGAAGGCTCTTATGGATCAGACTATTCAAACTCCTGAGCATCAGGTATGGTTAACCAAACTACTTGGATTTCAGTATGAAATTCACTATAAAGCCAACAAAGACAATGGTGCAGCTGATGCTTTCTTGAGGCAAACTGAGGAACTGATGATGTTTATGGCTCTAACTACTTTGTTTGAAATTTTGGATCAACTCAAGTTAGAGCATGCAATTGATCCTCAAATTGGAAAGATTATGGATCAGTTCTAGCAAGGGGACGAGTAATGTAATGACTATTATGTGCGGCATGGTTTATTAATGAAGAAGGGTAGAATTGTGATGCCCACTAATTCTGACTTGAAGCAACAATTATTAAGGGAGTTCCACTCTTCACCTATTGGAGGTCATGCTGGAGTTGCACGAACCACTGCAAGACTAGCACTCAACTTTCATTGGCCAGCCTTGAAGAAGGATGTGCACACTTATGTGGAACGATGTGTGATTTGTCAACAAACTAAAGCTCAGCATACAGCCACATCTGGTCTTTTGCAGCCACTACCAATTCCCCAACAGATTTGGGAAAACTTAGCTATAGATTTTATCACCAGCTTGCCCAATTCAAAAGGTAAGACCATCATCATGGTAGTTATTGATTGATTGAGCAAGTATGCTCATTTCAGTGCCCTATCCATCCCTTAAACAGCTAGCAAAGTAGCCAAAGTCTTTGCCAATGATGTTTGCAAACTTCATTGGTATTCCCAAGTCCATTGTCAGTGATAGAGACATGGTGTTTCCTGGCAGATTTTGGCAGGAATTATTTCGCTTGCAAGGCACTACTCTTGCTATGAGTAGTGCATACCATCCTCAAAGTGATGGTCAATCGGAAGCTCTTAATAGGTGTTTGGAGATGTATCTATAAGCTTTGTGTGCGATTGCCCTGATCAATGGACCAAATACTTACCTTGGGCTGAGTTTTGGTATAACATTGCTTACCACTCAGCTGCTAAGATGACTCCCTATGAAGCTGTATACAACAAGCTTCCACCTACACTACGAAGACGAAGATATGAACCTGGGGCTGCTTCTTTGGAGGCTTTGGACAAGGATTTGTTGGACAGAGATGTGGTCCTACAATGCCTCAAGGTTAACTTGAACTAAGCACAACTTCGAATGCAAGCACAGGCCAACAAGCATCGAAGAGATAAACAATTTAATGTTGGAGATTATGTTTTTGTGAAATTGCAACCTTATAGACAAGTTTCAACTTGCTCAACGGCACTGTACCAAATTTGCCCGAAGGTACTATGGTCCTTTTCTCATTATTGATCGTATTGGATTAGTAGCTTATAAGCTTCAATTGCCTGCGCATGCAAAAATTCATCCGGTATTCCATGTTTCCCTGCTCAAACCATTCAAAGGCGATCCTGCAGTTGCTCCTGCTCCATTACCAACTGATTCTATGGGTGCCCATCCAGTGATACAGCTATTAGCAATTTTGGACAGCAGGATTGTTTGGAGAAAAGGACTAGCATTCACTCAACTATTAGTACAGTGGGATGGTTTAGTCCTGGTGCGACTTCATGGGAGGACATCTCAGTCTTGCAATATGATTATCCCACTTTGAACCTTGAGGACAAGGTTCTTTTCCCAGAGAGAGCTAATGTTACTAGCTGTAATGTTGGGAGTGGGCAAGTGGTTTGTAGGAGAAGCAACAGAAAGGGGAAGGCTCCAAAGAGATTAAGTGATTACAAAGTTGGATGACGCCAACTCAGCATCATAGCTGAACGACAACAGGGCAAGTAGTTAGTAATTGATTCTTGATTCTCGATTCTCGTAGCCTATATAAGGCAGTAGTTAAATGGGATTAGGGGTGATTAGTCTTTGATTCATTCTTATACTGTAATAGGGGAGGTTCCGGTGCCTCGAAGCCAGAGGATTCTGTTTTCTTAATTGAGATTCTTTCTTTCTTCTTCCTCCTTATCTGAAACCCTAACGGAGGGTGAGGAGGAAATGGATAAAAAAAGGGTAAAATTGGAATTATACAAAAATAAGGTATCCCAAACAACATATTATATGACGAGAATTACCTCAAATGGTAAGATTTCAAATGTTGGATACACATCGTGCAATTTCTCCAAACATTAGGTACCTTAGCTGTCGTTTACCTTTTTATTTATTTATTTATAATTCATTATCAAGCAACAACAAAATCAAAACCAAGGTTTATCACTTTATCTATATTGTCATGAATTTTTCTATGATTCCACCAAGTTATAGATTCAGTGGGTAATAAGTCAAGGGCGTCTAACTCTACCAGAGATTCCAAATGCAATGATTTGATTGCCTAATACTGGATCTCCAGAGGTATATACCCAAAGCTTTTCCTTTTTTGAGATAATAAGCTAGGGGTGTAAAACCCAGCCCAACCAAAAACCTAACCCAACCCTAAAGTCTCTTAACTCAACCAAAGCCCAGCCCAACTCTAAGTCGGGTTGGGATATCTCAACCTAGGCCCAACCCTATAGCTCAACCCAACCTAGCCCTGATGAACCCTGATTGGGTTGGGTTTAATCCAATTCAATCCAATCCAATACTATTGATTGTTTAGTTGCTTGATCTTGATGCATTGCAGAGGTCAAAGACCAAAGTTTGCGTATGTGTAGATTGTGGGAAACAAAAGACCTTTTTCTATAAGTACCCATAAATAATTATTAGCATATTTATATGATTATATATTGAAAAAACATGGTTGGATTGGGTTGGGTCGGGTCGGGTCGGGTTGGGTTGGGTTGAGACATCAACCCAGGCCCAACCCAACTCTGCCTAGGGCCCGAATATCTCAACCCAAGTCCTGTTTGGGCTCAGGGTCGGCTAGGGCTGGTTCGGGTTGATCGGACTTTTTTGACACCCCTATAATAAGCCAAACATTGTTATCAAAAGCCACAAACAGTAGTACTAAGAAAATCTCCTCTTTACTATCACTTGGCTAATACCCACTATTTACAATCTTGAGAGGATGAACAGAAGCCATCAAAAGAAGAGTGCAGATCAGGAGAACCGTATGGTCTGATCTACATAGATGGAATCCATCACATAGTTTTCCTTGGATGGATTCCATCTGTGTGGATCATTCCGTCCGAGAGCTTAAGTAGGACCACGACCATGGTTCAGGAACATAGTAGAGGAGATTACACTATTTGATGGTAGGTAGGGCACTGAGCTCAGGGGAGGAGAACTAGGAATCTAGATTAGGTTTTCGAGAATCATTCTTGTCTGGTCTGACCTACACAAATAGAATTCATCATAGGATTTTTCCTTTGGGGGATTCTAACTGTGTGGATCAGTCCCATTCAAGAATGACACTCATAAGAGAACCTGATCCTGCTCGGATAAAAATCCTCTGTTGTTCCCCATCTCTGTTTTTCCATGTTTTGCTAGGTGCAGAGCGCGACACGTGGACAATCCATCACCAACGGTCAAGATTAAAAAAGTTGGTTGAGGGTTATTCATCCGGTTTACAAGTGTGGATGACTCGAACCGGGTTGGATCTTGATTCAGAAAGGATGTGTGGAAGCTTTGAGCTTGCGATAGTGGGAGAAGGAGTTGGAGCAGGAGAAAAGGCAGGGGGAGGCGGAGGAGGAGGTGGAGATGGGGTCAGTGGTGGTGGTTGTGTTGAACGAAAAGAGACTGAGGAAGGATTTCGGAGGAGAACAACTGGGGTTTGGGCGGAAACAGAGAGGGGTTCTCCGGCGGCGAAGTCGGAAAGAGCGGAGCCAGTGAGGCGAAGGGAGCGGAGGTAGTCGGAATGAGAGGCGGCGAGGTGGGAGAAGGAGTTGGAGAAGGAGAAAAGGCAGGGCGAGGCGGAGGAGGAGGTGGAGATGGGGTCAGTGGTGGTGATGGTGGTGGTGGTTGTGTTGAACGGAAAGAGACTGTTGTCCAGCCGGCTCAGTGGTGGCATCGTTCTCGGCCAAAGGGCCAAACCCGGAGTCACCGGAGATACTGAAACCAGACGTGATAGCAGGGTTGGGATTCTGATTTGGGTTCTCTAGCTCCATTTTTCCCCTTCTCTCTTTCTTTCTTTTTTCATGAAGATGTTGCAATGTTAGGGATGCCGGTCGTGGTGCCGACGGCTAGGAGCGGTAGATCCGCTGCCCAGAAATCCCATGCTTTTTTCTTTCTTTTTTTTAAATGCAGCCCAGGTGGAAAGGGAGGATTGAGGAGGGAGAGTGAGTGAGATAGAGGAAGGAAAGGCTCTGGGTAACAGAGGGTGAAGAAGAAGAAGAAGAAGAAGAAGAAGAAGAAGAAGAAGACAGAGGGTGAAGAAGAAGAAGAAGAGTGAAGAAGAAGAGAGGAGGAAACGGGTTGGGTTGGAATCTCGGTCTGGTNTTTTTTTTTTTTTTTAATTAAAATTATTTGTGCCTTTCAAATGCAACCTAGTTATACTTTTGCCTTGTTCTAGGACAGCGAGTTACTGTAAGCAGAAGGATACAACGTTTATATGCAATGGATCAATTTGTATTTTTTGTGATATATTTAGAGTAAAATTTTCCTCTCCTTTGTATTTTGTTTTCTTTCCTTGTTTTTGGCTGGAAGAGTGGAGAAACTTAACAGGGAACTGCCTAAATCCAAAATTTTTCCTGTTAAGTTACACAAAAAGCTGAAAAATGATTTGTATATTTTTGAGTTCTTTTGTATTTTAAGCGCCAGCTTAAAAAAGTTATGGCAGAATTGTCTCTGAGCCTAAGGTGTGTCTTACGCCCACTCACATGAGAATTTATTTATTTATTTTTTATTTTCTCTCTCTTAAAAAATGAAGTTAAAACTTCATTGTGAGAGGCTATAGGAAAGGCTGTAGGCTCATAGAACAGTTTGGTCTTTTTTCTTTTTTACAGGTTGGAATCCCATTAGCTTCTTGATGTAATTGCTGATTAGCCAGGATGCCAAGGTTCTTATAGTTTGGTCTTTTTTTCCTTCTTTACAGGTTGGATGTTGATTACAGGTTGCATTGGAATATAGTTCAACAGCTTGAAGCTTGGTTTAGTGATGCTTCTACATCTAATTAATTCAAGTTTGTTAAAACTTTTATTGTGTAGCTCCACTACTTGGGAACTGTGGAAGAGTACAACGCATGAAATTTTGAAGGTAAATCCTACACTGCACATACTGTTACCAGTTTTGATCTCTTTTTGGGTTAGTGAAGTCTTGAATTCTATGACATTTCTGATAGTTCTTATATACAACTTTTGACTTTGGGAGTTGTTACACCTCCCATCAGAAGTCATGAGTATATATATATATATATATATATATATATTTTGGGTGTGTCAAATGGACACGTCTAGAGTGGGATGTAGTGAAGGTTAATATGGATGGGGGCTTCCTGGGGTAATCCTGGACCTTGTGGTGGAGGAATTTTCCAGTATTTTAAAGGTGGGTCGGAATTGCTTTTGCTGTTATTATATTCTCCTAGAACTAATTTAGTTGTAGAAGAACAATCCTTGATGCTTTAAGATATGCTATTATACTTAGTTATGATAACATTGTCACTGAATCATATTCCCAGAGTGTTGTGGATGAGCTTTAGTGATCTTGCAGATGTTTCAGTGGTCTTCCCTGAAGTGGGTTTCATTGTTTCAAGTGTTCTTTTCCTTACAATTTTTTTGAGAAGGAAACAAAAGGGAGTCGGCTATCAATAAAATAAAATAAACAATTAAACTTCCTTTGATTTGCATGCAATCAGATATCCAGACTGAATCCTGAAATATAACAGAACAAATGGATCTTGAACAAATGGATCTTCAATCCTGCAGTTGCTCCTGCTCAATTACCAACTGATTCTATGGGTGCCCATCGAGTGATACAGCCATTACCAATTTTGGACAGTAGGATTGTTTGGAGAAAAGGACATTTCAGTCTTGCAATATGATTATCCCACTTTGAACCTTGAGGACAAGGTTCTTTTCCCAGAGAGAGCTAATGTTACTAGCTGTAATGTTGGGAGTGGGCAAGTGGTTTGTAGGAGAAGCAACAGAAAGGGGAAGGCTCCAAAGAGATTAAGTGATTAAAAAGTTGGATGACGCCAACTCAGCATCATAGCTGAACGACAACAGGGCAAGCAGTTAGTAATTGATTCTTGATTCTCGATTCTCGATTCTCGATTCTCGTAGCCTATATAAGGCAGTAGTTAAATGGGATTAGGGGTGATTAGTCTTTGATTCATTCTTATACTGTAATAGGGGAGGTTCCGGTGCCTCGAAGCCAGAGGATTCTGTTTTCTTTTAATTGAGATTCTTTCTTTCTTCTTCTTCCTTGTCTGAAACCCTAACGGAGGGTGAGGAGGAAATGGATAAAAAAAGGGTAAAATTGGAATTATACAAAAATAAGGTATCCCAAACAACATATTATATGACGAGAATTACCTCAAATGGTAAGATTTCAAATGTTGGATACACATCGTGCAATTTCTCCAAACATTAGGTACCTTAGCTATCATTTACCTTTTTATTTATTTATTTATAATTCATTATCAAGCAACAACAAAATCAAAACCAAGGTTTATCTATATTGTCATGAATTTTTCTATGATTCCACCAAGTTATAGATTCATTGGGTAATAAGTCAAGGGCGTCTAACTCTACCAGAGATTCCAAATGCCATGATTTGATTGGCTCATACTGGATCTCCAGAGGTATATACCCAAAGCTTTTCCTTTTTTGATATAATAAGCAAGGGGTGTAAAACCCAGCCCAACCAAAAACCCAACCCAATCCTAAAGTCTCTTAACTCAACCTAAGCCCAGCCCAACTCTAAGTCGGGTTGGGAAATCTCAACCTAGGCCCAATCCTATCGGGTTTAGCTCAACCCAACCCAGCCCTGATGAACCTTGATTGGGCTGGGTTTAACCCAATTCAATCCAACCCAATATTATCGATTATTTAGTTGCTTGATCTTGATGCATTGCAGAGGTCAAAGACCAAAGTTTGCGTATATGTGTAGATTGTGAGAAACAAAAGACCTTTTTTTATAAGTACCCATTAATAATTAGTAGCATATTTATATGATTATATACTTAAAAAACATGGTTGGATTGGGTTGGGTTGGGTTGAGACCTCAACCCAGGCCCAACCCAACCCTGCCTCTGGCCCGAATATCTCAACTCAAGCCCTGTTCGGGCTCAGGGTTGGCTAAGGCTGGTTTGGGTTGACTGGACTTTTTTGACACCCCTATAATAAGCCAAACATTGTTATCAAAAGACACAAACAGTAGTACTAAGAAAATCTCCTCTTTATTATCACTTGGCTAATACCCACTATTTCCAATCTTGAGAGGATGAACAAGAGCCATTAAAAGAAGAGTGCAGATCAGGAGAACCATACGGTCTGATCTACATAGATGGAATCCATCACATAGTTTTTCCTTGGATGGATTCCATCTGTGTGGATCTTAAGTAGGACCACGACCATGGTTCAGGAACATAGTAGAGGAGATTACACTATTTGATGGTTGGTAGGGTACTGAGCTCAGGGGAGGAAAACTAGGAGTCTAGATTAGGTTCTTGAGAATCATTCTTGTATGGTCTGATCTACACAGATAGAATTCATCACAGGATTTTTCCTTTGGAGGATTCTAACTTAGTGGATTAGTCCCATACGAGAATGATACTCATAAGAGATCCTGATCCTGCTCTCGATAAGTAGCTAGGTACTCAAAGCAGATTTGGTAATGTGGCAGTAGCTGACGAATTTGGAAGCGAGATATTTGCAGCTTTGCTTACGTCCAGGAGGCACAGTTTTGTAGCAGATGCATTTGGGGCAGAGAGAAGCATCGGAGCACCAGCAGTGAGGAGGACGTGATCTTGTGCATTTACTACAACTATCACACCAATGACTTCCCGACTCTTCATAATTTCCTGTCAAACAACAACCCTAATGTCACAATGTGTGTGTGTGTGTGTGAGAGAGAGAGAGAGAGAGAGAGAGAGAGAACAACACCACTAGTTTCTGTGGCAGCGAGAACCTCAGTAACGTGGGCCCTAGTAGCAGGAATTGTTCCTAGAGAGAACAGCACCATTAGTGCCATCATCAACACCACCACCACCTTCACAGCCATCTATCTATCTCACCACACAAACCAGTAATCCCACAGGACTCTTACAAACCGAACTTGGGTGCATGGTCTTTTATAAATCATTATATAGATATGAGAGTGTAGGTGGGGAGCTAGCAGAGCAAGTGGCTAGGTTGTGGATAAAAGTGTTAGGATGAGTGAGTGGGAGAGGGAAGTGGCTGAGGAAACAAGTGTTGGAATGGATCGGTGAGATCGAGGGGGCGACTTGTACTAAAACTTGCTGATTCTTGGTGGGGGAGGTCTGGAGATCAGTGGGTGAAAGGGATGGGCTGGCTCTTCCTCAACTTCCTGCTACTTGCTGAAGCAAATTCAGCTACCGCTTGTGAATTTGATGGAATCTTGAGGTATCAACTAGGGGTGTCAATTTCAGGCTCTGCTCGGCACCATTAAAATCCGATCAAGACAGCCCGATTAATATATATGGTGCGTTCAAACTTGACCCTTCTATAATTAGTCATTCTTGGTGGACAGAGTAAGCCCAAAAGTCACCTAATTGGCCTGATTATTTACAAGTCTGATCATTTAAAAATTATATATTGATATTTTTATCAATTATTGAATGTAAGTGAAAATTCTTTCGTAAATTATTGATGATTTACAAGCCTGATCATTTAAAAACTATATATTGATGTTTTTATCAATTTTTGTACTTTTTTCTTTTCTTCTCTTTGCTACCAAGGACCACTGTTAGCAAAAACGGGAAAGGCAAAAAAAAAAAGAAACGGAAGGTATGGGTTTTAAACAACAAAATTTTCCGAACGATAAGGTCAAATAAATGGTCAAAAAAACAGAGAATGACAAAGAAGGAAAACAGATGGTACGGATTTTAAACGTGTAGATTTTAAACAAACGGCACCAAAAAAAGGCTACTATACTCGTATAAATTAAGGAATTATTACATGAATACTTGCACCTTTGTTCAACATAACTACGGTATCCAACAATAATGCACACATATATATATATATATATATCTCATGTTTCATTATAAGTTTTATGACATATAATTGAATATCATCCACTACCAGTTCTAAATTTATACACCACACATGTCCAAGTTTTATTGAGCAATGGGGTTTGACTATGATGTTGTTCATTGTTGTCAACATAGTCAACACACTCTTAGAGTAATGTATGTTTAGTTTGAGTTAGAAATCATCACTTTAGAAATAATTTTCAACAAAAGCATCAGTTTGTATTTCAATTTCGGGATCTATACATTGATATTGAGTTGAAGGTAATATCATAAGAAATATAGGTCATTTAGTTAGCTTCAAGTCGGCGAAAGAATTAGTTGGATCAGAGTTTGAGAGACAGAAATATGGTCAATTAAATAGACATTATGTTCAACAAGTTAAGTCTTAAAAAATGCCAAAAAAGGGGAACACGTTTAAACACATTTTAAATGTGTTTAGAGTAGAAATGTTTGTCGTTTGCTGTTTTTTTAAGTATCTTTGAGAAGCATATGGGAAAATGTGTTTTAAACGATAAAAAACGAGAACGTGTTTAAAATGGAGTTTTAAACGCGTTTTTGTTAACAGTGCCAAGGACAACGTAAGTTATCAAAAAATGCTTAATCTTGTCCATAAGGAAACCTAATTTTTTTTTTCTAAATTTTGAGAAATAAAAAAACGAAATCCTTCTGTTCCCGAAAGAGTCTAGATCAGGTTCACATAGGATAACCTAATTTTTATGTTCTCATACGGTGGTTTGCCGATGTGTAGCAAACCAAACACCGGCTACGTCCTATACGACCCCCACCTTCTCCTTTTCTCTCCTTCATTTTTTATTTGTTTATTTACATATTATTTGTATTTACTTATTCAGCCTTCCTAATATTTATTTAACATACCACTGTTATATCGAACTTCCAATGTTTTCGTTTTGGAAAAAAAAGAAGCTTAAAAAGTAGCGTGGCTCATAAGCCCAAACACAGTGGGGGCGAAATGGTCGCCCCATCCCTCATGAAAATTGAAAATTTCAGCCATGTTGATGCTTCTACTAATGTTCCCATTGGCCCCTACGCTGGTGTAAGGACCGCGCTACCTTTTGGGGGACCCTCTCCCTTAATTTTTTTTATCCTACCTCCCACCATTCTTCTTCTTTACATATGGATGGCGTGGAAGAGAGACAGAGAGAGGGGGGGGGTTGTGGGTGGGTGCAACAAAGCAAGGAGCAGAGGAAGGAGGTGATGGTGGGGAGAAGGGAAAAGGGAGTGAGGGATGAGGCCGGATGGGCCAGGTTGCAGGTGGAGTTACACGGGGAAGGAGGCGGTGCTGTAGGTTCAGGTGGGGTTGGGGGTGGTGGTTGTTCCTCCATCAGTGAGCTGGAATTTGAATCATTTTTTCTTACAAAAAAAAGGGGGGGGGGAGTTTGAATCATTTCTGCCATTCTATGAGAACAAAGGAGATCAAGTTACCTGAAAACAAGAAAGACAACAACTGATTTAGGTTCAACACACAGTGGAAACTTCTTAACATGTGATTCCTAATATTCCTCTTATATGAATTACATAACAGTGAACTACGATTGCGAGAAGAGATTAGATTTGACAAAAGAGGGAAAACTTAGGGAATTAGTCTGTTGCCCAAACTTGCGAGGGATGTGTATTGAGGTAATCCCACATTAATCATGGGTGACTCAACTATCAAGTATAAGAGCCATAAGAGGCCACCTCACTTTGTAACAATTGATTTTAAGATAGCAATTTAACATGGGATCAAAGCGGATACGTTGGGTTTCCATTGATGATGGGCCGTGCTCCACCCATGAACATTGAGCCCATAAGAAGACTTTTACGCAAGGGAGAGTATTGAAGTAATCCCACATTGACTGTGGGTGACTCAACTATCAATTCTAAGATCCACAAGACCACTCTAGTTTAAATAATGTAAGATATAGATTGTAGCACATTAGCGGTGGTCGGGCTACACAGGGGTGGTGGGTTGCACAGGAGTGGTCGACAATTGTAGTGGTTGGTGGGGGCAGGCTGGGTTGGGGGTAGATGTTATGTATCTCTTGTAGTTGTTTTTTCTCAATAAAGGTAGTTGCTATTTTTATTCAATAGAAGTAGTGGCTGGGTAGTAAGGTAATTGATCTGGAGAGTCCTTGTAGGTCCAAGTCAATAGGAGAAGTGGTTGGTTAGAGTCTTTGAGTCATAGTCTTTAGATTTTAATGTTACTATTTCCTAGTCATTAACACTTAATGTTACAATTTCCCTACAATTTAGCTTGGGAGCATGGATTGGAACGTTGTAATCCCTCTTCTATTTAAGAACAAGATTGGATTTAATAAAGATAGATTTTGAAGTTTTATCCACCCTTTGATATTTGGGAAGTTGATTTTTCATCAAATAAACCATATCTTGTCTTCTCTTTATTGACAAAATAGGTAGGAATAAGAAAGCTAAGTCTTGTAATATTTCGTACTTAGCTCAAGATAACATCCAAGCTAGTTGGGACTCTGCAACAAGGGTTACTCGATCGAGCAACCGTGTTCGTAATAGATGGTATCAGAGCTCGACATAACTGACCAATACCTAGATATTTTTTGGAGATTGTGTTGGGGAGTTTCACAGCTGCACAAGACAGAAAATTTAAGAGGATGATGGAGTTGGTGCATCAAATGTTCGCTGCCACCGACACTAAGATCGATGGTCGTGAGAAAGGTGAAAGCTTTGACAATCACCCTTCTCGAGATGGTGGTAGGACCTCTATGGGATTTATTAATGGTTCGGGAACTGCTAGAGCATTATTACCCAAGGTTGTGAAACTAGATTTCCCTAGATACAATGGCGAAGAAGACCCTACTAGCTGGGTTTGCCATGCTGATCAATTTTTCGATTAGCATTGTATACTTGTGGAGGAGTGAGTCCCATTAGCATCATAGAATCTTGAAGGCGATGCCCAACTGTGGTATCAAATTTTGAAGGAGGAAGAGAGAATAAACCCATCACTTGGAATTATTTCAAAGGAGAAACTTTTTGTGGGGTATGGTCCATCCTGCTATCAAGATTTCTTTGGTGAACTAACAGAGCTTCTTCAAACTGGGACAATGAGGGAGTACCAAAACCAATTTTCCAAATTGTAGTTACGAGCAGGGAAACTCCCACCAGAGCAATAAGTGGGGTGTTTTACTAGTGGCTTAAAGGAGAATTTGAAGGTGGACACCTAGGCATGCAAGCCTAAGATAATGTGGGCATCAATCGATCTCACTAGGTTATATGAAACACACAACTAGTACAGCAAAATTATTGTTCTAACTCAAACTAAGGGGACTTAAAATAGTCACCTAAACTCAAGGCATGCAACATTGCCGATAAAGAAGCTCTATCCTATTGAACTGTGTGAATCCGTGCCAAAGGATTATGCTTCAATTGTAACGAAAAATTTGACCATGAACATTGTTACAAGAAGCTTTTGCTTATTGAAGGAAGTTTGTCCAATGATTATGAGGAGGACCCATTTGTTACCTGAGATTTCCATTTATGCCATCTCTGCTATAAAGAATTCTTAGACCATGTAAGTTCAGGTAAAATTGGGGCAACAACGGGGTATCTTTTTAATTGATTCTGGTAGTACTCATAATTTCATGAGAATTTCTAGAAAATTTGGTTTGACACCTAACTATGAGGGAATATTGAAGTAGCCGTAGCTAATGGAGAGAAATTATCAAGTACTAGTCATTGCAAGGGAATTTATTTCTTTGTAGGGAATTCCTGTTAAGGTGGACTTCTATCTATTACTCCTTGAAGGCTGTGATGCGGTGCTAGGTGCCCAATGGTTGAGCTCTTTGGGTCCCGTAGTATGAGATATTTTAAATTACAATTGACTTTTAAAATTGATGGTAAGGAGGTGGTGTTGAACGGGTTACAAGCTCCTAAGGATAAAATCTTTGATGAGGTGGAGACGGAAAAAGATATAAAAAAGAAAAAAGAAGGGCTTTTATTACAAATAATCTCTCTGTCTATGCAAACCCCCAAGGTACATCTCTCCTTACAAGCTCTCATAATGTTACTGATGCACCCATTGAGCTCCTCCTGCAAAAATATGGGGATTTGTTCCAGTAACCAAACGGACTTCCACCAATGAGAGCTCAAGATCATCAAATCCCATTGAAAGTGGAGAGTGAGCCAATCTCTATGCGCCTATATAGATACCCTTATTAATTAGAGATAGAAAATAAAGTGATTGAGTTACTTAAATTGGGTACAATAAGGCCAAGCAACAACCCCTACTCTTCACCCGTTTTACTTGTGAAGAACCATGATGGGTCGTGGCTTATGTGTATCGATTATCAAGTTCTAAATCAGATTATCGTAAAGGGTAAATTTCCAATATCCATCATTGACGAGTTGCTGGATAAGTTGCATGGAGCGTCTTTTTTTACTAAACTTGATTTAAGGTCGGGTTATCATCAAATTAGAATGCATCCTAAAGATATACCAAAATCTGCTTTCCGTACTCATCAGGGTCACTATGAATTCTTAGTGATATCATTTGGGTTGACAAATGGTCCATCCACATTTCAATCATTGATGAATTCCGTCTTAAAAAATTACCTTTGTAAGTTTATTTTAGTATTTTTTGATAAAATTTTGATTTATAGTAAAAATTGGAATGATCACTTAAGGCATGTTGAAATTACATTTTCTATTTTAAGATCTCACCGGTTGTTTGTGAAAAGGGAGAAATGCAATTTTAGTTAAAGGGAAGTGAAGTACTTGGGAGAAGATCTCGAGAATGGTGGATTGGCCAAAACCTGCAACTCTCAAGGCCCTGTCAGGATTTTTGGGGTTAACTGGATATTACAGTAAGTTCATAAAGAACTATGGTAAAATTGCAGCCCCGTTAACTAACATGCTCAAGAAGGACGGCTTGAGATGGTCACCCCAGGCTAAAGAGGCATTTGAACAACTCAAGATTGTGATGACTAAAGCTCTAGTGCTTGCATTACCAGATTTCACCAAAAAATTCATTATCAAGTGTGATGCTTCCGGGGCTGGAGTAAGTGGTGTATGATGCGAGATAGAAGGCCCATTGCATTTTATAGTCACGCAAAACAAGGAAAAAACATATTTTTGTCAACTTATGAAAAGGAGATGTTGGCATTGGTTCTTGCTGTGCAAAAAATGGAGGCACTATATACTGGGGAGACCATTTATGGTAAGGACTGGTAAAAAAGTCTTAAGCTCAACAAAGGTGGTTGATGAAGCCCATGGGATATGATTTTCTCACTGAGTATAAAACAGGGAAGGAAAACTTAGTGGCTGACACACTTTCTAGAAAAGAAGACTAGTGGTGACAATTTTGCCATCTCTAGTCCAATTCCTATGAGGCTGGATCCCATTTGAGAAGGGTTTGCCAACAACCCCAAACTTCAGGAGTTTGTCGACCATGTACAGAAAGGAGAGGCTTAAGGTCCCTGAAGTTATAAAGAAGGAATTATATTTTTCAAAAATAGGATTTACTTGTTGGCCGAGTCACCATTGGTTGATACAATCAAGAATGAAATTCATTTAGGTACCCATTAGGGTTATCATAAACTCTCCAACAAATCAGGTCAGTTTTTTATTGGACAGGAATGAGGGAAAATAGCAGGGATCACATTAAGCAGTGTGATACTTGTCAACGTCAGAAGAAGGAGAACACCTCATCAGCTGGCCTTCTTCTACCCCTGCCCATTTCTACTCAAGTATGGACTGATTTATCTATGGATTTTATAGATAGGCTTCCAAAATCAAAGGGAAAATCAATTATGTTTGTGGTGGTAGACCTACTGTAAAAGTTTGCACATTTTATTCAAACAGCTCATCCGTACACTTCTACGACGGTGGCTTAGGTTTTTCTTTGATAATATCTTTAAATTATATGGTATGCTAAAACCCATTGTTTGTGATAGAGATCCGGTATTCAAAAGTGCCTTTTGGAAGGAGTTGTTCGTTTGCATGGTACGGATTTTAACTTCTCTTCAGCTTACCATTCTCAAACAGATGGCCAAATGGAGGAGGTGAATCAGACGATTGAAATGTACTTAAGGTGTTTCACGGGTGATAAGCCTATTGCTATAATACAAGCGTCCATAACTCCATGAAGAAGACAATCTATGAGATTGTTTATGGTCGACCTCCACCAATTTTGTTGTCATATGTTACTGATGCAACTGTAATTGATTCGGTTGATACGGAACTTGTTGATCATTATCAAATTATTAAGGACCTCATGGTTCAATTGTAAGCCATACAAAACCATATGAAGAAGTCTTATGGCAAATCTGATGGCAAGTGTCAAGCAGACAAAAGATTTGAAGCGGGTGATTGGGTCTACCTATGCTTTTAACCTTATTGGCAAGTGTCTATTTCACTTAGGAATTTGAATCTATCCCCAAGGTACTATGAGCCTTTTGAAATCTAGCAGGATGCTCTTGCAAAACCCAAGTGAAAAGATCATGGATGAAGAAATGATTGCATTTGAAAAGAATGGCACGTGGAACTTAGTAAGGAGACAATGAGATGCAAATGGGTGTTTACAATAAACATAAGTGAAAGCAAAAAGATAGCGCTGCTCCCGCTGCCTTGATGTTTTCGCACATCATGTCCTACCCCCTTGACTAGCATGCTAGTGCAATAGCCGCACAAGTGGATAGGTTTTTCTTTCCCTTTCCAATTACACCCAATCTCCATCTCTGTCACCGTCACTATCACTGCCACTACCATTTCTACCCAGCCCAGCCCCACCCGCCTCTGTGAGTCATAGCATGAGGTGGTGCTGGCGATGGGGTTACGGTCCCATATCAACTTATGGGGGCTGATCCCACATTGGTTTCCTACGGGAATTGATCTGGGTAGATATGGTATTGGGTCCACTCACCTTGTAAGTCGGTTTATGGGGTTGAGGTCTTCCAATACCGTATCAGTGGTATCAGAGGAGCCAATCCTCGGCCCAACCCGCATGCGGAAGGGGCAAACTGGTGCAGAGCGACAACCGCTAAGAAAGGATTTGGACTCAACAGTATTGGCTATATTTGGTGAGGGGAACATTTCTTACAAGATAGTTGCAATTAGTTCTTGTTGTTGAATTGCCTGAATATCCTTGAGAAGCTTCATTTGGTCGTGGTATTGCAATAAGGGTTGAATATCCCTGAGAAGCTTCATTTGTTCTTTAAATTTAGTCGGGTTGTTGAAAGGGTGTGGCAAAACATTTTGCTATTACCCTGCTTGCAACAATCAAAGAAACGGAATAATTCACTCTCACCTTTGGGTTCACAAATATTCTCTGTGGTTTTCGTGTTTTCAAAAATACCCTTTAAGATTCTATTTATTTAGCTGCTAGTAGGACAACCAAATTTTGTTCAAAGGTAAGTCAAGGGAGAGGACAAGGATGGGGTTAGGATTAGCATGGGGCAAGTTTGTCGGGAGGGAGGAGGGTGACAAGAGGAGGAAATAGATACGAAAGGGTAAAATAGGGATTATACAAAAATAAGGTATCTCAAACAACATATATATTGTGTGACCTAAGGTAACTCAAATGATAAGATTTCAAACTTTGGGTACATATTGTGCAATTTCTCCAAACATACTTAGATACCTTATTTTATTTTTTATTTTTTAATTCATTATCAAACAACAACAAAATGAAACAAGGGACTGATATTGGTATCGGTATCTGTATCGGATTGGCTGGATTGGCCAATTCGTATTGTTGTTGCCAGGGCTGGTATGCCTTAAGGTTTATCTACATTGGAATTTCATCAATTCTCCTTAATTAGGTTAATTGTGCATGGGGCACCCAATCTCCCATACACCCACTACAATGGATTTTTCTATGGGTACTACCAATCCTTAGATTCAGTGGCTAATAAGTCAAGGTCGTCTAACTCTTCAAGAGATTCCAAATGTCATGATCTGATTGGATGATACCAAATCTCCAGAGGTATTCAGGGTTTTTCCCTTTGGACATAGGCCAAACATTAATGATATCAGAAGACGAACAGTAGAACTAAGAAAATCTCCTCTTTATTATCACTTGGCCAACATTATCACTTGGCCAACACCCACTATTTATAATCTTGTGAGGATGAACAAGAGCCATTATAGGAGAACTGTACGGATTGATCTACACAAATGGAATTCTCGTATAGTTTTTTCTTGGATAGATTCCATCTCTGTAGATGATCAGTCTGTCCGAGAGTTTAAGTAGGACCACGACCATGGTTCAAATTTTTAAAGGTAGAGTGAAGAGCGATGTGATTTTGCCGCTTGTTGACAAATTCAAAGCGTGCTTGGACGGTTGGAAAGGGAGATGTTTGTTTATGGCGGGAAGGGTTGAGTTGGTTAAATCTGTGATGTGCAGCATACCCATTCATAATGTTGCGGTGTATTTATGGCCAACGACTTCCATTTCTCTTATGAAAAAATGGATTAGGAACTTCATTTGGAGTGGGAAAAAGAAGTCTTCTAGAGCTATCACTGTGAAGTGGATGGATGTCTGTAGACCTAAAGTAGAGGGTGGCTTGGGCAAGCGCAGATTGAAAGATATCAATATGGTAATGCTTGCAAAGTTAGCCTGGTATATCAAGAATGATAATTCGATGGTGGCTTCCTCCTTAAGAGGAAGGCTCCTTTCCTCATCAGGTACCCCTAAAAAGTCCTATGTTAGTTCTTCCATTTTGCCTGGGATTAGGAAAATTTGGAGCTTTGTTGAAACGCAAGAACAATGGGTTCTTGGTACTGGCTCAGAAATTTCTTTTTGCTCGGATAGGTGGCTTTCAGAGAAAAAAATTATGGAGTCCACCGGCCTCATTCAGCTCCAGCCCCTTGATGCTAAAGTGGCAGATTTCATTTTTGAGGGCAAGTGGGAGCTACCTCAGGTTCATTCTCCAGCCCTGCAAGAGATCTGTTTAAATATCAGGAAGTTTCCCATCCCTTCTATTCCTCAACCGGATAGAAGAATTTGGTCCCTCACTCAATCACGAAATTTCTTAGTTTGGTTTGCATGGGAGGGATTCGATTGAGAGCAATGCGTGTCCCATGGCATAATTTTATTTGGGCTAAGAGTCTTTCCCCTCGTGCTGCTCTGTTTGGTTGGCATTTGATGCATGGAAGAATTCCAACTGATGAAAAAGTGATGGCTTGTGCTGTTTCAATGGCTTCTAGATGCTCATTATGTCATGAAGAATCAGAATCTATGGGCCATATATTTTTATCTTGTCGTTTTTCAATAATGGTATGGTCTGATCTCCTTCAGGTGTTTGAGCTGAATTGGTTGGGTTTTCCGTCCATCTAAGAACTGTTTTCTTGGTGGAAAAGAAAGTCTCTCTATTCTCCTTAGAAGCAAATCTGGTCTGCCTCTCTCATATTTGGCCTCCATCAGATTTGGCTAGAAAGGAACCGTAGAAGATATGACTCTTGTGATAGGCCTCCTGGCTTAGTGACAAGAGCAATTATTTTTGACTTACAAGGGTTTGCCTATATTTTTCCAGTGTTGGTTAAGAATATAAAGGAGTTGCAGCTAACGTCCTCCATCTGCCTTACTAGAGCGAGGCCCAGACGGGAGAGAATTCAAGAATTGTTTTGGGTGCATTCTCGAGAGGGGTGTTTGAAAATAAACATTGACGGATGCTCATTAGGCAACCCGGACTACGCAGGTGTTGGGGGAATAAATCGAAACCACAGAGGTTATATTGTGAGATGCTTTGCCTCCTTTGTTGGAATTGTTTCTACCTTTGATGCAGAATTCGCTGCCTTCTTTGAAGAAATACGAATTGCCAAGGATCTGAATTTGAATTGGATTGAGGTTGAAGGCGATTCGCAAGCTGTTGTGTGGTGCATTGTGAAAGGTTTAATTCCATGGAATCAAAGGCAAGTGTGGTTTTCTTATTTGGAATTTTTAAATAGCATCCAATGGAGTATGACTCACTGCTATCGGGAAGTCAATGTAGTTGCAGATGGCCTTGCGAAACATGCTACCGCGATTAGATCCTCTACAGAATAGGACTCTGCTCCTAGATTTTCTACAAATGATATTGAGTGGGACGCAATGGAAAAGCCTAGGTTCCGGTTCTAGTGAATATTATGCTTCTTTTGAGGATGTAGTTTCATTTATTTAGACTTAATTCCCTCTCTGCTGATGGCCATGCCGAAGGTGGAGTGGGGACTTAAGTTTGTTCAGATTTGTCTGTTTGGATTTCTTTGTATTATTCTCATTCTTTTTTAATATATTCTTTGCTGACCTTAAGAAAAAAAGAAAAAAAAAAAAAAAAAAAAAAGAAAAAAAAAAGACCATGGTTCAGGAACATAATAGAGGAGACTACACTATTTGATGGTAGGTAGGGTACTGAGTTCAGGGGAGTCTGTATTAGGTTTTCGAGAAACATTCTTGTATGGTCTGATCTACACAGATGGAATGGATAGATTCTATCTGTGTGAATCAATCCGTACGAGAATAGTACTCATAGGAGAAACTGATCCATCACTTGATAAGTAGCTAAGGGCCTGTTTGATAACGTTTCAAGAAATGCGTTTCTACCATTTCTGTGTCTAGAAATAACAGAAACGGAACAAAAGGCATTTGATGAAACTGTTTCGTTTCACTTGTTTTCAGAAATAGAAATTGAAATTTCTACTTATTTATGGTTTAAGCAACGACCCAGGCGAGCCGTTTTTGGAAACGACTCGTGGCCATTTTTTGCTGGTTACTATCGACTTCCAGAAAGATGACTTATCAAACACCTTCAATTCCGTTTCTATTGCTAGAAATGGAAATTTATGTTTCTTTCGTTTTTGAAAACGAAAATGGCAGAAACATTATCAAACCGGCCCCAAATACTCGCAGCAGTTTTGGTAATGTGACAGGAGCGTTCGAATGTGAAAGCGAGAGATTCGCACATATGCTTTTTGTCGGGAGGCGCAGTTAAGTAGCAGATGCAATTGGGCAGAGAGAAGCACCGGAGCACCAGCACTGAGGAAGACGTGATATTGTGCATTTACTACAACTATCACACCAAGGACTTCCCCACCCTTTTATCTTTTCCTGTCAAACAATAACCATAACACAAGGTGAGAATGTAATATGAGAGAGAGAGAGAGAGAGAGAGAGAGAGAGAGAGAGAGAGAGAGAGAGAGAGAGAGAGAGAGAGAGAGAGAGAAGTTTCTGTGGCTGAGAGAAGCTCAGAAACGTGGACGCTAGTAGCAGGGATTGTTCCTAGAGAGAAGAGCATCATTAGTGTCATCATCGACACCACCACCACCTTCACAGCCATCGATCTATCTCACCACACAAACCAGTAATCCCAAGGTACTCCTACGCCAACCGAACTTGGATGGTCTTTTATAGGACAATAGATAGTTGTTCACTTTGGGACTTCACACTATTGTGTTCACTTTCAATAACATAAGAGAGTGTAGGTGGGGAGGGGAGCAAGTGGCTAGGTTGTAGAAACAAGTGTTAGGATGAGTGATTGGACGGAGGAAACGGAAAGTTTTGGAAATAGTGAGTGAGTGGGAAAAGGAAGTGACTGTGATAACAAGGGCACATTTGATAACGTTTCAAGAAACGCGTTTCTGTCGTTTCTGTTTCCAGAAACAGCAGAAACGGAGTAAAAAACGTTTGATAAAACTGTTTCGTTTCACTTATTTTTAGAAATAGAAATAGAAATTTTTACTTATTTATAGTTCAAGAAACGACCCAGGTGAAACAAGTTCAACTTGTTTCACCGTTTCTGGAAACGACTTGTGGCAATTCTTTCACTGGATACCATCGACTTCTAAAAACATGACTTATCAAACACCTTCAATTCCGTTTCTATTTCTAGAAATGAAAATTTATGTTTCTGCCGTTTCTTGAAACAGAAACGGCAGATCAAACGGGCCCCAAGTGTTGGAATGGATCGGTGAGATCGAGTGGGTGACTCGTCGTTTAAGGCTCTAATGGTGCATTAGTCTATTTATAATTTGATTAGTCCGAAGAAGCTCGATTAAAACCTGAAATTCGATTGAGTCCAACCGATTATATATATAAACCGTTGATCACAGTGCAAGCCAAAAGGCCTGACTAGGACCAATTGAGCCCAATCGGTCGACACCAACATCTAACATGCCCCCTCTCTCTCTCTCTCTCTCTCTTGCCACGATCTTCTTTTACTGAATGATCATATTGTATTAAAGAATCATGAAAGGAGAATAAAAAGTTACAAGAATACTGAATGGACATTCCCAGACGAATAGAAACAGAAGATTGATTGGAGACGACAACCTTCGGCATTACCATCAGCAATAAGAGAGAACCAATCATCTCAAAAACGATCATCACCTAAAAGATTGAAATCTAGTTCTACATTGAGCATCAATCAATGTAGAATATCCGTGCTTAGCTGCTGCCTCCTCAGCTATTCCATCAACGATTGGAATATCCTACCTCTAGCGATGTGTTATTTTCCTCTCAAACCTGCAACACGACTCTCTCTGCCTCTCCCCCTCTTTCTATCTCTCTTTTGCTCCACTGTTACTCCCTCTTCCCTGCTCTCTCGCTATCTATTCCTCCATCCCTCGTGGTTTTCTTAGAAGAACAAAAATTTCTTGCCAAGAAGAAAATATTTATTTTGAACTTGCGCAAGGAAAATCTTGGATTACGAGATAAAATTCAAAATTTAAAATGTGAATCATCCACCCACATAAAGTATACAAAGGCTGATAAAGTTTAACAGTTAAGAAAACCATATGGGCCCATTTGTTTAGGGGGTTTTGATGGGGTGGGATTTAAGGGGTGGACAGTTGTATTTATTTTTCCAAAAATATAGTAAATTCATGTGTTTGGATATAATGGGCCGGGAAATACTCTTAGACAACATTGGGAGTTGAGCTTTCCTGTATGCTGAAGTGGCTTTCCCCCCATGCCCTTTCAAAATCCTATCAAATTGTTGGGACTTTGCGGGATGGAAAGTCATTGCAATGGTTTGCGACGTCAGCCTCCACCCAACCCAACCCCAACCTTGCTACCATTGCCCCACAAGACAACAATTGTCATCATGATCGACAATATCGCAACTGATGTAGACTCCACCTTCTCATGGCACAAGCATGGCAGTTCAGTTCTAGAAACCCGAGAGTCTTGCCACTATCGCTACTCAATGAAATCCTTCCAACAATTTACCTGACTTCGATGGTCGAATCAACCATCCTCCTCCCCACTGATGCAAGGTCGTAATTATCCTTCAGCTCCATTACCGTAATTTCTTTCCTTCGTCTCAACCCTGTAATACCACCAGCAAAGCCATGGCCCCAGTGAGAAGTTGCAGAAACCTAGCACTCTCTTTCTTCTTTGCTCTATTCTCTCTCCCACTCTTTTTTTCTCTAAAAGGATAATTTCATTGAGAAGAAAAAAAATAGGAATTCATACAAGAACAAAAACCTCAACCTCGATCTCCCTACCCCCACCTTTGGCATTGCCATCAGCAAGGGAAAAGAGACCGCAATACCCGAATCTATAATTGGGTCTACCATTAGTATCTCTACTTAACAGATCCCCTATATGTGTAGGAAATGAAACATTTGAATCTGATATTCCAATCTTTGCCTCATCTTTAGCTAAGAAATCAGCTATAGAATTTGCCTCTCTAAAAATGTGAGTGATTTTCCAAGTGATCCCATCGAGGTAGGTCTTTAGGTAAGACCATCTTTGGCAGCAACCAATGAACCTTCTTTTGATAAACAAGCATCACCACCGCACTGGAATCGGACTCCACCCATAGCTGCTTGATATCCATCTCATGAGCACGCATAAGATCCTCCATGAGCCCTTCCATCTCTGCTTCAAATACCCCCCGTTACACTTATAAAAAATTTATAGGATCCCATAACCCTTCCTGTATGATCACGAAAGATCCCTCTTGCTCCTGCTTAGCCAAAATTTCCCATAGAGCTCCCATCAAAATTTAGATTTACCCAATTTACACGGGGCTTGCACCAAAAGACCTCCAAAATTGGAGTAGAAGGGCCAACCTGTATTCTCAAACCAAGCTTCCTACAGAAAATTATATCGGCCGTTGATCTTACTTTGCCTTTAGTGTTGGGATTGCTATTCCTTATCTCTTCAATGATCGTCTGGCAAATATAAATACAAAGTCTCACTCTACCATCCTGCCGCCACATATTCCTCTCTCGCCAAATATTATCAGCTACAATTACTAGCCCCATCGCCCAAGCTTCTTTGCAACAAACTTGGTTTTGCATCCTTTTCCACCATAGATAAAGCATTGACAAGGACTCATGATTCTTCCATCCCACATTAAAGCACCCATAGAAAAATTTCCATATCTCCTCAGAGAATGGGTAGTGGAGAAAGATATGCTCTATTGATTCAGCTTCCGCACTACATAAGTTGCACTTTGATGCAAGTGCAATTCCTCTCTTCTTGACCGCATCATCCGTAGGTAGTGGAGAAAGATATGCTCTATTCTCTCTTCCACTCTCTCTCCAATAACTAAGTGTTAACCAAACAAGGTTGGGGTGGAAAAGTCCAACTTTTCTCGAACTTTACTGTCCTTACCTTTAACCCTACTAACATGTGGGACCCAGTAGGTAGAGATTCCCACCCCAAACTCCCCTAAAAATAAACAAGGCCTACAAGAATCTATAAGGTTTTCTTTTCGTCAACATCGGCCACCTCCCATATGAACCCCACCTTCTTCTTTTCTCTCCATTTTTTATTTGTTTATTTGCATAGTATTTTTTTTCTTTATCCAGCCTTCTTGATATTTTATTTAAAATCCCACTTTTACATCCAACATCTAAGGGAAACAAATCCTCTCTAAGTGTTGCGTGTCCGGCAGCCTGGGGTGTGTATTGTATTCAGGTGCTGCTAGCTGTCTAATATGAGCGGGACGCATTGGGGAACTGAAGAGGATCTGGGTCCGCATCTCCAGGGGGAAATGATTGTCCCACCCCTCATGAAAAGTGGAAATCCTACCCATATTGATGCTTTTACTAGCGTTCCCATTGATCCCTATGCTGGTGCAAGGGCCACACTGCCTTTTAAGGAACTCGCTCCTTTAATTTTTTATTCTACCTCCCACCATTCTTCTTCTTCGCATATGAATGGTGGGAGAGAAAAAGTTATAGGTGGGTGCAATGAAGCAAGGAGCAGAAGGAGGGGATGGTACGTGGGAGAAAAGAGAGGGGAGGGGAGAATGAGGCGTGGTGGGTCAGGTTGCAGGTGGGGTTACACAAATAATGGGGCAGTGCTGTAGCTGGAGGTGGGGTGGGGGTATGAGGAAGATGGTGAGAATGAGAAGGAGAAGAAGGTAAGGTGGGGTGGGGTGGAGTGGGGTGGGGTTGGTCCTTCATCGGTGAGTTGGAATTTGACTCACTTCCACCATTCTCTAAGAACAAGGGAGATCAAGTTACTAAAAAATGAGAAAGACGATAACTGATTTAAGTTCAACACATGATGAAAACTTCCTAGTAGATTGGACAAAAGAAACTTAACACAAGATTCCTAATTCCATTCCTCTTATATGAATTACATAATTGCGCTTCGAGAAGAGAGCGGGCGTACTCGACAAAGGAGGGGAAACTAAGGGAATTATAGTCTGCCATCAAAATTTGTGAGTGATGTGTATTGAGGTAATCCCACATGTTGTGGGTGACTCAATTATTTAATATAAGAGCCACAAGGGGTCACCCCACTTTGAACCAATTGAAAAAAAAAAAAAGCTTTAACAATCTGAGATATAGATTCTGTTGTTCAAGAGTACAAAATCTTAGTGTTCAAAATATTTTAGGAAAAAAAAGGTGGCGCACAAAATAGGAATCGAACAAGGGTGGGGACAAGAGGATGAACATGAGGACTTCCTGGGGCAAGGCATTAGGGTGGTCGAGCTGCAAAGGAGTGGTCAGTGGTTGTAGTTGTCCGTGGGGGCAGACATTGGGGCGGGGCGGGCCGGGGTTGGGGCAAGTTTGCAAGGAAAGAAGAAAAATAAAAATAGGTGGCGGTTGAATAAAGAAACAGAACCTGGAGGGGAGGTAGCCGCTGGTTGATTTGCTACGTGACTGATGGTAGAGGCAGGCATTGGGCGGAGAGGGTGGGGAAGGGTTGGGGGTTGGTTTGCCCACCAGTCCGGAAAACCACCAGTACTCAGGTTTTCATATGTGAACCTAATACAGAATCTTCTCAAAAACCTTTTAAAACAGCCTCCTGAGTGAAATTATCCTCTGCAGTGAGTGTGGTTAAGTGGTGAGCATCGGATGGCTGAGACGACCTCAGAGCATGTGCCCGGATGCTCTCAGTCATCCGATACTCATTGTACGGTTGCACTCACTGCAGAGAATAATTGCTCCACTCTCGGGCATAAGCGATACTCAGTTCCTTCTCACGGGGCATAAGTTTACTTGGACAAATAACAGGAAGCGTGGGAATGTTTTGGCTGTTCTGGATAGGTCTTTCTGTAATGAAGAGTGGATAAACCTCTTTCATGACTGTACCTAGGAGGTGATGCAACGTTTTTCTTCCGACCATTCCCCCCTGTGCATTACCTCGGATTCAATGCTAAAGCCTACAAATTGCCCCTTTCGCATCCAACGATTTTGGATGGACCATGAGGAATTTATGGATGTGGTCAATAAGTCCTGGAGCGAACCTATGGATGGCTATCCTATTTTTTCTCTTGCTCTTAAGCTGAAACGCCTCAAGCCTATTCTCAGGAGCTAGGCAAGATCAGTGTTCCCAAACCTAGATGCGGAATTAAAAGCTGCAAAAGATGACCTTCAGCAAATCCAATCTCAGATAGATGCCTCTGGTATTGATGACCATCTTTTTAATTTGGAAGCCGATGCTAAATCCAGATACTTGAAAGCTCTCCTTGACCATGAAAAGCTATAGGCAGAAAAAGCAAGAAATAGATGGCTCTCTCAAGGAGACCGAAACTCTAGGTTCTTCCACTTATCTACGAAAATCAGAAGGGTGAAGAACTCGATTCGCTCTCTTCAAAAGGCTGATGGTACAACTGCATCAAGTATGGATGAGTTGGCTGTTCATGTTGTGGAGTACTATGAGGCTATCCATAAAGCCAGCCCTACCCTTGAGCATGGAGAGCTATTGGACTGCATTCCCCATATCCTTGACGACCTTGACGTTAGAGGATTGGAAGCCATCCCAAATGATCAAGAAATCAAGAATGCAATGTGGGACCTGGACCCTGATAGTTCTCCAGGCCTAGACGGTTTCTCTAGTGCTTTCTTCAGACACTGTTGGGAGCTGATTGGTTTTGATGTTTGCCGTGCTGTGAAGAGTTTTTTCAGATCTGGAACCCTTCCTAAAGGAATCAATAATAGCTTCTTGGTCCTCATCCCGAAATTGGAAGGTGCAACTTCTCTGGCCAAGTTTAGGCCGATTTGCATGCAAAATTTTTTTTGTAAAATCTTGTCCAAGGTTATGGCCACAAGGCTCTCTTCTCTCCTCCCTAAGCTCATCTCAGAAGAGCAAGGCGCCTTTCAGAAGGGCAAGGTTATTCAGTCCAATATCGGCCTCGCTTCAGAGTTAGCTAATCTCATATTTGACTGTACAAGAGGTGGAGGTATGGGGATAAAAATAGATATCCAGAAAGCCTTTGACATTGTATCTTGGAGCTTTCTTTTCCAGGTCTTGAAAAAGTTTGGTTTCCCTGATACTTGGATTGATTGGTTGCATCAAATTCTTCGTACATCCAGAATTTCAGTTTTGCTCAATGGAGGTCCGGTTGGGTTCTTTGGTGTTGAGCGAGGGCTGCGTCAGGGTGACCCCATCTCCCCTCTTTTATTTATCCTTGCCGAGGAGGTCTTGTGTAGGGGAATCCGCCTTATGCTTCAAGACAAGAAACTGCAAGCCATCAAGGGACCCCGTGGTGTCCAAATGCCTGGTTTTCTCCTCTTTGCAGACAATATTTTTTTCTTTTTAAATGGCTCCATCAGATATGTCAGACATTTCAATGACTTCCTTACAAAGTATCAGTAGTTTTCCAGTCAACAAATCAACCTCAACAAGAGTAAGCTTTTTCTGGGGAAGATGTCTCTAGATAGGAAGCAACTCATCTCTGATACCCTTGGAATCTCCATCTGCAAGTTCCCTACAAAATATCTGGGAGTGAAAATTTTCAAGGGTAGGGTCACTCGTGAACCTCTCCTCCCGGTGATGGATAAAATTAAAGGAAGGATGGCTGGTTGGAAAGGAAAGCTCCTCTCCATGGCTGGTAGGGTGGAACTGGTTCGATCTGTTATTTCTGGTATGCCGTCCCACAACTTCTCTATATACTGGTGGTCTAGCTCCTTACTGAACATCATGGAGAGATGGATGCGGAATTTCATTTGGAGTGGCGATCCTGAAACAGCCAAAGGAGTTACAGTTAATTGGGACTCAATCTGCAAGCCTAAACAAGAAGGAGGGCTTGGAATTAGACATCTGAGGGATGTCAACAAAGCTCTTCTCTGTAAGCAGGTATGGAATATAAGGCACTCATCATCAGCCCTGAGCAACATTATTAATGCTCGTTTTTTGAGGAAAAATGGGGAGCTTAAGAAACGGTATAAATCTTCCACGATTTGGCCAGGCCTTCGGAGAATGTGGTCTCTTGTCTCTAGCAAGGAGCGATGGGTGGTAGGTAATGGGTTATTTATAAACTGCTGGAAAGACAGATGGGTTGACTTTGAATCTTTTCAAGAAATAGCGGGTTTGAGAGATGATTTGTTTGCATCTTCCTACATGACAGTTGTGGACTTTATTGACAATAATAAGTGGAACTTCCCCACAGTTTCATCTTCTCTTCTTCAAGATTTTTTTATAGCTGCTTCAACTATCAATATCCCTAGAGGTAACATAGAGGATAAATGTGTTTGGACCCTCTCCACCTCTGGTCAATTTAGTACTTTCTCCACCTGGAATGATATTCGCCGCTGAAATCCCAAGGTTCCTTGGCATGAGCTGGTCTGGATGAAAGGCCTCTCTCCTCGTCAGTCAACCTTTGGCTGGCTTCTGTGTCACAGGAAGCTTCCTACTGATGATATCATGAGGAAAAAAGGCATCTCTTTAGCCTCCAAATGCATCATGTGCGGTTTCCACTCTGAGACTCTGCCCCATCTCTTCTTAAATTGTAGTGTATCTCGGATCATCTGGGAAAATTTCTTGAGCTGTTTTGGTTTGATTTGGAAGGATCAATCCTCAATTGCTGAATTGATCTCCTGGTGGAAACGAAAGCGAAGAATTTTGTCGGTAAAGGACCCTTGGGCGGCTGGCTTGATTATAGTGACCGACACTATCTGGAAAGAAAGGAATCATCGATGGCATGGTGGTAAGAGTAGGGATGCCTCTCTGCTGTTCAAGAAAATATTGAGAACGCTTAAGGAGTCTAATCTCGACTTAAAAGGGGTCATTCGGTCTACTGCTGATCTTCTTTGCTGCAGGAAGCTAGGGTTACATGCAGCTCCAGGCGACCCTCCCTCCATTCTTGAAGTCATTTGGTGCAAGCCTCCACTCGCCTGGTCAAAGATAAAAATTGATGGTAGTTCCATGGAGAACCCTGGTCGAGCAGGAGGTGGGGTCGTCATTCGTGACTCCAATGGGAAAGTTATATTCTCCTTCAAGAACTTCCTTGGCATCAGTATGAACTACTATGCAGAATTCATGAGTTTTCTTCATGGTATCCGCCATGCAATGGGTCAAAGGATTACAAACTTGTGGATTGAAACTGACTCTGTGGCAGTAGTCACCGCTGTTCAAGGCAAGTCTCTCCCTTGGTTTGCCCTGCAAAAGTGGCTCTCTCTACAGCACTACCTCAATTCTATTTCCTGGAAGATTACTCATTGCTTCAGGGAAGCTAATCCCATTGCGGATTACCTTGCAAAATCAGCTGCAAAAACAGGATTATCTGGAACCATGAAGGACTTTCCTACTCATATTATTGAGGAGATTAGATGGGATTCTTTCTCCAAACCAAGATTTAGATTATGAAGATAGCTTTGGAGGACCCTACTGATGGCAATGCCGAAGGTGGGGTCCTTTCTTTAGCTTCGGTTTCTCTTGATGTACCTTTTTATCTTTTTTCTCTTCTCCATTTTAATACAATTTTGATTTCTAGCAAAAAAAAAAAAAAAGACCAGACATTTGGAAACTAGCAGAAACTTGAATTCCGACTTTGAAAAACAAATTAACAGTAGCTGCTGCCAGGCCAGGAGAAGTAATTAAGAATATTAGGGGCACATTATAAAATTGGGATACAATAATACTTTCTCTCTCCCTTGTACTAGTTAAAGATTAGGTCAGGATGGAATACTCTTGTTTAAGGGTGTCAATTGGTTGGTTCAGTTCGGTTTCAGTCGGGTTGAATCAGTTTCGGTCTAGGAATGAGGGAGACCAAAACCAATCCGTTAAGGAACTTTGATTTTCGGTCTGGTTTGGTTTCGATTTATTTCGATTTTTCAATATCGGGTTAATACCAGTTTAGATTGGTTTATTATTGGGTTTGAACCATAATGAAATCTTACATTCACAACTTATAGTGACAAGATTTGACGAAAAAAACACTTTAAATTTATGATTAAATCATGGTTTATTGTTTTAAGGGAACTAATATTGAAACCAATGGATAACAAATTACTAAGTAGATAAATCCATCCTGGGAATGGTTGATCTCGAGGATGGTCCTGGTTCCCCCTTCAAGGGCAAGGTTAGTGACTTTATTGAAAATCACCATTGGAAATTGCCTAATGTCAGATCACCCTTATTACAAAGAATATTTGAGAAGATACGAGATATCAAAATTCCTTTGCATGCCTGTGAGGACATGTGCTTATGGAGTTTGTCTTCTGATGGAAGTTTTAGCTCTAAATCTGCCTGGGAGGACATCAGGAGCACCAATCCTAAAGTTCCATGGGCTACTCTGATCTGGAATAAAAAATTACAGCCAAGAGCATCCATTTTTGGGTGGAGGATGGCGCATGGAAAACTACCAACAGATGAATCCATTCAGAAAAGGGGCATTGCTTTGGTGTCAAGATGCAGCTTGTGTGGCGTGGAGGTTGAGTCTATGGATCACATTTTCCTTCAATGCTCCTTCGCAGAGGGATTATGACTGTTCTTCAGTGGCTGCTTCAATGTGGTTTGGAAGAAATCGGACTCCATGGCTGATTTTTTCCAATGGTGGAAAAGGAAGCTTAATATTGTTTGCTGCAAAGAGGCGTAGGCTCTAGGGTTAATTAATGTGGCTGACCATATTTGGCGTGAAGAAATAATAGAAGGCACGAAGGCAAGATGAGGCCAATAAACTTCATCAAGCAAATGATTCTTGAGGATATTAAATCCTCCAAGCCTAGCACCAAAGGAGAGGTGAAAACTACTGTTGATGTCATTTGCTGCAGAAAGCTTGGCTTATTGATTCAGAATAAGCCAACTCTGCCCATCTTAGAGGTCTATTGGTGCAGGCCTCAGGTAAACTGGATCAAACTGAACTTTGATGGAAGCTCTATGGGAAATCCTGGTCGAGCAGGAGCTGGTGGGCTCTTTCGCAATCATATGGGAGCTGTTCTGGACTCCTATAAAATTTTTATGGGGCTCTCAAAGGTTTTCCAAGCGGAGGTAGAAGGGCTAATGGTGGGTTTGATGCGTGTTCGAGAAATGGGAATTACTCGCTTGTGGGTGGAGATGGATTCCAGTGCAGATGCGATATCCTTCCAGAAAAAAAAATCCTATGGTTTGCCATTCAGAGATGGATCTTCCTTCAACCTTTCTTGGAGGAAATTTCATGGAAAATAACTCACAACTTCAGGGAGGCAAACTCGATTGCCGATTATCTGGCTAAAGATGCAGCAAAGACGGGGATCTCAGACACTAATATCATTTTTCCTCATCATATAAAAGATCTGATCAGAAGAGATGCTGAAGGCCGCCAGAATTTTAGATTTTGTTAGTTCACTTCCTTTTCCCTGCTGATGGCAATACCGAAGGTAGGGGCTGGGATTGCAATGCTCGCTTGAGTTTTCATTTTTCTTGGTTGATTGTATTTCATCCTATTTTTCTCTTTAATATAATGCTTCTTTAGCGAAAAAAAATTACTAAGTAGATAACTAATATTGAAATCACATAATGAACCCTATTATCCTCAATCATTCCTTTAACTGTCCAACTAGTTTTGTATAGTGAGCAAGGAAATCAATGGAAGCATTATTACAATTTACAAATCAATTTCTCTATTCATAACTTAATATTCAATGATTTGTAACATTTCTCCTTCTAATAAAAAATTTTCTCACTAATATTATGAAAAATGGATAGTCAATTCACCAATTTAGAATCTCACAATCATTTGTTTTTTTATCAGTTTTATTTGGTTTGGTTATTGGTCGGTTTGATTTGGACCAATTTTCAGTCGGTTCCAACATACCTCAGTACAAAACCAATCCAATAAGGATCGGTTAGGGTTTTATCGATCGGTTTGGATTTTATCGGGCTAGGTTTTGATACCTTTCAAAGTCAAACTTTGAGTAGAAACCATGAAGCAGCATCAGTGTGGAAGATCTTTCCTGTAAAGACTGCAACAAACTCCCTCTTTTAAATACCAAATGCCCCCTTTGCTTCTTCATTCACCTATGGAAGATCTTCTTCTACCCATTGTTGTCCTTATCTTCCTTTACCATCTATGGAGAGGAACAAGGTCCATGATAACCCATCACAAAACCCAAGCCCCTCAACCATTTGGTGCCTTACCCATAATTGGTCACCTCCATCTACTAAGGGGTCAAGTTCCCTTAGCCCAAACACTCGGCACCATCGTCGACAAGTACGGCCCGGCGGTGACACTTCGTCTCGGCGTTCATAAAGCCCTTCTCATCAGTGGACGTGAGGTGATAAAAGAATGTTTCACCACTCAAGACATGGTCCTAGCCACAAGACCAGCAGTGGCTGCAGGGAAGTACCTGCGCTACAACTATGCAGTCTTTGGGTTTGCTCCACAAGGACCTTACTGGCGTGAGATTAAGAAGATAAGCTCTCTTGAGCTTCTCTCCAAAATAAGGCTTGAAATGCTCAAGCACGTAAGAACCAAAGAAGTAGAAAAATGCATCAAAGAGTTGTATTCTCATTGGATCAAGAATAACAAAGGTGCAGGTCCAGTGATTGTTGAGATGGATTAATGGTTTCGTAGCCTTACTTTTAATATCATCACTAAGCTTATTGCTGGGAAACGTTGTTTCGGTACTGTTGATGCTGCTGGAGATGATGATGTAAGATTTCTTATTAGGTGGGCTAGCATAGTCAAAGATTTGTTTCCAAAACCGGTTTAGTGGTGTTGACTAAAGATGGAGTAAGCAGAAAGAATCCAATATTATTGGTAAGTGATCTCTATGGAGATATTGGATTCTATTAGCACACCTTAATGGTATGAAATATTTATTACTATGTGTGGACCTAAGGTATTGTTTTCTTAATGGGGAGGAAACCCTAATTTTATTGCAGGGATGGTCCCTACCCTCACCCCTATATATAGTTATCACTGACCCATTAAGTGAAGCTAACGACCAAAAGCAAAAAGGGAAAGAGGGTAGACCAGACCAACATTGATCGTGTTGTACGAGGAGCATACAATAAGACATTGAGGAGTTCTTATTCTTCAACCATGGATTCAGGTATGCCTAAAACTTGTTTTGTAGTATTTGTCGTGCATGCTTATCGATCTTCATGAATCGTTCCACATTTATTTTCTTTCAGATGAGGGTAGAAGATGCGAGAGAGGTCTAGAAGAACTAGCAAGGTTAACTGTGATCTTTGTTGTATCGGATGTACTGCCATATCTAGAATGGATGGACTTGCAGGGACACCTGAAAGCCATGAAATGTGTTGCTAAGGAAATGGATTGTTTAATTGGGAATTGGTTGGAAGATCACAAGAAGAAGAAACTAGAAGGAGGTGATCATGAACAGGACTTCATCAACGTGATGCTATCAACATTTCCAGTGGACAAGTTGATATATGGTTATGATCGTGATACTGTCATCAAGGCAACTATACTGGTATGTCTTATTATTAATTATAAGCTTTACGTTATAATGTTTGTCTCATTCTACTGTGCAGATAAGCTTATCTTAATTGCATCGTCCACTCGCTTGGACTATTTTGAAACGCACCAAAACCTGGTATTTGCCATAAATGGGCACCCTCTCCTCCCCCCAACTTTTTTTCTTTTTTTTGATAAGAAACCCCCAACTCCGACCAAACAAAAAAAAAATAGAAATGTAAACTAGAACCACCTTGATCGTGTGTCGGGGGTACATCAGCATAAATACACTTTGAGTTGTTAGGTTTCATAGGGATGGGGTGTAACTTAGTACCCTCTATGCCTAGGAGCAGGGGCTGTGTGACAAGGTATGGTTTTTATGCCAAAAGAAAAAATATTGAAGGAAAAGAACACTCCCTGGTCATGCAGCTTTACATCAGAACAGGGGCAATGAGTAGGTACATATGGATATCAGGGTTTTTGGATTTTATAGGGGGTGGGGCATTATTACTCTGCCCTCTGTGTATGAACACAAAGATCATGTAACCAAGACGCATTTCCCCAAATTAATAATAATAATGGACAAGAATTCTACAAGCCTATAGTGTACTCCAGGCCTTGACACATTGAATAATTTATTCAATTTTTCTCTTTCTAAAGTAAAGAAAAAATCAATTATCTGAAGGTACAGTACACTATAGGCTTAGAGACACTTAAAAAAAAAAAAAAATCAGTCTTCATATTTGAGTTTTTACTTTTCGGTAGAACCTCATATTTGAGTTGGAAGGGTGTAAATACCAACACCATGTGCATGTATTTCAGCTCTCATCAAGTCAGACTTGTTATGTGGTATCAATAGGTGAGCTGTCTATAGATACCCTATGGACAGACCGGTCCATAAAACCTGATCTTTCTAACTAATTTTATCCTTACTTCTGACCTTATGTTGTTTTTTTGGGTTTTCTACTTGCGAACGCTTATTGTAGGTGGTTTTGAAACAATATTCCTCTCTTTAACATGGGCGCTTTCCTTACTATTAAACCATCCTCATGATTTAAAAAGGGCGCAAGATGAGTTGGATGTCCATGTTGGAAGAGATAGACATGCGGACGAGTCAGATATAAAGAACCTTGTCAATCTCCAAGCCAATGTCAAGGAAACACTACGCTTATACCCACCTAGACCCGTTGTGCCATGTCAAGCTATGGAAGACTGCCAATTGGGTGGGTATCATGTTCCAAAAGGCACACATTTACTTGTGAATATATGGAAGCTACATAGAGACCCTAAAGTGTGGTCAAACCCTAATGAGGTTCGGCCTGAGAGATTTCTCACAACCCATGCTGATGTAGACTTTAAAGCTCAACAATACGAGTACATCCCGTTTAGTGCCGGTAGACGGCCATGCCCTGGTATCAGCTTGGCCACACATGTCTTCCACTTGGCCCTTGCTCGTGTTCTTCATGGGTTCGATGTGAACCCTTTGCATGCACTGATGGACATGACTGAAGGTGTAAGCATCACCTTACCCAAAGCAAGGCCTCTTAAAGTTCTTCTCACCCCACGTCTTCCTTCTAAGTTGTACGAAGACTAGACTCCATATTAGATGTATAGATAGAAAGGAGTCAAAAACTGTAGTTCTTGTTGCGACTCTTTATGTTTATTTTTATTTTTTTTGTTGAAGAGATTTTTTTTGGTTTTGATCATTTGGCTAAACAGTTGATTAAGTGGTCAAAATTAGGGGCCACTAACTCAAATTTGAAAATCACCCCTACCTACCTCTAAATGAATTTGAATGCATTACTTAATATTTGTTGTATAATATCCCAAATATTATAACTTTTCTCAATATCAAAGTAAATTTACTTGTTATCCAGTGTGTATTATAATTTAAGGAAAAAGATCTATTCACGCTCTGTTTGTGGATTCTTTAGCATGCTCTCTTACAAAAGGTGTGAGGCCTACACCTCTCTCTAAAAAAAAAAAAAAAAAAAAACTCTATTTATGATTTGTAATGGGGCTTTCTCATATGCCTTAATTAGTATTTGGGCATCGTGGAAAACCATTTCTGTTTTAAAAGGATTTTCTATACTCCTTAGGATGCCAAATAGTTTGTAACTTTACATTTTTCCCTTTTAGTATAATACATTTTTTCAATGATGATAAATCCTTTCTTTCACATGTACACTTGAAAATTGTGTAAGATAATTATACTTTTTATTTTTGGTGTAAGAAAATTAGGATTTTTTACAATGACATAACTGAGGCCCTCTTTGGTATCATTTTCTTAAAGATTTTTTCCTATTTAACAAAAATCTTTATTGAAACATAAAAACCATTTGGTAAACATTAGGCATAATAGAGTATGAAATGAGAAATGGTTTGATATACCTATATGTAGAATAGGTTTTTTTTTTTTTTAATTTTATTTTTATAAAATCACAATGGCAAGGAAGTCATTTCAATAAGGTTTTCTTAAAACTAACTTCTTCCCAAAACTTTGCTCCCAACCGCACAATGCAACAATGTTATTTTTTTTTTAAAACAAACCTGCTTAACCATAACTGGCTACCGGCAACCAATGGTTAGCCGCATATGGAGCAAATACCATAAGATTGTGGGTAGACGCCAGGTTGTAGCTATTGGGAATATGCCCACACTCCTATATGTGTTTTGGTAATAACAAACAAAAATGCAGCCTTAACTTGATTGATAAGTGCGAATAGCATAAGAAGATATCTCAAGCTACGCATGGTTGGAGAGCTCAAGTCAAGAACTCAAGGAACAAGATATGGAGATATAACTAAGAAGCTTAAAGAGATAGAATCCTAAGAATGGAATGCCAAGTGAAAATGAAGACTCCAAAGCATCAAGTAATGATTCAAAGCATCAAGACAAGATGAAGACTTCTAGGATAGAATTGCTCTTCATATTATATCTTGTACTCTTTTTATATATATATGTGCACACACTTCATGCATTGCATATCATCATACTAGAATGACTTTAGAATATCCCATGACTAAGAATGGAAGTCCATAGGTGGTGTAGAACATAGTTAGAAATATATGTTCTATGTGTCATTTTGTGAAAAACACTATAACCAGACTCAAGGGAATTTTGCAAAACCTTAGACTTAGTATCAGGAGATGAACCCTTCATGGAAGTTATAGGAAATCGAGTCATGATTCCAAATAACTTGAATCAGATCAACTCAATGTCAAACTAAAAAGTTATGGCCAAAATACTGGCAACTGGTCAGTATGATAGTTATCTATCACAATTTAGACAGAGCTGTAGGCAGTCGATCGGTTGGAAGCCCCAGTCGATCGAGACTATCCAAGGCTATATCCGATCGACCAGCTGAAAGTCCCAATCGATCGACACCTACCTGGATCACTTCTAACTGCTAGTTTTTTAACTCCAATGGTTTTTTTGGGTCGATCGGCTACCGATGGTGGTCGATCGGTGGACCCAAAATATAATCGTTAGAGCCTAATTTACTGCCTAAAATTCTCTCCTAATCTCACCTATAAATACCTATGATTACTCATAATTAAATATCAATTAAGTCTGAGCATTAAGAGCATAGTTGTGAGCAATCAAAGTCATAAAGGTATTCAAGTTACTTGAGCGACATTGGTCTTTATCAATCCCAATAAGAAAAGCTCAAGTCTCCATAAAGTCTTCCATATTCTCACTGTACAAGTCAAAGCTACAGAGAAGACTTTTAAAAGGTGCATCATTTCATTTCATCTTTATCATTTGCACCACACTAGAGGTAACCCTCTTATTCTACTATCTTCTTTATCATTTTTACATTAATTCTTAGACTATACTTAGGATTTGTGTAAGGATCCTCTTATCCTTAAAAGAGATAAGAGTGTCTCTCTGCATGCAAAGGAGATTGTAATAGGTGCCTCTCTACCTGCAAAGGAGATTTGTAAGGATTCTCTTATCTATAAAAAGTGTGTAAAGGTTTATTCCCTACCTACTGTATTGAAAGGGAAAACTAGTGGAATATCTTACAAGAGGATTCTTGTAGGGAGTGGACTAGACTTAAGTTAAGTTGAACCACTATAAATCTCAGTCTTATGTGATTGTGAAGTCTATTTTATTTCGCAATCACATTTGGGATAGCATTTCAAAACGATTTAAATTTTCATTAGCATAGCCTATTCACCCCCTCTAGGTTATTTCAATTCATATCAGAGCAGGAGCTCAAATTATTTAGGACTATTTTAGTCTTAAAAGTGAGTCAAAGACTATGGCCACATCCCAAGGTCCACCAAAGGGCATGAATGCCTCAAGACCCCCTTACTTTAATGGAGAGAACTTTTCTTTCTGGAAGTGCTGATTCAAAAACTTAGTCTGTGGACATAACATTCTCGTATGGAGGGCCATAGAGAATGAACCATACACCATCACCAAAGTCGGAGATGGAGAGACAGTACCAAAGGAAGAAAAGGAGTGGACAACATACGACATAGTCCTCATCCAATACAACTTCAGGGCTATCACATTCCTTCAGGGTGCCCTTAACGAGCAAGAGTTCAACTAGGTCATAGCATGTGACATAGCTAAAGAAATTTGGGACATGCTCTTAGTCACACATGAAGGTACGAAAGAGGTAAAAGAAATAAAGGTAGATGAACTCATCTCAGACTATGAGTCATTCTTTATGAAAGAAGATGAATCTATTACTGGAATGTTTACTCGTTTTGCTGATATAGTAAATAGCTTAAAAGTTTAGGTAAGACTTATACTAATGCTGAAAAAAGTTAAAAAGATTTTAAGAGCCTTATCAACTGCTTGGAGGCCTAAGAAGACAACCATTGAAGAAGCGAAGGACCTAACGAAGTTATCACTTGACTACCTTTTGGGATCCTTGCAAACTCATGAAGTGGAGTTAAAAGCTGATAAGCCAACCTCTGAAAACAAAAGAAGGACTATAGCTCTAAAATCTTCTCAAACCGTTGAAGAAGTAAGCAATGATGACGATAAAGAAGACTTCAACATTGAAAAGGAAATCTCTCATCATGAGAAAGTTTAACAAATTTCGCAAGAAAAAGGGGAGAACACCATACAAGAACAAGTCTCATGGTGACAAGTCCTATGGAGATAAAGGTCAGTCTAAATTCAAAACTAAGGAAATCTCTTATAAAGTTGTTGTATGTTTCGAATGTTAAAAATCTGGTCACTTCAAAACCGACTTCCCACACAAACCAAAGAAGAAAGCTTATGTAGTCACGTGGGACTCGAGTGATGAAGAAGAAAAGAGTGAATCTGAAGAAGTCACCCACCTAGCTATGATGGCTCTAGGAGATGAAGAATAAGAGGTATGTCAAATCCAACCTGATTCTCTCATAAATGTCTCGAATGAAGAACTTCAAGAAGCCTTCAAGGCCTTATATGAAGAGAGTCTAAAATTAGAAATAGATAAAAATAATCTGAAAAATGAGGTTGATATCCTCAATAAAAGAGTGGATGCACTAACCTCAAAGGTGAGTAAACTTGAGGAAGAAACTCAAAGTTAAACTTCACCCTTTGTACTTTTACCAAAGGGCAAAGAAACCTTGGCACCCTCTTTGGATCTCAAAGGAAAGGTCCTAATGAAAAAGAATGACTGGATTATAATGGACAAAACCCATCTAGGAGAAAAAAAAATGCAAAATGAGAATCCAAGAAGAAGTGACCAAGGTAAACAACCATCCACATCTTATATCAAATGTGGTTTCTGTAAGAAAACAGGGAATTCCATAAACCAATGCAATGCTAAGAAAAGAAAGACTACAAACTCTTAAAATGAGAGACCAAGAACCAACGTCAATCATGTTTACTATTACACACCTCAAAGAAGGCAATATAGGTCTCAAGAGGATTCTAGACCTATGCCTAGATATAGAAGACCCCAACCATAAAGGGGATACTTCATTAAAAGGACCCAAAGGCAATACCAAGCCTATAGGAACTACCCTCAAGAGTCCTATAGGCCTCATGGGAAATACCAAACCCAAGAGTCTTATAGACCTCAAAGGTATTATGCTCCTCAAAGACCAAATGGGTCATATGAATCTCAAAAGACTCAAAGAAACCCATGGTCATCTTAAAGGAAAAACCAAAGACCTAAAAAGTACAAGACCACTTGGGTCCCAATAGGGGCATTTGACACTAACAATGACAGACCCATGATATGGGGACCAATGTACGACTAAATTGTTGTTGTAGGTATGCTTGAAGAAGGTAGAAGCTAAATGGGTAATAGATAGTGGATGCTCCAAGCACATGACATTCAACAAAGACTTGTTCTCAAGCTTGTTTGGTTTCTAACCATAGTGAATCCTCATTATGGCATAGAAGACTTGAGCATGTAAATGTCAAGTTAATCCAAACCATTGCATACAAGGATCTTGTTAAGAACCTTCCTAAGATCAAATATGAGAAAAACAACTTTTATGATGCTTGTCAAAAAGCCAAACAAACCAAGGTTTCCCATAAGTCAAAGAATATTATTTCTTCATCAAGACCTTTGGAACTCCTACACTTGGATTTGCTTGGACCTATTAATGTATCTAGTATGAATGAAAAATCTTATACATTTGTAATTGTGGATGACTACTCTAGATACACATGGACTGCCTTTCTTAATAATAAAAATGACACCTTTGATGAGTTTGTAACTTTGTGCAAAAGATTACAAAGTTAAAAAGGGTATACAGTAACCTCTGTGAGGAGTGACCATGGTGAAGAATTTGACAACATAAATCAGTTTGACTTAAATTGCAACAAGTATAGAATTGACCATAACTTCTTCGCTCTTAGACCCAGTAGTAGTGGGAGCCTCGTGCACTGTGTTGTTCTTTTTTTATTTCTCCACTCCGAGAATACCTTAATCTAATGGGGTTGTTAAAAGGAAAAACAGGTCACTACAAGAGACGGCTAGCACAATGCTCAATGAGTATTCCTTGCCTAAATATTTTTGGGCTGAAGCTGTGAATACAACTTGCTATGTGCTAAATAGAATAATCCTCAGACCCTTGCTTTGCAAGACCCCATATGACTACCAAAGGTGGACTACTTTAGGGGATTTGGTTTTAAGTGTTTCATCCTAAACACTAAAAACCATCTTGGAAAATTTGATGCTAAATCTGCTGAAGGAATATTCTTAGTATATTCTCTCAACAGTAGAGCATATAGAATCTTTAATAAAAGTCATTAATTGTTGAAGAATCCATGAATGTTAGATTTGATGAATTATTGCCTAATGACTTGAATAAATCTCTTGTTGATGACGATGATGCTATATTTGATGAGATAAAGAATAAAATGAATGATCTCTCTCTTAAAGAACCTAAGGAAGAGGCTAAAGAAAATACTGTTGAAAAAGTAGAAACACTAGCTAAGGAAGTAATTCCCCATAGGAATCATTCCTTAGAAAACATAATAGGAGATCTAGATGGAGAAATCCAAACTAGATCTAAATCTCGTGAGATATGCAACCATACTACATTTATCTCAAAGATTGAACTTAAGAACATAGAAGAAGCATTGAAGGATAGTGGCTGGATTGTTGCTATGCAAGAAGAACTTCACTAGTTTGAAAGAAGTAAGGTTTGGGAACTTGTCCCAAAACCTAACCACCACATCATCATTGGTGCCAAGTGGGTCTTTCGTAATAAATTGGATGAAGATGAGAACATAGTAAGGAACAAGGCCAGATTAGTAGCAAAAGGGTATAATCAACAAGAAGGAATAGATTATGATGAAACCTAAGCACCTGTAGCAAGGCTAGAATCCATAAGAATGCTACTCGCTTTTGCATGCCATAAGAATTTTAAATTATATTAAATGGATGTAAAAAGTACATTCTTGAATGGTTACATTGAAGAAGAGGTGTATGTAGCTCAACCCCTGGTTTTGAAAATCCAAAGTTTCCAAACCATGTCTTCAGACTTGAGAAAGCCCTCTATGGACTCAAACAAGCTCTTAGAGCTTGGCATGAAAGATTGAGTACTTTCTTAATTGAAAATGGCTTCCCAAGGGGGAGGATTGACACTACCCTATTTGTGAAGAACAAGAAAGATGACATACTCATTGTTCAGATTTATGTAGATGATATCATCTTTGGCTTAACCAATGAGAACATGTGTACTGATTTTAGTAAAAAGATGAGCAATGAATTTGAAATAAGTATGATAGAAGAATTGAATTTCTTCCTAGGACTTCAGATTAAACAAACAAATAATGGTATTTTTATAAAACAAAGTAAGTACACTAAGGAGCTTCTAAAGAAATTTGACATTAACAATAAAAATCTTCAAACACTCCGATGAACTCATCCTTGAAGCTCACTAAGGATGAAGATGGTATTTCTGAGGATGTTATTAGATATAGTGGTATGATTGGGAGCCTTCTATATCTAACGGTGAGTAGACCGTACATCATGTACAACGTATGTGCATGTGCTCAATTTCAAGTTGATCCTAAGAAATCTCACCTCATTGCTGTAAAAAGAATTTTTAAATATTTGAAAAGAACGTGTGATGTTGGATTATGATATCCTAAAAACCAACCTCTTGACTTAGTCAGTTTCTCAGACGTTGACTTTGCAGGCTGCCATATCGACATAAAAAGTATCAGTGATACCTGTCACTTTCTTGGCTCTTGCCTTGTCTCTTGATTTAGCAAGAAACAAAACTCTGTTGCTTTATTCACGACCGAATCCTAATACGTCGTGGCTGGTAGGTGCTGTGCCCAAATCCTTTGGATGAAGCAAACTCTTCAAGACCTTTAGAGTAAAGTTCGAATCATGTAATTATGTGCGATAACACCAGGGCCATTAACTTGAGTAAAAACCCTATTTTACACTCAAGGGGAAAGCACATAGACATTCGACATCACTTTCTGTGAGATACCATTCAGAATGACGATGTTTCTCTTGAATACATAGAAACTGAGAAACAACTCGAAGACATCTTCACTAAACCTCTAGGTGAAGAAAGGTTTTGCTCCTTAAGGAACTTGGAATTTTCAACCCATTTGGTTAACATAGAGGATCATTCATCCCCCCTAATCTATATTCAAATCTCACATCAAACTAGGCCAAAAACGCCTACAAAATCCATTATTTTTTCAAACTTTCTCAGATTTTCTGAGCTTGCCGATCGATGCCGATCGATCGCCCATAAATTGGGCGGTCGACCGCCACACATAGAAGTAATCACTGGTCAACTGCCCTCATATTTTGGTCGACCACCCCTGGCCAAAAGATTTTCCGATCGACCGCTCAAATGGTCCGATCGACCGATGTTGTTGATTTGTGCTTTTTTGGGCTTTTAAAAACCAGATTTTCTTGGCTTTTCTTTCTTTTAAGAACCCCAAACCCTTTTAAACCTTAGTGTGACTATTATTCTCCCAAAACCCTAGCCCAAACCCGTCCCAAAACCTAGATCTACAATATCTATCATCCTCTTCCCCAAGAATATCGATTGCTCTTCACTTTCTTCTCATTCTCTTTCCATGGCCTCTCAATGCCCCGTAAAGGCAAAGAAAATGATGGCTAACAAAGGGAAAAGGAAGACCTCAAGCTCTTCCAATGGAGACAAATGGTTTTCCTCCTCGGATGCTCGTGAGTGTTGGGAGATGTACATACCTCGCCAAGTAGAGCAAGGTAGAACCATCAACACTGTTTCACTCACAAGGTATGCTATCCAAGAACACTTTGATGCCTTGGGTTGGGGGAATATCCTCAAATTAGAGACTAAATTCTACCCTCACCTTGTCAAAATGTTTTATTACAATCTATCTGTGTCTGGTGAAGAGGAATCTCTCCTACTATATGAAAGGTGTCTATATAGAGCTAGACATCCAAACCCTAGGAGAAATTCTAAACATCTCTGTGGAAGGACCCTTGAAGTTCAACCATCCTAAGACCTACATTGAACAATTTATGGATTTAGATACCGTGTATTCGAGCATTATGAAAAATTATGCTAATACACACAAGACTAAGGCAAAAGAACTTACATATTTGGGAAGAATTGTGAATTTGATAATCTCCTACAACATCCTACCTAAAGGAGCTCATAGAGACGAAGTTCCTCCCTTCCATGCATACCTGACCTACTGTGTTTGTCAATCCATAAGCATCAATCTTCCTTATATTATCCTGATGAACATTATGGCTTGTGGAGATAAGCTCCAGAAGGAAAATCTACCTTATGGAGCGCTAATTTGTCAAGTTATGGACTACTTCTATGTGGATCTCTCCGGAGAAACATTTGAGCCTATTTCCCAAGAGATTGACCTCTCCACTGTTCGGAAAATGAGCGTCCTTCCCAAGAAAACAATTGCTTCCAAGAATACTACTGCTGGACCAAGTCAGCCAGAAGGACAGGGGAGTGGCGACTCATTTGCCTATGTGATTGTTGCTAATCTTGAGAAATTTGGCAACATCATCCTTGCTCAGTTGGAAAAAATAGAGAGAAAGCAGAATGGAATCTTAAGCTCCTCAAAGAAGAAGATGCAGATGAAGTAGAAGATGAAGGTGAAGATGAAGATGAAGATGGAGATGGAGACGAAGAAGAATAGGCTGGACATCTCTTTCTTATAAGCTGTCTTATGAGCACTTTGTTTCAAACTATGTTTTAAAATTCTCTATGATGAGCTAGAATTCATTTTTATCTTTATGTGTGGAATCCAATGTGATTAACTGCTTTTATGCTAATAATGTTTACTTTAATATTTGGATATAATGCTTTATGCTACCTTAAATTTTTTTCACTGGCACGTGCTCAAGGGGAGTATCTTCTTTTATTGCTGATGCACATGATTTTGATTAAGTATCTCCTTTTTGCTATTGACAATAGGGGGAGAAATATTCTTATCTGTCTTGACTTGCTGGAAATGACATGATTGCCTGCCTGCATTTAAATTTTAAATATTTTACTATCATTTCTAGTGTTTATTTGTCATCACCAAAAAGGGGGAGATTGTTGGGAATATGCCCACACTCCTATAAGTGTTTTGGTAATGACAAACAAACATGTAGCCTCAATTTGATTGATAAGTGTGAATAGCATAAGAAGATATCTCAAGCTACGCATACTTGGAGAGCTCAAGTCAAGAACTCAAGGAACAAGATATGGAGATACAAGCTTAAAGACATGGAATCCTAAGAATGGAATGCCAAGTGAAAATGAAGACTCAAAAGCGTCAAGTAATAATGATTCAAAGCATCAAGACAAGATGAAGACTTCTAGGATAGAATTGCTCTTCATATTATATCTTGTACTCTTTCTACATGTATATGTGCACGCACTTCATGCATTGTATGTCATCATACTATAATGACTTTAAAACATCCCTTGACTAAGAATGGAAGTCCATAGGTGGTGTAGAGCATAGTGAGAAATCTATGTTCAATGTGTCATTTTATGAAAAAACACTATAACTAGACTCAAGGGAATTTTGGGAAATCTTAAAGTTAGTATCAGGATATGAACCCTTAATAGAAGTTGTAGAAAATTGAGTCACGGTTCCAACACAACTTGAATTGAGTCAATCCAATGTCAGACCGAAAAGGTATAGCCAAAATACTGACAACTAGTTAGTATGACAGTTGTATGTCATAATTCAGATAGAGCTGTAGGCGGTCGACCGGATGGAAGCCCCGGTCAACCGAAACTATCCGAGGCCATAACCGGTTGACCGAATAAAAGTCCTGATCAATCAGCACCTATTTAGATCACTTCTAATGGCTAGTTTTTTTAACTCCAACGGATCTTTTTGGTTGATCGGCTACCGATGGCGGTCGATCGATGGACCCAGAATATAACTGTTAGAGCCTGATTTACTGCCTAAAATGCGCTCCTAATCTCACCTATAAATATCTATGATGCTCATAATTAAATATCAATTAAGTCTGAACATTAAGAGCATAGTTGTGAGCAATCAAAGTCATAAAGGCATTCAAATTACTTGAGCGACATTGGTCTTCACCAATCCCAAAAAGAAAAGCTAAAGTCTCCATCAAGTTTTCCATATTCTCATTGAACAAGTCAAAGCTACAGAGAAGACTTTTAAAGAGTTACATCATTTCATTTCATCTTTATCATTTGCACCACACTAGAAGTAACCCTCTTATTCCACTATCTTCTTTATCATTTTTACATTAATTCCTAGACTGTACTTAGGACTTGTGTAAGGATAATTTTATTCTTAAAAGATAAATGTGTCTCTCTACCTACAGAGGAGATTTGCAGGGATTCTCTTATATGTAAAAAGGGTGTAAGGGTTTCTTCCCTAACTACTGTATTGAGAGGAAAAGTTAGTGGAATACCTTACAAGAGGATTCTTGTAGGGAGTGGACTAGACTCAAGTTGAGTAGAACCACTATAAATCTTGGTCTTATGTGATTGTGAAGTCTATTTTATTCCGCAAATTTTATTTCGCAATCATATTTGGGATAACACTTCGAAAAAATTTAAATTTTCATTAGCATAACTTATTCACCCTCAAGTTATTTTAGCAGCAGCAAGCTGCGGCCCACTACTGCGGACTGGTATCATCACCAGTAGCCATGATAGAAGGGAAAGAGGGTCATGGCCACGAGGTGAAATGGAGTTGCAGGATCGGGTGGGGAGTGGGTGGGGTTCTAGTAGGAGGAAGAAGAAGAAGAAGAAGAAAAAGAAGAAGAATAATAAAAAAAAAGATAGGGGGGTCGATGCATGTCTTTCTAATAAAAAATGAAATGACATTTTTACCTTCACTTTTGGGACATATAAGCACATGCTCATTAACGTTCAACGCAAAAATAACTGAAAATGATTTTCAATGAAAAATCATAAATGACTTTCAAGTTCTTTTTTGTTTTTGTGTTTTTCCAATCCTTTTTAAATAGAAATATAGGTTCCATAAATGATATAAAAAAAAAAAAAAACTTTTTAGGACAAAAATAAAAGGGAGAAATGATACTAAAGACTAAAGAGAGCCTAAAATTCTTCACTTTTTTTTTTTTCCCTTCTTCAATGAGTAATGAGTGTAAAGCCTATCATTTCATATGTGCATTTTGCACTAAAAAATTTTGCAGAACAATTACAATTTTTATAATGACAAAATGAAAACTCACATTCAAATTATTTTGAAAACTTTTTTGTAGCCTTAAAGAACTTTTAGAGATAAGAGATAATCAAAAGAAGGTTCACAAAAATACATCGATGCCGAGATGCCAATTAGATGGTCCCTAATTTAAAGGACAAAGATGTTCCATAAATATATTTTTATTCTAATTTTACATTAGATCTCTCTCCGAGAGATGCCAATTCGTACAAAAAATCTAATAAATTTGAATGTAACTATCAGAGAAAAACTTATAAAGGACTAACACCCACCTTCTTTCTCAAATTTCAGCCAGAAGGAAAAACCAATAGTGGTATAAAGAAGTGAATGTAAGGTTCCATTAAGGTATTGGAATAACATTTATTAGGAGTGTAGTTGATATAACTAATTATGAAATTTAACATGTGACAAATCCATATCATATTCTTTCTATCCAATGGCTGAATTGTCCTATCATTATTTCGTGAATATGAAAAACCGCTAAGAAAACTATTTCACTAGGATAGGGGTCTGGTAGAAAAGGCAAGAAGTAGTAGATACCAAAACTATACCACACCAAGAGCATTCTAAATTTTCAATACAAATACTAAACCGATTTGGTATGACTTCTATTTGGTATAAATACGGTTTCAGTATGATTTCTATTTGATACTTTTGCTGTTTTTTGCCTTTTTACGGTATATCATATATGTAGGTAATTCAGTATTCTGTTAAAAACAAGTATATTGGTATGATTCAATACATATTGAAAGGTTTTGTCTTACAAACCGATGTGATACCAAACCGATAAAGATATCATTTTTTCATACCGAATCTCCTCATTAGGTTAGCTACAGTTTTAAATGGCCAGTTTTCATATTGGTATGTACTGAATTGGCACCCATATTCCTAGGTGTGTCATTGGAAAGTCATTTTGTCTTATGGGTGCGATTTGGGCATGGGGAAAACCGCCAAATATTGCACGCTTGCACTGAGATTTCAAGCCTATGGGCTGGGCTTAGGCTGAGAAGGCCCACTCTTGGGATCTGGGTTTTTTAGTTCAAACTGATATATGGCTCAGACTTCAGAGGCACAACCGAGAGAGAGAGAGAGAGAGAGAGAGAGAGAGAGAGAGAGGGATAGGGTTTATTCAGGAAAGCCCATTACATTCATGACCGCATTTTTATCCATTTCAGCATTGTAGGCCCCACATCTGTTACACTTCAAGGACCCGTGATTGAAGCGAACGCGCTAACTCTCTTGGGACGAGTTCTGGAGAGGCGTCCCTACCACCTGCAGGCACTCTCAGAAGCTCTTGTGAACAGTTGGAACCTAAAACACGGCGTTGATGTTACTCGTCTCCCCAGTCACAGATATCTCTTCCACTTCAGCCACCCTATTGATCTCCACAACATCTTGGAAGAGGGTCCCTCGTCGGTTTCTGGCAACCTTCTCTCTCCTACTCCACTGCCTCTCAAAGATCTCATAATTAACATCGTGTTATTGTCATTCATTCAAATCGTGGGGTGTGTGAACTCAACAACCCTCATTTATTGAAACAGAAATATTGGTTCCCCCTTGCGCAGAAAGGAGGTCTTCATACATTCTGGAAACACTCTTGTTAGAAACTAAATACGAAGTAAGATCTAACCTTGGCTATAACAAAATAGAAAGTCCTGGTATTAGCAACTACTTTATTTATATATATATATATATATATATACACACTAGCAAAAATAAACGTGTAAATGTACATTGGTGAAACATTCTTTTTAGTGAGGCTTTAGTAGATGTGTCAGCCGGTTGGGCCTAATCGGGCTTGGCCACTTGGAAGCCTTTCACTGTGAACACCCGTTTAAGTAAACAGGCCTAGCTTTGTGGGACATGGTACGGTTAATAATTGGGCTGATCGGTCTTGGGCTTTAATCGGGCTACCATATAAGGGCTTTAATCTGGCCTTAACCGGACTATAGATCTATTTAACTTTAAATGAGCTTTAAACGGGTCCTCTTTAAAATTGTTCCATTAAATGTGCTTGAAGATGAATACCAAAAAAATGAGGCAAAGATGGGCATAGTAAAGAAAAAGATCCAATAGTTAAAATGAATTAAGCCAAATATGCGCAAAATAACTAAATTACTAAAGTACTTGATTTTTAACCTCATGAACCTCGAATCAATTAAACTATGTCTACATAACCCAAGTTTAGTAAGTTCAAATCAATTAAACTATGCATAAAAAAGATAAATGTTCATATAACAATTACTACCATCTCAATTGTACATATCACATAACCTTAGGACTAAATACAAATAGTATTAAAAAATAAAAAAATACAAGTAGTATTAAAGGGGTCAGGCTACGTCGGGCTTAAAGGAGTCGGTTCAAATTGGGCTTGTAAATGTGTCGGGCCGATCGGGTGCCTGACGGGCTAGGTGGCTACACCATGTACTACCTATTTAAAAATGTGTCGGGCTTGAACCCGACACGTTTATTAATCGGGCCGGTCTAGGTCGGGCCATAAACGTGTCGGACTTGGTCGGGCCTACAGGTGCGGGCTTGGAATTGATACCCCTAGGGTTTAGGTTCTAAGTAAGATGGATTTAACTATGATTCAAAAAAAAAAAAATTCCCTTCTTTCGTGTGAGAAATAGAGGTGTGTGATTTAGATTGGGTTTCAATACTGAGCTAACTCTCTATTTGTATCAAAGTTAGATATTTTTTTTTGTTTACTTCCTCTTAAGTTTTCTTTTTTGTATGATCTTTGAATATAAAAACAATGGGTTCTGACTATCTATCATTTTACTTTCAATAAATAGACTTTGGAATAGATACAAACAGAACTTACTGTAATAGGGTCTGAAAATTTATTTCTTCTGGTATTTACAACACATCATTTATACTCTTTATGGCCCCTTCAGGGGTTTTTTGTAGAAGGATTGAACAAGCCGAATCAATCAGAATCGGGATTAGTGGGTTTGTCCAATCTTATTTCTTGAAATGCTGAAGAGGACAGTATAACTAAATTACAAGGAGGTTAACGACCCGATTTACCTTGTTGCTTTGCATATATTGCACAGCGGAAAAAACTATTTATTGAAGTACAACCCAATGTAAAATGTGAACCAATGCATTTTTCGCTTTGTATAGGCATTGCACTTGTACTCCCCACTCATTCACTTTTGGGGTGTGGCTTAAATGCATGCATTTGTCAGGAGAGTGGGCCGTACATCCCAGAGGAATGCCCAGTGGATTTGGCCCCACACTGGTATAGAGAGTCACCAGTGAACAGGAGCACAACTTAGTGTATGGTTGGGCATCACATTCATTTTCAACTCCCAGTCTATATAATGGTAGCAATGCCCATGATTGGCCCAACCTTAGCAATTGTGTGGACAAGGGAGCAGACAAGATCAACGGGAGAGATACCGGCTGTGGAGACCTGGTATGTTGCATATTGTTTGGTGTTCATTGATTCACTATGAATATTAGCAAATTATTTCTAATAAATATCACCTATAAAGGCTTACAACTAATTTAAATAAATATGTGAAGCTAAGGAAGAAATCAAACTAGATGAATCTCTTGTCGATTGAGCTTGCACCTGTGCCTGAGCTTGATAAGCTTGTGCAGCAACAATTGCTTGAGCAACAGCCATTGTAGTAGCAGCATGACTCAAATTTCCCATGTTGGTTGTCATATTCACTGATGTCAACAACAAATTTTGGGGTTGGTGATTTAACTTACAGTCAGTTTTCACACATCACCCTGCCAGATATTCCTGACAAACTTCTCCAAGGGATGCTAAGCCAGGCAACAATGCACCTCCTGAAGGACCAGTACCAGTACCTTGGATCATTCCAGCTAATCCAAGAGGTCCAGACACATATCTTGAATAATTCGACATGTTGGGCATTGTCTGGTTGACAAGATTGGGGTATTGGGCAGAAGTTGGCATAGCCAGCAAACTTCCAGTAGTGCCGTGGCTGAAGAACATAGGGAAGAGACTGCCCACTATGGAATTCCCATAACACTCAACGTGCACCATGTAATTGCCTTTATTTTTTACGCTAGAAATTGGTAATCTTATCAAATCATGAATGAGAGAAAAAACAACATAGAAGAGAGAAAAAGAACACCAATAAAAACTGCTACCCTAACCCACACCTTCGGCATTGCCATCAACAGGGGAGAGGCAGTGCAAATAAAAATCTAAAGTTAGGTCTCCCTTCTGCATCTCTCCTAATTAGCTCCAGAACATGATTAGGAAAAATAATATTATTGCTTAAATCCCTGATTTTACTGCATCTCGATCCAGGAAGTCCGCAACCGAATTGGCCTCTCTAAGGTTATGAGAAATCTTCTGGAAAATCCCCTCCAAGTAAGGTTGGAGGAAAATCCAGCTCTGACAAGCAAACCAGGGGATCCTCTTTTGCTAAAACGAGGTCGCAACCACACTTGAGTTTGTCTCCACCCACAAACAATTTATTCCCAACTCCCGAGCACACAAAAGACCGACCATAAGGCCTTCCACCTTTGCTTGGAGCACACCTGTCACACCCCTGAATATTTTATAGGATTCCAGAACTATTCCCCAATGGTCTCGAAAAATCCCACCTACACCAGCACACCCTGATTACCCATTGAGCTCCCACCAACATTCAACTTTTCCCAATTTATATGAGGTCTGCACCAAAATACTTCCAAAATAGGCTGGCTAGGAACGTTCTGGATCGTTAACCCCAACTTCCTGCAACAAACAACATCAGCAACAGTCTTCACTTCTCCTTTGGTGCTAGGATTAGAGGATCTTATATCCTCTAAAATCATTTGTTGCATGAATTGTGTTGGCCTCACCTTTCCATCATGCCTCCTATTATTTATTTCACGCCATATATGGTCCACCACAGTAACCATACCCAAAGCCCACGCCTCTTTGCAGCACACTATCTTATGCTTCCTTTTCCACCATTGGAAAAATTCAGCCAACGAACCTGCCTTCTTCCACCCAACATTAAAGCATCCATAGAAAAAGTTCCAAATCTCCTCCGAAAAAGAGCAATGCAGGAAAATATGTTCCATTGACACAAGCTACATATTGAGGCTAGCACTGTTCCCCTTTTCTGAACCGCCTCATCCATAGGGAGCTTGCCATGAGCCATCCTCCACCCAAAAACAGATGTCCTTGGTTGCATCTTTTTGCACCAGATCAGAGAGGCCCAAGGGACCTTAGGATTACGAATCCTAATCTCCTCCCAAGCTGAATTGGAGCTAAAAACCCCGTCTGGAGTCAGAGACCACAAGCACATATCCTCACAATCATAAGTTGGAATTTTTATATTCCCCACCTTCTCAAACATGTCGTTTAGCATAGAGGATCTAATAGCCGGCAAATACCACTGAAAATTATCAATGAAATCACAAACCATCCCTTCGCACTGGATAACAGGAGCTTCCTCTAGCCCGATTTGCTCGTGGATAGTATTCTCACCCAACCATCTATCTAACAAGAATTTAATATTTTTCCCATTCCCAATCAACCATCTTTCCTTACCAGAAATAAAATTCCACACCTTTCTAAATCCTGAGCAAATGGAAGAAGGCATGTACCCTCTCTTAAAAGACCCATCACCCTCAAGAATCTAGCTCTCAGGAATCTGCAAGACATAGAATTCTCATGTTTCACCTCCACACCATGTTACAAAGCATAGCTTTGTTGATGTCTCGTAGCCTGCATAGCCCCAAACCACCTTCCTCCTTAGGTCTGTAGCTCATATCCCATCTCACAGATATACTTTTTGCAGTATCAATCTCACCCGTCCAAATGAAATTTCTCATCCACCTCTTCATCATAACAATGAGGGACGAGGGCCACAAATACACAACGAAGCTATGATTTGGCATTCCCAAAATAATTGACCAGACTAGCTCCACCCTTCTAGCCATGGACAAAATTTTTCCTTTCCATCCTGCAAGGCGCCCTTTAACTCTATCCATAATAGGAAATAGAGACTCCTTCTTAACTCTTCCCTTAAAAATCTCAACCCCTAAATACCGGGTAACACATCCCATCTCACAGATATCTGTTACCAAGGAACAACTTACTCTCATCTAGATTAATTTTCTATCTTGAGAAACTCTGGTATCTAGAGAGAAAGCTGTTTAAATGTTTAACATACCTGATAGATATTGTTTTATGGTTGTCCTTGTTGGCAACCCGGCCACGTGGCGGTGATGACGTGGCCATTTTAGGTGACGTAGATGGAAATGATGATGTGTCAGTGTCCAATGTCACCGATGAGATAACAGAAACATATGGTATGCATGGAGTGATTTGATACATCCTTAGTAGGTGGTACGGGTTTCTGGGTTAAAACTGGCAAAATTGGCCTATTTATGCTTAGGAGCATTTTTGGTAATGAAAATGATATTTTTGGAAGACCATTTCTTGATGAAAAAGATAGATTGTAATTTATATAGTCCATTGCATCTAATTTCGTCGCATTCCGATACCGTATGAAGAAGTTACAATATTTGTGACAGTTGAGGGCAATTTTGGCATTGAAGATGAAATTTTTAAACGAAGTCTTCTCCATGTAATGATACGACAAAAGTCAGATCTTTCTAACAGTTATAATTTCATCATATTCCGATTCCGTATGAGGAAGATGCGTCATTGGAAATGTCTAGGGGCATTTTGGTCATTTTACATGGTTACGTCAGATGATCGGGTCTTTCTAAAATGTTGTAGAGCGTCTAGTCACGGTTCCAACATACTTTGTTTCATCTCGATCGGATATCATATGAAAAAGTTACATCTATTTCCGTGAAGCCGGTTCGAAAATCCAAACCGAAAAATTCATCAGTTGCTCTTGGTTTTGGGTGGATTTTCCAGATTTTAATTTTGAAATTTGAGGGATTCTTGTGTAATTTCAAGGTTTTAAATGTCTAAGTTGATAATAGTGTTTCAGCGTTGAAATATATGGGGGCAGGGGCTTGATTGTAATAAAAGAGAGTATAGAGTTGTAGAATGGAGGGTTCAGATGAAGCTACGTAGGCCTTATTCTCATCTATCGGCTGCTGAACTTAGGCGCTGATGAGACGGTTTAGATTCCTGCACGAAGGTCCTCATTGGTGAAGTGCATTGGACATCATGGTGTGGCGCCTCACCATATTGAGTCTTGATTGTATGTATCGTATGTGCATAGAATCTCTATAAAGAGATTCTCCATATCTTGATCTGAGCCAATCATATCAGATCGGTTCCAATCTAACGGTCAAGATCAATGGTGCTTTATTAAAGTTAGCCGACAACATACCATAAAACACGCTACACCAGTCAATCGGTGATCGACAATGCGTTTGACGATGTCAGCATGTACGTCATGATGACATCATCTTTGACTTTGTAAGATTCAAATCTAATGGTTTAGATTTATTGTCTGTTGGCTTAATCGGATGGCTTAGATTATAAGATCTTTTAGATGATATCTACAATCAGATTTTGCCCCTGTTGCACATGCCACCGGCGAAGCCTACGCCAACATCTGAAGATTTCATTTTGAGTGTTCTGGTTGGTCCAACTTCAAATGGCCATATCTCCCTCATCTTAACTTTGATTTAGGTAATTCAAGTTGGAGATTCTTCAAAATTCCATGCTCTACACACTAGAAGGAAGATGTCAGGTAGTGGGGTTGTAAAAGTGGTAAAAAAAATGAGTTAAAACTCATGGAAGGCTAAAGGTTTGAATGAAAGACTTTCATCCTCTTGCACTTGATCCATAGTACCCATTAGAGGCTTAGGAAGCTGCTAGAAACCAAGGCAGCAAGCTCTATTGGTTGTTATCGAGAGAAAGAAAAAGAAAAGGAGAAAGAAGAGAAGAAGAGGGAAATAGAGAAGAAGTTTTTCCCTCTTTTTATATGTATTTTGAATGCCTCTCAAGAAAGATATTCTCAAATCCAATTAATGGAGTTTGATGGTTTTTGTTGAAAATACTATTTCTCCATTAAAGCTTTATTTACTAGGAAGACTAGAAGAGGAGAAGTAGAGAGAGAGAGAGAGAGAGAGAGAGAGAGAGAGAGAGAGAGAGAGAGAGAGAGAGAGAGAGAGAGAGAGAGAGAGAGAGAGAGAGAGGAGTGTGTGTGTGAATGTGAATGCCATTGTTGCTCCATGAAAGTAAAGACAAGGAGAAAAGAAAGAAGAAAAAGAAGAACCTAGAATTTGGTTCTTGTGAGTTGCTTCAAGAAACCCAAGTACCAACCGAGGTTGAAGCATTGGAAGCACCGAGACAACGTGGTTGTGGTCCGCATCAATTGGAGATCGATATTTTTGCATCTCTGACGGTTACTTCTTGCCAAGATAACCTCACTTTTGCTAAATTTTCATTATTATAAATCATTATAGGCAAGATGTTTGATAAAATGCCTAAGTGATAGTTTGTAGTCTATTTGGGGGAAATTTGCAAGTATAAGTGCTTCATTATAGGGCATTGTTATAAGCCCAACTTCATTTTTTATTAGTGTTCAGTGGGTGCTGGACACAAAGGCTATGTGTTCCTTGGTAGTTACAACTACCTAAACCTATGTGCCATGGGTGCAGCCTCTCAGATCATTCTGAGAAAACTAGGGTGAAGGGCTAGCCATTGTATGTCATTGGTGAAAACTAGGAATGTGTTCCCTTGACTGTGGGTGTAGTCATAATTAGTATTGAGTAAATGCTGAGCCCGACAGTGGGCATTACTCCGTGCATGTAGGCAACTCGCCTAAGCACGTATTTCTTGTGTTGTGGATGTGTATGCTCGTATTTGTATTGTGGATTAGAGTGCTTGGCTGTAGAATGGGTGTGTACATCTGGTAGACCTGACCACTTAATGGTGCAGTGTGGATGTGCATATGACTGTGTATGTATGTGACAGTGATTATTCAGTAGTATACATAGCAGCTCTGGGCAGCATCAGTAGATTGTGCTATTGAAGTGTAAATAGTGATTACCACATCAGGGGTACAGCTGAAAAATGAAAAAAAGATTTGGCATACTGATTCACCCCCCTCTCAGTGTCAATCGGGACCCAACAATAGAGGCATTAGAAAAAAATAAAACATCATCTGCGAAGAGAATATGGGCTAGAGTAGCAACACCACGTGGACCCGCTAAGGCTTTAATTTTCTTTCTTGCCACCAGCTCAGATAGGCCTCTACATAGCACCTCCTCAGCTATAATGAATAGCATGGGCGAAATTGGATCCCCTTAACGGAGCCCCTTCTCCATGGAAAAAAAACCAACAGGCCCACTATTCAGCAGGACAAAAATTTTAACAGACACAAGAAGCTGATAAATCCAAGTAATCCACTTTTCAGAGAAACCAAACTTTCTCAGAATATGGAAGATAAAATTCTATATGATGGTGTCATACGCCTTCTGGATATCTATTTTTAATCCCATACCTCCTCCTCTAGTGGATGCAAACATCATGTTGTCTAACTCAGATGCCAATGCAATGTTGGAGTGGATAATCTTCCCTTTCTGAAAAGCTCCCTGCTCCTCAGAAATTAATTTTGGGAGCATCTTCGATAGTGTCAGAGCCAGCATTTTAGAAATGATTTTACATAGGAAATTCCCCATACAAATCGGCCTAAACTTATCCAAAGAGGACGCACCCTCCAACTTAGGAATCAAAACCAAGAAATTGTTATTGATTCCATAAGGCATGAATCCAGTATTGAAGAACCACCTTACAGCGTAGCACATCTGCAGATATAATCTACCAACAAGCCTTGTAGAAAGCACTCGAGAACCCATCCTGCCCAAGGGCATTATCCAGATCAAGCTCCCACACAGCACCCTTAATTTCAGCCTCTGAAGGCATCCCATCAAGCCACCCCCTATCAGACTCCCCCAAAACATTTATAATACATTGCAATAAATCCAAATGCTAGATAAGAGGAATACCTTTGTGAAAGTGTTCGTAGAAGCCCATCACATATTCCTCAATTTGCGCCTTGTCAAATATCAGCACCCTATCCTCTTTCTTCAGGACCCGAATGGAATTCTTCATTCTCCTCATCTTAACTGATATATGAAAAAATTTAGAGCACCTATCACCTTGCTGCCTCCACTTAATGCGTGATTTTTCAATTCATAATTTTTCATAATTTTTTAGGGCCTTCAGATACCTGGTTTTTGCATCTGCTTCCTTGGCAAACACTGAGTCATCCAAACCGTTCCTCTCAATTTCCGGCTGAACCTCCTCCATGCCCTTTTTAGTCTCCTCCAACTCCAAATTAAAATTTGGAAAACTGTCTTTCGCCTAGGATCACAAAATCCCTTTCAATCTTTTTAGTTTCTGAGACACCACAAACATAGGCGACCCCAAAATACCTTTGTCCTAGGACCTCTTCACAATGCATAAGAAATCATCATGACTTGTCCAGAATCTTTGAAACTTGAAAGGACAGTTCCTCGGTCACCCCGTAGTCACAGACACCACCAGAATAGGAGCATGGTTAGAGGCCACCCTTTGTAAAACATACTGGTGGCACTCTTGAAACAGCGAGATCCATGCATCATTGTAGAAACTCCTATACAACACATCAACCACATTCCCTTGCCTCCTATTGTTGGACCATGTGAATTTTCACCATTGGGATGGAACTTGGATCAATGAACACGAGTCCACCATAGCTCCAACGTCGGCTGCTGATCCCAGATTGAAAGACCCAGGCCCCCTCTTTTCAGTAGAGAGAAGCGTGGCATTAAAGTCACCCATAACTATCTAAGGGACATTAATCCCCGGATGAGCAGCAGTCAAATCAGCCCACAACCCCCTTCTTTCTGCTCTTAGACATTTCACATGCACCATAGATAGAACAATTATATCCCACAACCACATGATAGATAAAGCTATAAACTGCTCCGAGGACACTATCACCACAGGTCTCCTTACACCTCGACGCCAAATAAGCTATAAATCTGGAACACTGAACTCTCTTTTATTATAATAAAGTCTGAATCAAAACCCATCTTATTAGAAAACATCTTGGGAAAATCCTTAGCTGCCACCATTGGCTCAACAATACACAGGATGTCCGGCGACTTCACCCTTAAAATATTACCCAAAGCCAGCCTCGCAGCCGCCTTCTTCATCACTCTAATATTCCAATAGAGGGCTATCATTTACAATTTTTTTGCTAAAGCAATACGACCAGACTTTCGTAAAGTCTGCTCCGTATTGGCCACTTGTTTCCCCTTTTCCTATCTCCTATGAACACCCTATAATTTCTCCCTCACAGAGAGCCCTGTCAATCAACTCCACCTCATTATGATTCACCACCACCACACCACCAGTTAGATGTAATGGATTAAAGGTGGAAATAATATTCTCATACTATTGTACTGGTTGATCACTCCCATTCCCACGATGAGAGCCTTGGTCACCCTAGGACTGAGCCAGCGAGTAGCTCCTCTTCCGTTGCTAGTGTAAGGATCATTTTTTCCCCCTTCCTTCCCTCATGGAAAGTCTGGTCGCTACATCAGACCCTTGGCAATCCTGATCACCCTCAAGGGTATCAGCGACAAGTCTTTATCCATGGTAGTGTCATGCAGCCCCTGCTCCTTAACAACCTCTAGTCCATCATCCGACCCATTAGTCAACCCATTATTCGACCCACTATCCAGATCTAACCCACAATTACTTAAGCCATTTTCCCCTTCAACAACCGTATCCTTGGCTATTTCAGTTGGAATATTCCTTTCCATATTCTCTTGCTCTCCTAATGGGAGAACAATTTGAATATTGGCAGAAATGGAATTCCCACTAGACCTCCTTAAAATATGCGTTGGAGATAAGGAAGGTAATCCTTCCTGCATATGGGAGGAAATCCTCCCCGATTTGGACACATCATCCATCTGATTCCTCCTATCCCATCGGCTAGCAGACCAAGCACCACCATCGCCCTCAGCAAAGATCACCCTTGGAATGGATGCTTCGCGCTGCCTCTCCTCCCTTGCTTCTGCTTCCTTCCTTGCTCTACATGCGTGGACAAGAATGCCCCACCTTTTTACAAAACCCGCACCTGGACAGTCCATCCCTATAAACAATAATCTGTTTGAACCAGAATATCTCCCCAGTCTCAGGTTGCCGCCTCTCTACTTGAATTTCTTCTATTCTGTTTGCACCTATTTCCACCTCTACTTGGACCCTTGCAAAGGTATGCATTGCAGCACTACGTGTGCACCTATCTAGCACCACAGGTCTCCCTGCCGCCTTGGCCATGGTTAACAAAATCTTCTCATGCCAATATTCTAGTGGCAAGTCCGGGAATCTGATCCAAACCAGCTTAGTCATAACATTCTTTGCATGAACATCAAAATCAGGCTTCCATCGTTGGAAACTGATCACTTGACCTCCAACTCTTATAAGGCTTCATTTCCACATTGCAGTCATGTCTACCTCCCTTTCAAATTGGAACAGAATATACCCTTTCCCCATGGGCGCCATCTTAACACCGCCTTTAAGATTCCAAGAATTTCTGGCCTCATTCTGTATATCATCCATTAATAGGTATATGAAATTTACCCTTCCTATCAATGCAAATCTGAATTATAAGAGTCTTTCCTCATAAGCATCTTGAGGAACTACAATTTTGGTGTAAGCTCTGGCACGAATTGGATCAGGTAGGTTTTCTACATCCGGAAAAACCTTACCCACCATAGCAGAATATAAACACGTCCCCTTCGCTCTATTTGTGTCTTTTGGTAGCCCCACCTCCTCCCTAACCTGATCACCATCAACCACCTCCACAGGCACTTCAGATGCAACACTAGGGACTGACACCCCCCTCCTTCCTCCTTGATGTTGTAGGTCCCAAACACTCCGTAATCAATGGTTGTCTTCCATGATCAGGAGGCCAACCATCCTTTGGTTCTTACCCAATTCCAGCATTCTCAATTGCCTCACCAGAGCTTCTCTCACTTTCTATTCTTTTCCTCCCACTACTCATGTAATTGCCTCTCTTAGGAATGATATAAGTTACAGTATAACACCCATCTCCTTGATCCTTCACCATCCCTTCCTGATTAGAACCTCCAACACTAACCCTAGGGGAGATCTTGACTTTAAGCTGAGCACCTCCATTGGGTATCTTCCTACCATCAATGTCCTTTGTCAGCACAACAAAAGACGAAGGAGCACTAGTAGTACCACCAGCAATCCCAGACCTAGCGGCAGTGCATTTGACAGGGTCAACAGGCCCAATAGGCTTGTTAGCCAATTGTTTGAACTCTTCTGCCTCACTATCTGAAGAAGCAGACAATTTCTACATCTTCTTCTCAACATCCATGAAGGTGGCCTCAAAAGCAGCTTTGGCAGCTGCATCTTTCTCAGCATCACTCTTCAACTTCGCCTCTTTCGCCTGCTTCATCCATATTGGTTTGGCAACCACAGATCAACCATTAATCCCACCACCACCACCACCACCAACAACCCAAAGAAAAATATAATCGTTCAATAATCCCCTACCCTTTTAGACAAAACCAAAGTCAAGTAAGCAGATCTTCGATGCAACTTGCCACCAACCAGATCTCCGATGCTAGATGCTACCGAATCCTAGTTTTGATACGAAATTGTAGAGGCCCTTGTAAGAAAAGTGTGTGCCGATGTAGAACCTTGAGGGCAATCGAAAATGCCACTTTAGGGCTTCTTTTGAGGCAATCTTTAGACAGTTGTTGGATACGTATACAAAAACAGGACAGGAATCTGTGAAAGAGAAGGCGAAGGCCAAAGGGCTTCGGTTTCCATGGGTCTAACTATTTCCCATGGAAAGATTTTCTTTGGAAGAAAAAAAAAATTGCTCTAAGACCCTAGGCAACAAACTTCTGCTTCTCTCTCTCCCTGGTATTTTAGAATATGTAGTTAACATAGTAAGTTTGGGGACGATAATAATACGGGAACAAATGCGTACACCAACTAAATGGATCATTTTTTTTCTGCTAGGAATCAGAAATTATATTAAGAATGAAAAAAATAAAAGATAATTAGATACAAAGCCCAAAGGCCAATCAAACAAGAAGAACTTCCTATGCTTCTACTCCACCTTCGGCATTGCCATCAGAGACAGAAACAAAGGGAGCTCAACCTGGAAATAGAAAGAAAGACTAAACAAATCTAAAGCGAGGACGTATAAGGGCATCCTTCTCCAACTCCATCTGAATTAAAGTAGGCAATGACACAATAGGATCTGAAGAGACAAGTGTTGCTGTTGAGCTAACTAAATGGATCATATGGTAATAATACGTTTCAAACAGTCCGATGCAATAAAATACATATGGCAATGATACGGTACGTGTTTAATATGATTACTCTATAAAAATCTGGGAGCAAAAATAAATGACTAAAAATGAATTTTTGAAACTAAATTCTAATCTCCCATGCTTTTATGGACACTAAAATCCAATATAATTTTGTAATTTGAAATCATTTTCCATTCTTTTGAATTTTTAAATTTAATATTAATTAAATTTACCCCTAAAAATTGTATGGTAGAAAGAACTAAGAGGGGAATAAAACCTCATCTCATCTCGTAACTTTTACATGTTCTCTTCTTCTTTTTGTTGGTACGAAAACAAGGTTCACGAAGATGAAAAATAAGTGTTTGCAATCATTCATCTCAGAGATGCGTTTGGATTTTCTTGAAATTTCCATTGGGGATACAATCTAAGACTGGTGACCGATCAATTTTAAGGCTCAAGAACGTCCTCCCTTCAACTCCTTTGATTTCTCAGATGTATTATTTACAAGAACAGAGGGAGGAGAATACCCGTCATTTCCCTCTTTTTAATTCTTCTCACATTGCCCAACTGCAACTATGTTGGTCCAATTCAAAATGGAAATTGTATGCTAAATTTCCTAGAAAGGTTTTCATCTCAACCCCTTTTGGAGAATCCCACCTTTGGCCCTTGGCCATTTTTGTCCATGTCATTCATCTCTTTTGAATCTTTGTTGCTTCTCGTTAAAAATTATTTACAGATGCAATCACCCTCGATTTGATTTTCATCTACCAATGGGGAGAGAAGTGGAATGGTTGATTGGGTTTTCAACAATTGATGGGAAGAGAAATGGAGAAGAGAATGATAACGGGGCATTGATGTGTTACCTATCGCCCTTGGTCGCTGGCTGTTGGGAACGAATATGGAGAAGAAGGGGTCATTGGGGTAAGGGTTCGTCCTTTTTTTGATTTACTTATATGAGGGAGGAAGAAGGGTTACATTTTTGATCGACTAGGGTTCCTGATAGAAGACAGGGGTCAGGAATTGGGATTTGGCCCATTTGTGTTAATCTTTCCTTTTTTTTTTTTTAACTCAAAAGTTTTATTGAGTATGTAATGTATTGTACGAGTATTATTCATGGGAATGTCTAGCTTGACATCCATTGATGGTGGAAAGAAGTGAGAACATGATGGTGGGTGATGATCTAGCGCAGGATGGTGGTTGGCCTCCCGATCGAGGCAGGAAACCCCTCATTACTTATTTCTTACACCCTTGAGGACTATAGTGGAGGAGAATAGGTCTGCCTCAGAACTGTTCGGTGAGGGGGATGGTAAGGATGATGGTGGTTCTGTGATGGGGGATGGAAACCAAGAACTTGTTTCTAAGAAAACTTATTCCTCGGTGGTGGGAAGAGTGATTCCGGCTGTGGGGAAGCTTCCGGATCCGATTCATGCAGGATCTTACACAAAGATCATTATACCTCAAGATGCCTATAAGGAAAGGCTATTGAGATTCAGGTTTGCGCTAATAGGACGGGTGAACTTTAAATTTATTTCCCTCGATGATATTCGGAAAGAGGTTGCTATTCGTGGAACTCAAAGGCAATGTCAAGATGGCGCCAATGGGGAAGGGATATATTCTCTTCCAATTCGAACAGGAAGGGGATATAGCTGTGATGTGGAGAAGAAGTTTGATGAAGGTCGGTGGAAAGGTTGTCAGATTCCAGCCATGCACTCAAGTGTTGGCATGAGAAAATTCTCTTGTCCATGGCTAAGGAGGCAGGAAGGCCGGTGGCATTGGACAGATGCACTAGATTAGCGACTATGGGATCTTATGCGAGGGTCCATGTGGAGGTGGAGCTGGGCGCAAAATGATTGGAAGAAATTCAAGTGGAGAGGAAGCAACCTGGGGCTGGAGAAGCTTTCTAGTTCAAGTAGCTGATCATGTGTGAGGATGGCTTGACCAAATGTGGTATTGTAAGAAGGTGGGGCACTCAGTTCACCAGTGCAGAGAGAAGAGGGTGGCTGATGCCAAAGAAGAAGAGTGGACGAGGGCAAGCATCCCTGGGGCGGTTTTCCCTAAGAATGGTGGCGGAGGTTGGCGGCCTAGTGCTACGACTGTGAGAAATTCTTCCTCTTTGGGAGGTCTTCCCATTTGTGGAATAATTCCCTTGTCTTATCTGGTCAATGAATAAGGGAAGAGAAGGGTCGTTCTATAGAAAGTGGAGAGGATAACAGTCAATTGAGGATTGAGTTACCTATTTCGGATAATTCTCTTTTAGAAAAGAATTTTCAAAATTCGATTGGACATGAGGGTGATCTTCTTTTGGACAAGGGTGAATCAGATGGTGATGATGAGGATGAGGTGGATTGTGGGTCGGCCTGTGGGTTGTTAAATGAGGTAGAGGAGGAGTCATCATATGGGTTTGATTTGGAGGGTGGCCTGCTGCACCTTGCTTTGGGCTATGAGGGGCATTGCTATAAGGCAGATGATGGACATGGGCATGAGTCTGGTTTTGTGACATTGGGAAGGGAAGGTCACGTGACTTTTTCAATCAGGGGTGGCCGAGTGATGCTCGTGGTCTTGGAAGAAACTCCCCATTTTCGTCGCTGCAATAGAAGAATGTGATAACTAATGTCAGCCCTACCTAGGTGCAGGGTGGGACAACGGTGGTGATTCACAGGGATGTGGCTCAAGTGGACAGGACTCTCTACAAGAGGGAAGAGGCAGTGCATGTGGCTGCTAAACAAAAGAAGGGGAAATAGGTGGCCACTATGGAGTAGACTGTACGAAAGTCTGACCACATTGTTGTGACAAAAAGTAATTTATGATTTTCCTCTTTACGAACATTAGAGGGATGAGGAAGTCAGCTGCTAGGTTGGCTTTGGGTAACATCTTAGGGGAGAAGAAGCCTGATATATTGTGTATTGTTGAACACATGATGGTGGCTGAAGACTTTTTGAAACTCTTTTTCAGCAAGCGAGGTTTTGACATGGATCTTATTCACAATGTTAGAGATGATAGAGCTCCAAATCTATGGGTGGTGTGGCGCAGGGGTGTGATCAAGTCAGTTATTATGGCTTCTTCGGACCAACAGATTACTATGTCTATTCAATGGATGTAGGCTAGGTTTTTCTTTATAGTGATTCATGCCAAATGTGTTCGGGCGGCAAGGAGAGACCTGTGGGCTGAGTTGGTGGCGGCTTACCTTGGGCCAAACATGCCTTGGATAGTTGTTGGGGATTTCAATGCTATCCAGTTTTCTTCTGAAAAGAGGGGGCCTGGAGCTTTCAACCTGGGGTCCGCTGCAGAGTTTGGGGCGATGGTGGACGTATGCTTGTTGATGCAAATCCCTTCTCAGGGTTGAAAATATACTTGGTCCAACAATAGAAGAAGGTGGAATGTCACTGCAGTGTTGGACCGTAGTTTTTGTAATGACGCATGGATTTCCATGTTTCAGGATGCTCATAAGTTTGTGCTCCAAAGGGTGGCTTTTGACCACTCTCCAATTTTGGTGGTTTCTAAGACGTCTAAGAAGCCTCATAATTGCCCTTTCAGATTTCAGAGATTCTGGACAGAGCATGAAGCTTTCTTGCATACAGTGAAGGAATCGTGGGATGAGGATATAAGGGGCTCTCCAATGGTGGTTTTTTCTCAAAATCTAAAAAGGTTGAAAGGGGTGATGCGGTCCTAGGTAAAACTCAACTTTCCTAATTTCAATGTGGAATTAAAGGATGCTAAAAAGGGCATGTATGACGTGTAGCATGAATTGAGGTGAATGGGGTGTCTGACCCTCTCTTTGCCCTTGAAGCAGATGCTAAAACCAGATACCTGAAGCGTTGGTGAATTATGAAAAATTATGGGTTGAGAAAGCTCATATCAAGTGGAGACTACAAGGTGATAGATGCTCAAAATTCTTCCATATTTCAGCAAAGATGAGGAGGATTAAAAACTCTATTTGGGTGCTTTAAAAAGAGGATGGGGTGATGATCTCTGATAAAGACCAGATTGAAGGGTATGTAACTGGATTTTATGAGAATTTCCATAAAGCTGTGCCCCTGTAGGATCATTTGGAGCTTCTTGACTGTATTCCCAATGCCTTAGAGGAAGGTGATAGGAATCGATTGGATGAGCTTCCCTCAGACCTTGAAATAAAAGAGGCGGTCTAGGATCTAGACTCTGAGAGTGCCCCTGGTCCGGGCGGCTTCCCTGGAACTTTTTATCAGGTATGTTGGGATATTAATGCTGAAGATGTTTGTAAGGCTATAAATTTTTTTTTTAAATGTTTATATGCCTTATAGGGTCAATAACAATTTTTTGGCGTTGATCCTGAAAGTGGAGGGTGCGGCCTCTCTAGATAAATTCCTTCCATTGTGTATGGGGAATTTTTTATGTAAAATTATTTCAAAAATTTTGGCTTTAAGATTGTCTAAGGTGTTGCCTAGCATTATCTCTGAAGAGCAGGGGGGTTCTAGAAAGGAAAAATCATCCACTCCAAAATTAGTTTGGCCTTGGAATTGGCAAATATGATGTTCACCTCCACACGTTGGGGAGATATAGGGCTGAAGATAGACATCCAGAGGGCATATGAAACCATTTCTTAGGACTTTCTGTTCCATGTTATGAGAAAATTTGGGTATTCTGAGAGATGGATTTCCTGGATTAACTAGATCCTGCAGTCTGCCAGAATTTCGGTTCTTCTGAATGGAGGGTCGGTGGGCTATTTTGGAGTGGAAAAGGGGCTGTAGCAAGGGGATCCAATATCACCTATGCTTTTTATTATTGCAAATGAGGTCCTTTGTAGAGGTTTGTCTGACTTGGTTACTAGGAAGAAAATGAAAGCTTTGACACGGTGTCGCTACTCCAGTTCTTAGCTTGTTCGTGGATGATATATTTGTTTTCTCTAATGCCTCAATCAGGTATGTGAAAAAATTAAAAAAATTTCTTTCAAGATATGAGGGGTTTTCTGGCCAACAGATAAATCTTGAAAAGAGTAAGCTGTTCCTAGGTTCCCTCCCTGCCCAGTGTAAACAGACTATTATTGATGAATTAGGCATCCCTGTGTGTAATTTCCCCACACAGTATTTGGGTGTGGAGATTTTCAAAGGAAGGATGAAGAAGGAGTCATTGCTCTAGATTTTGGATGAGGTAAAGGGCCGTCTGGCAGGGTGGAAAGGCCAACTATTGTCTATGGCTGGGAGGGTGGAGCTTGTGCGCTTGGTTATTTTGGGGATGCCCAATCATAGTTTTGGTGTCTATTGGCGGCCTTCATCTATGATTGCTATTATGGAGAGGTGGATGCAAAATTTCATTTGGACAGGTGAGGCTGATACCTCACGTATAATTACTGTCAAATGGGATATGTGCTATAGACCTAAGGAGGAAGGTGGGTTGGGCCTGAGAAGATTGAGGGACCTAAATAAATCCATGATTTACAATCTGCCATGGAGAATAAAGCATGAGGAGTCGGTAGCACACTTCTTAACTGCTAGATTCTTGAAGCGGAACGACTCTCGTAGGTTTGGTTACAGAGCATCCTCCATATGGCCTAGCGCTAGGAAGGTATGGAGCATCATCTAGTCTAATGAGCAGTGGGTGGTTGGTAATGGTAGGAAGATCAACTTCTGGACCGATAAATGGGTGGATGGCTTCTCTGTTCAGGATCTAGCAGAGATGGATGACAGTGGGAACCATGCTTCAATGGGGAAGACTATTAGATTTATTGACAACTTTCAGTGGAATCCCTAGGTTCAGTTTGCCGTGCTGAATGATATTTTAAATTTAGTTAAAAATATTAGAATCCCACAGTATGAATGTGAAGACAGGGTTTTCTGGAAATGCTCTCTTGATGGCTCAGTTTTGGTTAAATCGACGTGGGAGGAATTTAGGACTCGCAATCCTAAGGTGCCTTGGGCTTCTATAGTTTGATGTAAGAAGCTGCAGCCTAGGATAGCCATTTTTGGATGACGCTTGGTTCATGGGAAGCTTCCTTCGGACGAGGAAGTGAGGAGGAGAGGCATCACTCATGCCTCAAAATGTAACTTGTGTGGTGCAGACGAAGAATCTATGGAACATATTTTCCTCTGGTGTCCTTTTGCGGAAGAAATGTGGACCTTTCTTTGTGGATGCTTTAATATCGGGTGGACAAGACCTGATTTTGTGCCTTTTCTCTTTTAATGGTGGAAAAGGTCTCTGAGGCAGGTATGTTGCAAAAAAGCGTGGGAGATGGGGCTGGTGATTGTGGCTGATAATATCTGGAGATAAAGAAATATGAGGTGGCATAATGAAGGATGGAGGCACCCTAGGTATGTTTATTTATCTATTATTGATGAGATAAAGAGGTGCAGGCCTAACACTAAAGGGGCAGTCAAAACTGTGGCTGACATGATGTGTTGCAGGAAGTTGGGTTTGACGTTTCAGGGCATGCCTGCTAGACCAATTTTAGAGGTGTTTTGGTGTAAGCCCCAAGTTAACTGGGTTAAGCTTAATTTTGATGGCAGCTCATTGAGGAACCCTGGCTGAGTTGGTACGGGAGGAGTTTTTAGAGATTATATGGGAAGAGTGCTGGGTTCCAATAAAATTTTTATGGGGGTTACAGGGGTATTTGAAGCTGAGATGGAAGGGCTAATGGAAGGTCTCATGCGGGCTAGGGACATGGACATTAATCAACTATGGGTTGAGTCTGACTCTAGTGCAGTGGTGATGTTGGTTCAACAAAGGAAGGTCCCTTGGTTTGTTGCGCAGCGGTGGTCCTTCCTTAAACTATACTTGGACGGTATTGGAAAATATCTCATAACTTCAGAGTGAAAAATACCATTGCGGACTTTTTATCTAGAGATGCGGCCAAGAGTGATGTCTCAGCATCAAGCACTTCTTTCCTTACTCATATTGTGGAGCTCCCTGCTAATGGCAATGCCGAAGTTGGGGGGTTTTGGAGAACGAGGTTTTTGGCCCTTTGTCATGTACTGAGTTCCTTCATTTTCATTCGTTTTAATAATATCATCTTTTACCGAAAAAAATACGAGTATTATTCGTGTATAATATGGTTATCTTTATACGCGTATTAAACAGTTTTTTTGGATTGATACGCAAAATTATGATCTTTTGAATTAAATGTTAAGATACATATATTATACATGTATAATACACGTATTTACCAATTTGATATTGCCACTTCATGCCCAAAAAGTCATAGAATTGTTGAGTTTACAAATCTAAGGGTGATTTTAGGAACCGATTCCAGTCAGATCAAAATCAACTAAGATCGATTATCTATCCCTATCGCATTGACCTTGGTCAATTGGAATAGTATGAAAACATTAGACAATCCTAGTACAAAAAAAAAAAAAAAAAAAGGAAGCCCATATACTGTTCCAATCATGCCCTTAAACCATGGTTTGAGAAATCGAAATAAGATTGTTGATCTGATCAAATTGTTTGATATTATTCCCGATTTTGGCTGATTATTGATTTAAATATAGGAGTAGGTAATTGATTGGGTCATATCAACAATTGATTGCTCTAGTTTGATTCCATCATATGGATGTGTTGGACTCATGGCAGC